>NC_085842.1:280586665-280905951 GCF_035594765.1 Anolis carolinensis
AGGTGCCTTCACTTTAAAGCAAAGGCGCAGAGTCACTTCCTTCAAGTGTTTCTCAAGCTTCGGTTGTGACCCAGGTGTTTTGGACTCCAATTCCCACCAACCCCGAGCATCAGCCAAAGCAGTGAGGCTGTTGGGAGTTGAAATCTCCTCCCTGGGGGCATGGCCTGAGGAGGAGGCCACTCAAATTCGGGCGTGGCGGCCACAGCTTGCTCCCAGCACTGGTGAGGAATGGAGGGCACCGGCGTGGAAAGCAGGGGCCAGGGCGATGGGGGCACCTATGGAGCGGCCAAGGTGGGCAGCCCCTCTGACCTGTGGCACTTCCTGCAGCAGCCCCAAGTCCTCGCCCGACTCCTCAGTGCAGTGAGCCAGGACTCGGGGTGGGCGGTGTCAGGACCCAGGCTGCAGAGCACCAATAACCATACACAGAGGCCAGAATCTATCTAATATCTTTATTAAAGAAATATATAAAGTCAATAAAAACAAGTGAAGAATATAGTTCAGAAGTAGACCTTTCAGATGAGGTCAAATGTAGTCCAGAAATGTATTGTCCAATATAAGATATTAGAGTCCAAAGTTTTAATCCACTTGACCGCAACACACACTTTGCCAAGCAATAGTGTGGGGAAAACAACAGAGTCTTTAAAGTCCAATGTAGCTAGACAACAAGGCTGGAAAATAAACTTGATTCTTGGCTGGATCCGTGACTAGAAGACGAGGCAAACATGAAACATGAACAGAGTCCAAGGAAGTCCGTGAAACAAGACAAGGCTGGAAACTTGATCCGGGAAACAAGGAACTGGATTACGAAGTCCACACACGATCTCTCTCCTCAAGCTGAACAATTGACTCCGCAAAGTATCCCTGGCGTTAAGCACCTATATTGGGTCTCATTTTCCCGCCAACAGAACTCTTTCCCTAGAGAACGAGAAGCGAAACCCAACTCTGTCCAGATGTGTGACTCCTTAGAATTTCCCAAGGGAAGCAAGCCTAATCAGCTTGATTTCTGGCAGCAATGCGTAAACTCCTCCGATGAGCCTCTCTGTTTCCCCTTTCCCGAGAATAAGATTCTTTTCTGGGAAACGGGGGGGAGTTCTGCCCAAGGCCTGTTTGGCTGAGTTCTTGAGGACAAACAATAACATCCTGCAGGTGAGGAGACTCCGGCTCTGGCTGAACCGGCAAAAATCCCATGTTTTCCTCTTCGTCTGTCACAATAGTACTAGGAACAGGACTACAAGGCCCATGAGTCATCACAGGCGGGGGGTTTCGGCGGGGGTTGATGAAGCTCTCCGAGCACTCCCAGGGAGGGCTGAGATTAGGGTTATTATCTGCAAATAATATTATTATTTGGAGCCCCGGTGGCGAAGTGTGTTAAAGCACTGAGCTGCTGAATTTGCAGGTTCAAATCCCGGGAGCGGAGTGAGCGCCTGCTGTTAGCCCCAGCTCCTGCCAACCTAGCAGTTTGAAAAGATGCCAATGTGAGTGTCTACGCACAATGCCGGCTCTTTGGCTTAGAAATGGATATGAGCACCAACCCCCAGAGTCAGACATGACTGGACTTAACATCAGGGGAAAACCTTTACCTTTTACCTTTAATATTATTATTATCTGCAAATATTATTATCTGCAAATAATATTATTATTATCTGCAATTATTATTATTATTATGTCGAGACACAGAGATCTTAAAGAGCCACACATGCTATCTAGTCCTACAAAAGGTTTATTATAAAGCAATAATACGCTCAGAGACACTTAACTTCAGTGTCTCTAGCCAAAACTCAAAGGTTTTGCCCAAACTGGGCTTCAAAAGCAACTGGAAAATAATCTGGATTAAACAGAAAGAAAACCCGGATTTAACAGAAGGAAAAACCGGATTATAATTCAGTCAAAATAAACAGCAAGCAAACAGCGCTGTAACAAAAGGGTTCCAACAGACAGCTCTGCATCCAAAGAGTCAGTTGCAAATAGGAGTTGCCAAAGCCAGCCGAAGACCCAGAGTCGCCGTAAAAGGAGTCCGAACAAACCTCATTTCCCAGGTGGTCAAACAGAGCCGTAGTTGAGTTAATCCAAGGGTCCAGGAAGGGAGAAAGCCACACTCACGATAAGCCAGTCAAAATGTCATCACTAAGGTGATTAAACAGAGCCATTGTTGAATCAATCCAAGAGTCCAGGAAGGGAGAAAGCCACACTCACGATAAACCAGTCCAAACGTTGACACTAAGGTGGTTAAACAGAGCCGTTGTTGAATAAATCCAAGAGTCCAGGAAGGGAGAAAGCCACACTCACGATAAGCCAGTCCAAACGTCGAGAATTCTCAGGAACAGAACTCCAGGCTGCAGAACCCGAACCCAAAATCCAACACGAGAACAGGCAGCGACAAAATACACACAATACGAAACCGACACTTTGCCTTCTACAAAGATTCCCCATTTCAGAGCCTACTTTTAACTTACACATCATTATCCAATGATGAGCTGGCCGCCACCCCATCATAATCTCTAGCAGCTGTCCTTGTCTTCACACCCGAACCCCTGTTTCCATCTCTCCAGTTCCTCCATCTCCTGTCAAGACATAGGTTTCCCCATGACTCAGATGTATCTCCCGTTTGCCAATCCTCATGTCCCGAAAACCCCACAAACATATCATTAGAAGTTGGCTCTGCACATATATTCCTAATCTCTTGTACCTTAGTCCAATCCATTGTGTTCTCCCCATCCTCATCACTCCCAGACCCATCATTCCCAGACAAACCCATAAACCATTCATCATCTGTGAGAGCAGTAAATATATCCCGGATCTTCTTCCTCTCTCATTCTTCATCTGACTCCTGCTCCAGAGTAACCCTTTTTGTGCCTCTATTCCCATCCACCACATTTCCTTCCTCGCTCATCGACTCCCCACCACTTCAAAACTCTTTGAATGTGTCTTCATCAGTAGGTGCCATAAGTATATCCCGGATCCGTTCCCTTTGCTGTTCTTCATCGGACACCTGCTCGCGATTACCCCCTTTCCCCCTACTGGTACTGCTACTACTGCTTGCAACATTACTTACTGACTCAACTACAACATATTATTTGCCTCCTGATTGGTTGCTTCAGATACCTGGGCTTGAGGGAGGGAGTCACCGGCCCAAAGACTTTCTGAAACTCCCAGGATTTTATAGCATTGACTCATGGCAGTTAAAAGTGCTGCCAAGCTGCATTTGTTTACTTTACAGCAGGCATAGGTAAACGTCTGCCCTCTGGTTGTTTTGGACTCCAATTCCCACAATTCCTAACAGTGAGGGGCAACCATGAAAACTATTTGCTCAACTATCTATGGCAGGCATGGGCAAACTTCGGCCCTCCGGGTGTTTGGACTGCAACTCCCACAATTCCTAACAGCCAGTAGGCTGCTAGGAATTGTGAGAGTTGGAGTCCAAAACACCCAGGGGGCCAAAGTTTGCCTCATGCCTGATCTAAGGCAAACAATTGGCATAATAAAGCATACTGAGTTCAAGTTAACTAGCAAAGAAAGTGGGATGATGGTCATATGGGGAGTCAAGGCTCTTCTGGATTCTTGGACCGGTTCTTAAACGTGCTTCTTGTATTTCAAGTAGACTGAAAAATACTTGTGGATTATCTGCCTTGATATTCTGGGTTATATGGCTATGTGGAAGGATCCTCAGGGCTCTTCCACACAGCTATATAACCCAGAATATCAAAGCAGAATAACCCACAATATCTGATTTGAACTGGGTTATCTGAGTCCACATTGCCCTGTATCCCAGTTCAATGTTTGGTGCTAAATTTGCAATAATAATAATAATAATAATAATAATAATAATAATAATAATAACTTTATTCTTATACCCCATCCCATCTCCCCGAAGGGACTCAGGGCAGCTTACATGGGGCTATGCTATAGTAATTCCTACATAACATTACCATGTATTGAACTGTGTTGTCGAAGGCTTTCATGGCCGGGATCACAGGATTGTTGCATGTCTTTCGGGCTGTGTGGCCATGTTCCAGAAGTATTCTCTCCTGACGTTTCACCCACATCTATTGTATTGAACTGCTTTTTCTGCCGATTTGTTGTAAAACATGATGTTTTGGTACTTAATTTGTAAACTCATAATGTAATTTGATGTTTAATAGGCTTTTCCTTAATCCCTCCTTATTATCCAACATTTTCACTTATCCAATGCTTTTATTTTTCAGCGATTGGTTTTTTTTTGGGGGGGGGGGTGCCAAAATTCTGTTCGCCTACACTTGAAAATTACCTAGGGTTGGCTCTGCCTATATGGACACATTTTTCCTAAGAATTCATTGGCAGGAAGCTCTGGAAGAGTTTATGACAATGAGACGAACATTGCAAGGCTGTATGAGATTCTTTAGCATTCAAGAAAATACAGAGACATATCTATGCAAATAATTGTTTCTTACAACTTACAACTTGAGTAAGTATTTAAATCAATAATACAATAACACATTTCGAAAAATACTTATCATATATATTCATGTATAAGTCAAGGACAGGTTTTGGGCCCAAAGTATGGATTTTATATGACCCACAAAAATGAGGATTTTTCCATGGAGATGGGAAAGCACAAACAATGTCTCATAGGCTACCTGTCCCCCTGACTGCTGCCAATGTCATTTTCACAAATTAGCATTTAAAAAGGCTTTTTGCCACTCTACGCAGAGAAGTTAAGGGACTGTATTAGCTCTTACTTAAAAAGGAGCCATCCTCTCCTCTGAGTAGAGTTTAGTTTGTCCAAGAAGAACTTTACAGAAGCACTCACTGTCTCAACTCACTTCTCAGTCTTTTGAGGGAAGCACCAAAAAGCTGCCACTGCCACCATTTTTCTGCACAGACTTGAAAAAGACCAAAGAGGGCAGAGCTGTGGAGAGAATAGAGTGGCTTGGTGCTTCTGGAACAGAGTAGGTTTTCAGATATTGCCACTTAGAGAAGAAGGAGATTGTTTTTTAAAATAAAAAGTAAGGTACATTGACCCATGGAGAAGCCAACTCAAGAGTTTTTTTGGTCCTTTTTGATTAAAATCTTTAGACTTATACATAAGTATATATACCCTGTTTCCCCGAAAATAAGACAGGGTCTTATATTAATTTTTTCTCCCAAAGATGCACTAGGTCTTATTTTCAGGGGATGTCTTATTTTTCCATGAAGAAGAGCTCACATTTATTGTTGAACAACAAAATGAACATTTATTATATACTGTAAAGTAGTTGTCATCACAAACCAGCATAACCAGACAAACTATGAATCCTATCAAGAATTTCTTGTTACTACCATTATTTACATGTACAACAATATATGGTACCTCTTGCAATTTAGGTTTCACAAGGTTTCCACGCTGATTTCTCTCTATTCTAGTTTCAATGTAGTCATGAATGATGAATAATATAATATACTATAATAATAATATGATAATATAATAATAATATAATGATATACAATATATTAATGAGATAATATAATATAGGATATAATAACAGAATACGATAATAATATGGTATTAATAGGATAATATAATAATGGGATATAATAACAGAATAGCATAATAATATAATAATAATAGGATAATATAATAGAATAATAGAATGGAATAGAATGATATAAAATATATTAATAGGATAATATAAAATGGAATATAATAATAATAACAGAATATGCTAATAATAAAAAATAATATGATAATATAATAGAATAATAGTACAGAATATAATGATATAAAATATATTAATAGGGTAATATAAAATGGAATTTAATAATAACAGAATAATAATATAATAATAATATGAAAATATAATAGAATAATAATAGAATAATAATATAATAATAATAATAATAATAATAATAATAGAAAAATATAATATAATGATTTAAAATATATTATTAGGATAATATAATAATGGGATATAATAATAGTAACAGAATACGATGATAATAATATGGCAATAGAATAATAGTATAAAATAATCAGTTTCATGGCATAGGATAGGAATAAGGATGAGTCCTGTACCTTTAAGGAGCAAAAGCAGCAGGACGAAAGCCCTCTTCCTTCCCTCCCTCCCACCCTCCCTTGCCCGGGCTCCAGGAGCCAATCAGAAGCCTCTGGGAAGCAAGGGAGCATGGCCGGCATGGCCTTGTCTCCAAAGGAAGAAACGGCAGTGCAGCAGCAGCCACGGAAGGTTTTTCAAGCTGCGGCTGGGAGACAGGCAAGGAAAGGCAAGGCAGGCAGGGAGGGAGGCACAGAAAGCAAGCACTTTCCCTCCCTCCCTCCCTCCGGTGTGTGTATGAGTGCTGGTTCTGCCCTGCAGCCATGCTTCCCAATGGAACTCTGCTGCAGCCTTAGTTGCTAGGTCTTACTTTCAGGGGAGGCCTTATATTTGGCAATCCCCCCAAACCCCTGCTAGGTCTTATTCTTTGGGGAGGTCTTATTTTCGGGGAAACACGGTAGTATTTGGCCTATTTGAATGTCTCGTGGATTGCTGACCACCCTAAGCTTGTGTGTGACAGCTGGAATTACTCCAGATATTAATATTTTAAAAAATGAAGTTTCTCAACACTGTGGCCCAAAGCACCAACCACAAAAGGGGCTATTTAGCTATCAGCTTCATTTATGCAAGGCTGCACAAATAATCTTGTTTATGTTCAAAGACATGTTATAGCTCCATAAGGTATTAAGCAGATGGGCTCTAAAAAGATATTTTCTCTATCTCTATTACAATACCTTAATCTAGTTGTCCAAATATTTCATAGCAACTAGAAATAAGTTGTGGCCCGCAGGTCCCTTCTACACAGCTGAATAAAATTCAGATTATCAGCTTTGAACTGGATTATATGGCAGTGTAGAATAAGATAATCCAGTTCAAAGCAAATAGTGTGCATTATCTGCCTTGATATTCTGGATTATATGGCAGTGTAGAAGAGCCCCCAGTCTCTCTATTTGCTTCAAATCGCTTTACATCAGTGTGAATATTGCTTTAAGGTTGCTGTCACATTGCCTATGTTGGTATGACCACATATTATTCGTGCAAGTATTTCAAGGATTGTGGGAAGAATTGTGCAAATAATCACAAAGTAACAATCAAATGTTGGTCCTGAACAGATACAAAATATTTCATACTTCACACACTACAAAATCAAGATAGAAAGAAAGAGACCATGAGGAAGGAGTGGAGAAGAGGAGAAAATGCTTCATTCATTCCAGCTGACATCTTTTTTATCAGGTATGCTATATAAGCAAACATGGTGTTGAGCTGTTGAGTCTGAGGTCATGGCTGTCCCTGAGTTGGGACGTTGGTATATTTTAGTATGCATTCATTACAAGGTACAGTGTACAGTTAAGAAACATGCTCATGGCGCCAGTGTGTGATTATGGCAAGACAGACTGACCACTGGGAAATTGCTGAGCTAACAGAGAGGGAGTCGGACTGAACTATACTGTGGCCAAGTTTACAGACAGTTACCACAGTAGCACACCTTCTAATGATATTTCTGAAACACTCTGTACTCATCCAACATGGGTTTTTGTTTTGTTTTGGTTTTAGGTGCCACATTGCTATGACATTTTCCTTCTATTTTATTTTTCCTAGATTATTTTCACCAGGAATTTAATTGATTCTTCAATTGTTATCAGGAGCCCTTCTTTGACATCTAGCTGCAGCATTTTTCCCCAGCGTGCCTACTTGATATGCCCATAATTAAGGTGGTGGAAAATTCCTTTGCCCCTTGCTATGGAAGATGCATGAGACATTATTAGTTCTGTAATTGCTATTTTATGCAACTATTGTAGCTATAATAGGATAATTGTACTGTTCATATGATAAACTTGGTTATGAGAATGGCCCCAAATTGTTCATAGGTGAGTAGACTTTGATATTACTAGATAGTTAAATGATATTTAATTGGAGATTTGTCATGCCAAACACATCAGTACGAGGGTTGAATGAAAAGTAATGCCCCCTTCTTCGTAACTTCTCAACAGATGGCAGTACTGGTATGTGGCAGGTACTGGCTTGTTCAGTAGACTCTCCTCTACTGTTCCATTTGGCAGGAAGCCTTAGCATTGAATGGTTGTGTTGTTAAAGTGCGAAGTATGGACGGTCGGTCAATGAGACTTAAGCAAAGTGCAGTCACTGAATTCTTGACAGCAGAAGGTGTCACCCAAAGGAGATTCATCAGAGAATACAAGCTGTTTATGGTGATTGTGTTGATGTGAGTACTGTGTGTCATTGGGTGAGTAAGTTTAAAGATGTTGAGGTGGGAGCATCTGACTTGCGTGACAAACAAACAGTTGGACGTCCTGTGACAGCAACCACCGAGTTTCACAAGCAAAAGGTTGACAGATTGATTCAAGACAATCGTTGTATCACTCAGAGAGAAATGTCAAGCCTAATCGGCATTTCACAAGAACGTGTGGGTCACATTATTGCTTGGCTTGGCTATCGGAAGATCTGTGCATGATGGGTACCCAGAACTTCAGAGATTGGATCTCACCACCATACGGCATCCTCCATACAGTCCAGATTTAGCACCATCTGACTTCCATCTGTTCCTGATAATGAAAGAAGATCTGCAGGGACATCATTATGCTTCTGATGAAGACGTTGAGAGAACTGTGAGATGCTGGTTGTGGAAACAGAGTGTCGACTTCTTCCATGACAGCTTCAGAAAACTTGTTCATTGTTGGCAGAAATGTATCAAATTGTCTGGTGATTATGTGGAAAAGTGAATAGTGGTAGTTAAAGAGCACATTCTAAGGATTATTTCTGCATTTGGTTTATTAAAATATTCCCATCTAAACCCAAGTAATGAAGGTGGAGGCAGTACTTTTCATTCAATCCTTGTACTGCGTTTTCCCGAAAATAAGACAGTGTCTTATATTAATTTTTACTCCCAAAGATGCGCTAGGTCTTATTTTAAGGGGATGTCTTATTTTTCCATGAAGAAGAATTCACATTTATTGTCAAACAAAAAAATGAACATTTATTATATACTGTACAGTAGTTGTCATCACAAACCAGCATAACCAGACAAATTGTGAATCCTATCAAGAATTTCTTATTACTACCATTATTTCCATGTATATGGTACATACATTTATCGATCCTGCATGCTCTGGTGTTCTGTTCGATGGGCATGCTTTGCTAGGTCTTACTTTCGGGGGAGGCCTTATATTTAGCAATTCAGCAAAACCTCTACTAGGTCTTATTTTCTGGGGATGTCTTATTTTAGGGGAAACAGGGTACATCAATATTGTGAAGATTTAAAAGAATGAGCTGAAATATTCACCTGGTTTGAACACTTTTCTTAAGAGTAGAATAATCTTGGGGAATTGGGCAAATCCTCATTCTGGACTTCCCACAGATATATATAAACCTTCCTTGCTGAGTTTCTCCATACCTCACAACCTCTGAGGATGCCTGCCATAGATGTGAGTGAAACATCAGGAGAGAATACTTCTAGAACATGGCCATACAGCCTGGAAAACATACAACAACCCTGTGATCCTGGCCATGAAAGCCTTCGACAACACATTAGGCAAATTGGTTTTCATAGAATCATAGAATCATAGAATAGTAGAGTTGGAAGAGACCTCATGGGCCATCCAGTCCAACCCCCTGCTAAGAAGCAGGAAATCGCATTCAAAGCACCCCCGACAGATGGCCATCCAGCCTCTGCTTAAAAGCCTCCAAAGAAGGAGCCTCCACCACGGCCCCGGGGAGAGAGTTCCACTGTCGAACAGCTCTCACAGTGGAAGGGCATTTTGGAAGGGCATGTGACTATCCCTTAAAAACAAAGTGGCCAAAAACTGTTCTGCTTCTGCAAGCTGTTTTCAGGAGATGCCCTGATCTTACCAGTAACAGAGTTGATATACTCATAAGAATAGTTGATAAAGATTTTAATAAAACAATAAAAAGATTCAAATACTAACTCCTCTCAAACTAATTGCTAAAAGTCTCTTTAAAGGGTTGGGGATTTGTTCTAACAGTGATCTTTGCATATTTGTCTTTCTATGTTTTTTTTCCCCGTATCCTCTGTTTCTTCAGCAAAGTCTCCTTGATTGTAGAACCAACTGTTCATCTGAACAGCCTATTGATCAGCCATTGATGTGCAATATTTTTTAGCGTCCTTACTCCTCTAACATCTCATGGTCTAATGGCTGACTTTCAGAGATACAGTCCAGCTGAGAGGCTCCACCCTGGGGAGGATTCTTAAAGGGGAAGGGGAAGGTGATATCTTAAAGCGAAAGGGCTAACTATGCTTCCCTCCCATAATTACCATACATAAAATACGGATCCCTTCTAACTAAAAGGAACTCAAATAGGCGAAAACAATGGAAGTCTCTGCAGAGGCACAACACCATCAAATAGTCTTAGCTTTGTCATTGTTTTTTTGCTACAACAGTGGCTACAAAACTTCGCCCTTGCTGGGCACCTTTTCCAATGTCAACAGAAGCACCCAAATGACTTGCAGAGAGACAAATAGCAATAGCATCCCCTTTTCCCCATGTTGCAGAAATGGGATGGCAGAATTGGCCTATGTGAACAGTGGGACTGGTTCCAAATTAGAAGTATTTCAGATGTTTTCACCAGCCCTGAAATTCAGGAAAGCTCCAGAGCACCCCTAACTTATTGTCATGATTTGTAATGAAAACAAAGTATGTCATCATATCCAAGGTAGTAATTACAGTCAGATGACAAGGCAAGTTTCAGAGGACGATGAAACTAGAGTGCAATGCTTGTTGTCTGATGAAATCATGGTGCACTGTTGGGGCACCATGGATGATATAGTACAATATGTGATTGATCAGATCTAAGATAAAAGTGGGACAGCTAGCATAATGACTGTGGGTGAATGTTTATGCTGGTGTGGTTGCTGATCATTATGGACAAAGAAGAATAGAGATCTTTGTGGGAGAATTGCTGTGAAGATTGCTGAGCGGAGGAGCAAGTGAGAGGACTTGTTTTTGTACAGAGCTTTGTATTTATGTGTTGCCAAAACTGCAAGATAAAAGCATACCTGATTGTAGAAAAAAACTTCTGCTGTTCTTGCCTGTGTTTGCTGTTCTTATCAGGTACTGCCAGATTATTGAGAGACTTAGAACACTTCCATAGCTCATAGATGGAGCATAAAATTCATAACTCTGGTTATGGGCCTAGTGCTAGGACTCTGAACTTTATAGTATCTGGAGGCCATACTGTACAATGGCTCTCCTGTTGAACTCTAACCTTTTTAGAGGCCGAATGCTCATAATTATACAGTGTGATGTGTAAAGCTGAAATGTTTCTTTCTCTGGGAAGATCTTTGGTCTTTTGTAGAAAGACTTCCATTTGATAGGTTTGATGATGATGTGATAAAAGGTGACCCCTGTATTAGAATGTGGGGGAAGCTCCTTCTTTGGAGGCTTTTAAGCAGAGGCTGGATGGACATCTGTCGGGGATGCTTTGAATGCGATTTTCCTGCTTCTTGGCAGGGGGTTGGACTGGATAGCCCATGAGGTCTCTTCCAACTCTATGATTTTATAGTCTTGGTTTAATAAACTAATTGGTCTATTTGAGCCTGTATCTTTTGGGTCTCTCTTTGGTTTCAATATGACTCTTATTTCCACTTTCCTCCATGTGTTAGGGGATTTCTCTCTCATTATATTGCCAAATAATCTTTGCATTTCTGGGCCTAATATTTCTATAAATTCCTCATAAAATTCTGCTGAGAAACCATCTAGTTCTGGATATTTGGATTTTTAAAATTTCTTTACCGCTTCCTTTATTTGCTGTTCTGTGATCTCAGAATTTAATCTTGGTTTTTCTTCCTCTCCTAACATTGTACCTAAATTTTCCTCCAGGTGATCTTTATTATCTTTCCTATATAATCTTGTACAGAATAAGGCAAATGCTTCTCTTATTTTAGCAGAATTATGAATTATTTTGTTCTCCTGAGTCTTTATAGCCTTAATCTTCTGATTTTCATGTCTGGTTTTTTTTTAGATGTTTTGTCATTCTTTTCATGAAATTAATGTTAGGTCTTTGAAATTCATTTTAACTAGATTTTGTCCTTTCCAAATTGTGAGGAAATTCCTTTTTTTCCTATTCCGTTCTCAGCATTTCAATGAGGTTCTGTATTTGTACTTTAAACTTGATCTGTTGTTGGGCTTGGCCATTTTTTATTTCCTGGATTTTATTTTGTCTATATGCATACCATTTCTTTTTAGTCTCTCTATGAGGATGCAGTGTCCTCTGATCAGAGTCTTTGCTGCATCCCAAATTGTGCTCACTGAGGATGAAACCTTGTTTTCTTGGAAGTAATATCCAATTTGCTTGGCCATATATTTTCTATCTTCCTTTCTCCCTGTGATTATATTATCATATTTCCATACCTTATTTCTTTGTTCTCTATTAATTTCTAATTCTATTATTATTGGAGTGTGATCTAAGAGCCACATTCCATGTGTTTCATTCCATTTCTTATCTCAATCTCATTAGATTCTCTGATCATTTTATAATCTATATGTGTGTATTTTTATATCTAGTAGCATGTAGCATGTAGCATGTAGGATTAGCTTTCTTATTATCTATCTCAAATGTGTCTTTTAATTCTCAATTTCCTATTTTAAATGTTTTATGTTGGCTTTCGTCCAAGTTGAAATCCCCTGTTAGGATAGTCTCTCCCTCATAAAAGTTTGGAAGTTTTGTCAGGATTTTTTTCTCAGAAATCGTTGACCTTTACAGTATTAGAGTATATATTTGCTATAGTAAATTTTTTATTGTCCACTCTAAATTTTATTAATACATATCTTCTATCCTTATCTTTAATTTGGTCTAGTAGCTCAGGGTTGAGATTGTTGTTCATGATAATTACTGTCCCTCTGGCTCTTTTAGTACTTCTAGCCTCTATTACCATTTAGCACAACCTAGATTTCAATAGTGAGCATTTATCCAGTTTGGCATTGTGTGTTTCCTGCAAACATATTATATTAGCCCCTTCTGCTTTGTCTAATTGCATTAATCTATATTTTTTAATATTTGAAGCCAAGCCATTCAACTTATCAACTTAATAATCTTACCCATCTCCTTTTGCAACAAATTTTCTTCTGTGCTCATATGGTTTCTCTTTAGTTTTTTATATGTGGTCCCCTCCCCCATGAGAAATACAACCTTGTTTTAGGGAACAATTTGCCTCCCTGTCCCTTCCCATGCATTTGGCTTTCTGTGTTCATCCTTGCCCCCCCTTCCATCCTTAAAGCAATATAATTTCATTTACAATTTCTCTGTGGCACAACATTTGTACATCTGTTAAACATTTATTTTCTCTCTCTCTTTTCTAAATAACATTTTGCAAGCTTAAACTTTTAAACTTTCCCCTGACTGGTCCAGACAGGTCCTTTTTTTAATTTGAAGGGATGCTCCTTCTCCTGGGTTAGAGGTGGTTTCCTCTTTTGGGCCGATGCTGCTTTCACTTTCCTTGTCTCAATCTCCCTGCGGCATGCTGACTCCAAGGTCCCACAGCATTCGAGCTGTCTCCTCTGCATTCCTAGCTATAAATCTCTTTCTGTCCCAAAACACAATAATACTAGCAGGGTAAAGCCTACAAAAATCTAATTCCTTTCTCAAATAGTTTATGAACAAATGGGGCCATATCTTTTCTCTGTTGAGGTGTGTCTGATGAGAAATCATATTTAACAAAAATCTTGCAGCCCCTGAATTGCAAGTCTTTAATTTTCCTGAGTTCCTTATACACATAGTCTTTAATTTTTTTTCTGACATAAAAGCAATGATCACATCTCTCAGATGACTATAGGCCCCCCTTGGTCTCTAAATTCTTTTGGCTCTCTCCATGTTTTCCATTTTGATTGTTATTTTGTTTTCATTTAACCAACTTACCAAAAGTTCTTCCAGATCTTTAGCCTTCACCTGGATTTCGAAAATTCCAGCCAGCTTAATGTCTGCCATTCACCTGAATTAATTGCTTTATTAGTTGACTGATCTTCTCTTTGTTTTGATCATTCTTTTTTCTGAGCTAATCTGGTAGGTTTTTTTAAACCAATTGTACCTCCTCCTTCACCTCTTCCATCTGGCCTCGGAGGTGTGTGATGTCAGACCTGAGACTTTTCTCAATTTCTCACATTAATTGCCCCAATGCTTTTAGACTGCACACTATCTTCTTATTTCCCTTTGGCACCAGGTCAGTGGAAATCTTCTCTTTCTGGAGTTATAAATAATCTTCCTCCAGTCTCTCGGATTCTCTGATGACCTTTATTGGTCCAATTAAGTAGATGGCTTTTACTTTGTTCTCTTTGCCTTCATTTGGGCTATAAATTTAAGGTTGTGGCAGAAAGTTTTGTGAAAGTCTAATTTCCCGATGCATGCATGTAAAAGCCAAATAGATGTACATGGGGAGATATTTTGAACATAGGATTGAAGTCTAAAGACAAAATGTTGGGTTAAAAAGAGTCACTTTATATTCTATTTAAGTTATTTGGAACTAAAAAGGAGCAACAGAGATAGCAACCTGAGGTGGGTCAAACTGACAACAGATGTCTATCCTAGACTACTTTCCCTGTCTTCTGTTGGGTGAAACATCTAAAACCCAAGGGTATTCCAGTACTTGGTTTGCTCCTTAGCTGCCCACTTATTATTAAATATAGGGCACTCCCACCCACGCCCCAGGACTTTACAGTGAGAGCAAAATCCCTGGGTCAACCTCAAGGGAAGACTCCTTCTCTATCCCCCAAGTCTCAGGACCTATAGAGGCTGTTCCAGAGCCTTACCTTTCATCAAAAAGGTGCCAAAGGATACACCAAACTCCAAAATTCTCTCCCCACCTACCCACCACACAGCAGCCTATTTGCAGATACTACTCTAAACCAGTGATCATCATCCCTCAAATACAGTATAGGGTAGGCAAAAAGTCCAAAGTAAATAGGAGAAAATTCTTACCTTACCCTGGAGAAACTAGAAAACTCACACTGTACCAAGGACAGGAGGATGGGCCACACTGTGATGATCCAAAGAAGCATGTGAGAGTTGGTCAGAAATTAAATCATTCATGATTCTGTTCTGATCATGTGCTGCATTCTGTACCTTGTGCCATATAAAAAGACTCAGTCTCTGAGCATGGAGACCATCAAAAGACTACCCTCCCCTGCAGTGTTTTTTGCTGCATTTGTCCAGCTACATATTTTACACTGTGTTTTAAAAATAATGTTGAACATGAAAATCTGTTTGTGTACATTGAACCATCAGAAAGCAAACATTATTACCTCCACCATCTATGTAGACAATTTCAGATTTTGGAGTATTTTGAAATTTCAGAATTTTAAATGAGGGATGTTCCACCTGTGTGTACATATATATTTGTGTGTGTGTGTGTGTGTGTGTGTATAGGTTTGAGAATGTTTCAATGAGAGAAAGCAGTTATATGTTAAAAGAACTTTCCTTATTTAAAAACATCCTCATACTTCATGTGGCCCAGATCAGCATTCTGGGAGTGAATGAGGAAGCGACTTCCATTACTGGACAAATTTTGTAATTAGGATTGTGATAATTTAGACCTATACAATTGTAATTTGGGATTTAGCTGCAATTCTGCTCTTCAGGTGAATTAATTTCTCAAGCTGTACCTAGCTCAACTTGTCACTCTTGTCCTTCCCTGCTGTCAGTTCTGTTGCTTCTTCCATGAGTGATATTGTTTGAGAAGGAGAGAGAGAAGGGGAGGAGTGGGGGAGGAAAGGGAGAGGGAAGGAGGGAGGGAGGTTAGTAATTTAAATGGGAAGTTATAATCTTTTTATTTTCCATAACAGATGCTCTGTGAATTTCTTGAACGTATGCATGTCAAAGCTTTTCAGAAGTATTCAGATGTACTGCTACAACCTGTAAAGTTTAACAGAATAAGAGAGAAAAATATTCTTGACATCTATTTGCACTAAAGTGTACTCATGTGAGAAATGCTAAGCATCATCTTTGCACTTGCTAGAAAAGTTCTAGGATTTCGGTAGAACTGCACACACAAAAACATAAGGGCTATATAAAGCATGTGACCTTCAGGGCTAGATCTTAACAGCAGATCCCATTTTTTAAAAAGACAGAGAAGGAGGAGGAGGGAACTACCATATGTTATTTAATGATTTCAGTACATTTAGAGAGACTTATTTTGTCTTTACTAGTTATTAACTCATAGTCTCCATCCAAAAGGAAAGCAACCAATCACTCAAGAGTACAAGGGATTGGTGTCAACAGTTTCTTTTCCATGGAACCATGGAAAAAGAGCTTCCTTTTAATTTTGGGGGGTGAATTTTCCCCTTTCATAGTTTTGGATATCACAGGGAAGGGTTAACACCCCTGTGGATTTTTTTTTTCTGTTTGTGTCTCTGTTCAGAAGATTGCACCTTACTTTCCATCCTGCAAAACTGACAAAGCAAGGAAAAACAAAATTGTGATTCTGGGTAGGCAAGTGAGAAAGAGCAGCAAAGGAATGGGCAGCAAGAGAGAAGTAGCTTTGGCTGGGATGAAGTGAATTAGTAGAAATGAAAAGGAATTTTGGAATTGGAGTATGGAGGCAGGTTAAGAAAGGAGAGTGCAGACTTAAAAGAATCTCATCACATTGAAGTTTTTATTCATCCTAGGATGCATCCAGCACAGTTTGGGGACAGAGCCTGCTGGATGCCATTGAACCAATTTAGAGCTACTTCCTACCAGCGAGGCTCCGGCCCCAAACTGTGGTGGATTCATCCTAAGAAGAGGTAAGGAGATCACAAGGGGCTTCCTATGTTCTCACTGCCAGCAACAGGGTGAGTGTAGGGGAAAGCCAGGCAGTGATGCTTTCCTCTGTGTTATGGGGAAGGAGTCACTGAGGGCAATTCAGGGCATGGGGACATGGATTTCCTTGTAGCCTGCTGGATTTGCCATACTGCTCCATGTGATGAGGTCCTAAGAGTTCAGAAAGTTCATTGTTTGTGTTATGATTGAGCCTCATGGCTCTGTTACTGGCAGACGTGGGCGTAAGACTCCTCGAGAGTCAGATACTCTCGAGGAGCGAGAAAGAAAGAGACTGCGAGATATCTTTGCAGCACCATCTGACGAAGAGTCTTTTGAGGGGTTTACGGAGAGAATGGAGGAGGGGCTGGTTAGCTCGGAGGAGGATGAGATGGATTGGACTCGGGTGAGGGAGGAATTGGGTGCCACTGGCAATGATGGGATGGAAGATGAATGGGGACCTTCAGGATTAGACCCATGGACAAGCTGGAGGGATGGGACGGGATCCACAGCTGGGGATGCTGTGGGGCGTAGTCAGAGGTGTTCCAGCTCTGATGAGGAAAGTGATGAGGAAACGCCCGGGTTAAGGAGGGCAGCTGATAGTGATGAGGATTTGTAACTGGCATAAAATGAGGCTTGGGAGCAATTGCAAATTGCGTTGGGCAAGGTAATCTGGACGAATGCTTGGGATCTGTGTGGGACGCTTTCCTGAAGACTGGTGTGTTTTCGTGTGCTGATACGTAAGTTGTTTTGGAATTTGGGGTCAGACGGCGGGAGGAATTGTGTGGGCTTTTGTTTGTGCAAACTTGTGCTTAATCTCATTAGCTTTGACCTTCCGTCGTCTTCTTGACGGACGCCATCTCCTGTTTTGGATTTCGGACTGAACTGACCACGGCTTGACTTCCCCCTACTCGGACTTGGTGAATCTACAAACGTCTGCTTCTGGCTTGAACTACGGAAAGGAACTGGGTCTACTCTACTGCTTCAATCCTCGGCTGTTCTGTGTGTATTGGAAATCTTGCCTGCTGTGTGGAGGAGTGACTCAAGTTACTCAAAGCACAGTGCTGGCAGCAGAGAGGAATCTGCTGCCAATTAGCTGCATTCTTTTGAACACTTTGTTCCCCGGCTTTTGTTTTGTTTATCTCCAGGCTGAAGCAAGCTGTTTGTTTTTACCCGGATTAAACTTCGGTTTAATCCGGTTTATCTTTTGAGCGTTTTTCCTTGCCCCTTTTTGCTTTTAAAGGCTAATACTGCCTGGCCCTTGTATTTTACGGGCATTTTGAGTTCTGTAATCCAATAAACTCTGTTATCTTTGATCTTGTGGCGTTCTGTCCCTGACAGTTTGTGTGTATTTCCTTAGACTAGAGCGTGAAAAAGATTAATGGTGATTTGTACTGCACACCTTGTCCCAGAACTAATCCCGAAACTCCAGTATGCAATACAGCCTTCTTAACTAATCCCTGGTATCTAATTCATCAATTTTTTATGGTATTTTGTTCTCCTTTCTCAAAATGTCCTGCAAAATGAAAGTATAATGGCTAGACTCAGACCTAGAAATGGTCAGTAGTTCTTCATAAAGTTGCACAGTTCTGAGTAAAACTGTGTGAGTTTTTTGGAAAAAAACATTGCAGTGAGTTTTCTGTCCTTTGTGAGAGAAAAGGCTCTTCATGTTTTGACACTACAAGAAGAAATAAGTCAACATTTTTCTCAATATTTGTCTGGGAGTGGGAAAACTGGACATTTCCATCCCTACTCTCCTTATCTCCTCTAGAGACTATCAAACTTTTATTTTTTTACAATTAGATCTTTAATTCATGTGCCTTGTTTTAATTGGTTCTGTTTTTAGAGAAAAGTGGGGTATTAGGTGGTAACAAGAAAGAGGGCCTTCTTGGTGATTGCTCCCAGACCAGCAATGCCCCATCCTTGATCTCCCTCCATTGGCTGTTTAAAGTATTTTTGTTCCATCAGACTTTTTCAGACTGAGTTGGGCTTTTAATGTTACTTGGCACTCTTTTAAGGATTTGTACATAACCCAAGTCAAAAAAGAAGCACAATCAAAGCCCTGACAGACCATGCACAAAGAATCTGTGAAGCTCACCTCCTCCAAGGTGAACTAAACCACCTAAACTGGACTCTACAGGCCAATGGATACTCCACCATGGACATCAGAAGAGCTGTAAGGCCAAGAGCAAGCCAGGAGAGTAAAGACAAAGATCCACCCAGAGGAAAGGTGTTATTACCATACATCAAGGGAACCACTGACCGCATAGGTAAACTTATGAAGAAGCACAACCTACAAACTATCTACAGACGCACAAAGAAAATCCAACAAATGCTACGGTCAGCGAAGGACAAGAGGGATCCTCTCTCTTCTGCAGGAGTCTACTGGATACCATGCAGCTGTGGACAAGTCTACATAGGGGCCACCGAACGCAGTGCCCAAACACGAGTCAAAGAACATGAAAGGCACTGCAGACTAACTCAACCAAAGAAATCAACCATAGCAGAGCACTTGATGAACCAACCTGGACACAGTATATTATTTGAGAACACAGAAATGCTCGACCACTCCAACAACTATCATGTCAGACTACACAGAGAAGCCATTGAAATCCACAAGCATGTGGACAACTTCAGTAGAAAGGAGGAAACCATGAAAATTAACAAAATCTGGCTACTCGTATTAAAAAACTCAAAAATCAGAACAGTAAATAAGAAGCAACACTCTGAAAACAGAGGAGTTCCAGACATGGGAGCTAGGGGCAGCTAACGACTCTGAACAAAGGATGCCCCCAGGCAGGAAGAAGCCAGGAGATGAAGCTATTCAATGCTAATTAAGGTGATTAACTACAACATTCACACTGACCTCCAACTGAAAAGAGTTCTTCTCTCACCCTGGACTTTCCACAGATATATATAAACCTTCCTTGCTTAGTTTCTCCATACCTCACAACCTCTGAGGATGTCTGCCATAGATGTGGGCAAAACGTAAGGAGAGAATACTTCTAGAATATGGCCATACAGCCCGGAAAGCATACAACAACCCTGATTTGTACATAGTTTATAAACTGTATTTAGATATTTCAATGTTTGTCATGACCCAGGCTGCAGAGCACCAATAACCATGCGCAGAGACCAGAATCTATCTAATATCTTTATTAAAGGAATATATAAAGTCAATAAAAACAAGTGAAGAATATAGTTCAGAAGTAGACCTCTCAGGAAAGGTCAAATATAGTCCAGGAAAACAATGTCCAATATGAGATATTAGAGTCCAAAGTTATAATCCAATAACCGAAACACACACTTTGCCAAGCAAAGTGTGGGGAAATGACAAGGTCCTTTAGTCCAATGGAGCTTGACAACAAGGCTGGAAAACAAACTAGATTCTTGGCATACAAGACTTGATACGAGGCAACAAGAAGCAAGAAGCAAGAACAAGGTCCGTGGCGAGGTCCGAGGAACAAGGCAGGCTTGGAACTTGGTCCTGGAACAAGGAACTGGAGTTGCATAGTCCACACACGATCTCACTCCTGAAGCTGACGAATTGACTCCGCAAGGATTTCCTTGCGGTAAAACACCTATATAGGATCTTGTTTTCCCGCCAAGGAACACTTTCCCTGGAGAACAAGAAGTGAAACCCAAACTGTGTCCAGATGCATGACTCCTTAGAATTTCCCAAGGGAAACAGGCTTAATCAGCTAATTGTCTGGCAGCGATTCTGAGAGAGCGGCGATTAGCCTCCCTCGCCCCTCTATTATAATTGTCTTTTCGAGAAAACGGGGGAGAATTCTGCCCAAGGCTTGTTTGGCTGGATTCTTGAGGGCAAACATCCTGCAGGTGCAGGGGCTCCGTTTCTGGCTGAAACGGTGTAAATCCCATGTTTTCCTCTTCGTCTGCCACCATAGTACTAGGAACGGGACTACAAGGCCCATGAGACATCACAATGTTTTAATTTTATATTTTTTTTTTCAATTTTATATTTATTCTTTTTCTAATGGTTTCAATTTGTACTATATAAAATATGTTGTTTGACACATTGAGTCTCATTATAGTGAGAAAGGTGAAGTATATTGTTGTTGTTGTTGTTGTTGTTGTTGCTGTTGTTGCTGTTGTTGTTAGCAGTAGTAGTATCCCACTTCTTCACTCTCAAAGTCAATGCTGCTAACCATACAATATGTAAATTAGAACCCAAAGTATACAAACATTATAAATAATTAAACACAAAATCAATTAAAAATACATACAGTGATACCTTGAACTGAGAGTTTAATTTGTTCTGTAGCTGAACTCTACACTCAAATTGCTCTTAACTCTAAGCAAATTTTCCCATTGAAATGCTATTAATCCATTCCAGCTCTCTGAAGCCCCCTTTTTTGTTACATGTTTTAAATGAGAAAATGTATTTTATAAATAACAAATAATGTATAATTCTCCGCGTCTAAAAACAATAATGCGATCTCTCTGCTTGGGTCTTGGTCAGCATATTCTATTATATCTAGCACTGTTCTTACGTTTTGGCTCAGATGTCTGCCTGGAAGAAAGCCTGCTTGATCCCTGTGTATTATTTTTTACTAAGATTTGTTTTAATTGCCCCTGGAAGCAGATTGGTGCCATACCAAGGAGTTTATTTTCTCCTGAAACCAAGTCCAGTCAGCAGTCTGGCTATTGCATTCTAGACCCTTTGCTGTTTGCAGACACTTCTCAAAGGCAGTTCTATGCATTATGCACTATAGTAGTTCAAATAATGTGGCAGATGGTTGTTAGTTATTTAATTTGTTAATTCCCTCCCACCCATCCCGCTTTCACTCTTTTTGCTTTGCAAGATGGGGAGTGGTACTTCTGGCATTTTAAAAACTCATGTGCTACAATAACTTGGCTAACTTTAAGTATTATATACCTTAGCCTGTGTGGGTGGATAATGCCATTTGCTGCTCAGTCTCAGGGAGCAAAATGTCTTGAATTGGCCCTGCTTCTCACTTTGCATGTCATTTAATTGAGAACAGCAGAAGTGATATTGAGATACATTTAGACCTGTTAAATATGAATTAACCGTTGCTAGGAGTACAGCTTAGCTTTACCATGAACGCTGCTCCCGACACGAACAAAAATTCCTACATCTTGGTGTTCTCTGTCATAAGCTGAAAAGCAAGGAAGAGCACAGCTGCTACCACTACCATGGACGCAGCTGTTATCGTGATAAATACCACAGCTACTGAGCTCCTATTACTATAAACCATAGAAGGGTACCATCTGAACAAATGCTAGAGTTTGACTGTCAGATTCTTAGATGTGTCACATTTTTTCTGTGGGGCTTTGGGCTGTTGTAACAGCTGTTTGTAAACACTGCAAATCCAACATTAGCCCAGGAAAGGAGGAGGGTATCAACATTTTCCCCCTTCAATGTCTTTCTTCCTGAACCATGATTTAAAAATACTTCAGATATGCTGATGATTTAAATAGCAACCAGGATAATCTTCCGACTGAGCAACCAATTGGCAGGCTCCATCCTTGACTCCTGCTATGTCAAATGACTCATCACCATGTCTGAGAATGTCCATTTGACTGCCAACTCAAGTCGGACAAACACAACAGTCAATTAGAAAAGTATTTGGAAGATGTTGAAATCCTGGATCGTGGCTTTCTGGTCCACTACCATGTGAAATATATTCATGACAGTGTTACTGTGTGTTGAATGCTTAAAGAGAAGTACAGAATGATGATGACAGATGCCTCTAATATTACTTTTCCTTACAGGTGAACTGAGCAAGTAAGAAAGGATGGGTTTTTAAAATAACCACAGCCATATATTCATCTTTGTAAGGTGCTCTCAGCAGCAAGTCTGAGACATGGATTTGACAAAGCTCTCTGAGGCGCATCTTTTTTTTTTTTTACTACACATTTCAGAATGGCACCTGAATATTAGAAAGAGACAAAAATGCAGAGAGGTTCATTCTAACTGGTTTATTCCAAATTCAGTTTTTTGCTTATCTCTTCATTCTATGGCACCAATAGCACACACATGCAAATGTTGCCTTTCAAACTGAACTCTGCTTAGTTTCCTCTAGGGATGCTAGCACTGACGAAATTAAATTCTCAGAGGTCAGAACTTCTGAAGTGTTCCTGTAATATTTGGGTGACTTTTATAATTATGAACATGTGACTTCACTAGATGGTGAAAGAGGAGTACTATGCCATTCTGGAGCAGAATGAAGAAGGCGGGGCCAGGAAGACATCTTTCCACCATGTCTCCTGTATCAATTTAATGATATAATGATATATAATAATATTATACTATACTAATATAATATATTGTATATACATGTAATATTAATAATAATATTATGATGTAATACAATGTAATAATTATAATTCACTATTATAATTGTATATTTATATTACATGCAATATTACTAATAATATTGCTATATAGTTACAATATATTATATTATATATGTATATATACTTGTAAACCGCCCTGAGTCCCCTTCGGGGTGAGAAGGGCGGTATATAAATGTCGCAAATAAATAAATAAATAAATAAACATGTATCCAACTGTCCAGGTACATTGTAATGTATATATTTGTATGAGAAAAAGCTTTGGTATTTATAGATGCACTAGCTGTGCCCGGCCATGCATTGCTGTGGCGAAGTATGGTGGTATGGGAAATAAAGTATTGAGGAATTGGTGGTAGTTAAGGTAAAGGGTAAAGTTTTCCCCCTGACATTAAGTCCAGTCGTGTCTGACTCTGGGGGTTGGTGCTCATCTCCCTTTCTAAGCCGAAGAGCCAGCGTTGTCCGTAGACACCTCCAAGGTCATGTGGCTGCTGGCATGACTGCATGGAGTGCCATTACCTTCCCGCCGGAGCAGTACCTATTGATTTACTCACATTTGCATGTTTTTGAGCTTCTGGGTTGGCAGAAGCTGGGGCTAACAGTGGGGGCTCACTCCACTCCCCCAATTCGAACCTGCTACTTTTTGGTCAGCAAGTTCAGCAGCTCAGCGCTTTAACATGCTGCATCACTAGGGGATATTATTTCCTCAAGCTTGTTATTATGCAATATTTCTGATTGTTCCTTTTTTTGTCTGTTGGAGGCAAGTATGAATGCTGTGATTAGCCAAAATGATTAGCCTTTCAGCTTTGAAGCCTGACTGCTTCCTCCCTGGAGGATTTTTTTGTTGAGAGGTGTTAGCTGACCCTGATTGCTTCCTGTTGTTCTTTGCGATATTTTATGTGCTTCTACTGTTTGTGTAGATGAAGAAGTGCCCATATGCATTGCTTGAGCGCACATACTAAAAAAAAGGCTGTGGCCCTCAGAAAACAGAGGATTTGCCAGACTTTGGTGATGGGAATACTTTGTTGGGAGGTGTTAGCTGGCTTTATTTATTTATTTATTTATTTACAGCATTTATATTCCGCCCTTCTCACCCCGAAGGGGACTCAGGGTGGATCACATTACACATATAGGCAAACATTCAATGCCTTTTAACATAGAACAAAGACAGACAAACATGGCTCCGAGCGGGCCTCGAACTCATGACCTCCTGGTCACAGTGATTCATTGCAGTGATACATTGCAGCTGCTCTCCAGCCTGTGCCACAGCCCGAGCCCAAGCTTTGACTGTTTCCTGTCTGGAATTCCCCTGTTTTCAGAGTGTTGTTCTTTATTTAGTGTTCTGATTTTAGAGATTGTATTGTTCTGTTTTATTATACCACAGTAATTTTTACATATTCTGATTGTAGTGTTTTTTTTAATACTTGGAGCCAGATTATTTCATTTTCATGGTTCACAGCAACACAATAATAATAATAATAATAATAATAATAATAATAATAATAATAATAAGAAGAAGAAGAAGAAGAAGAAGAAGAAGAAGAAGTAGAAGAAGGAGGACTTTGGTAATACACACTGCTTCAATCTCTTCTCAGCTTCCTTTCTGGAAGAATCCTTTCTTGGGAGGTGTTAGCCCTGATTGTTTCCTTTCTGGAATTCCCAATTTCCCTGCTTTCAAAGTGTTGCTCTTTATTTACTGTCCTGGTTTTAGAGATTATATTGTTCTGTATTATTATACCACAGTAATTATTACACATGATATTTATAATCTTATATTATCTGCATAGAACTGGATTATATGAGGCCCCTTCTACACAGCTGTTTAAAATCCACACTGAACTGGATTATATGGCAATGTGGACTTAAGATAATCCAGTTCTAAACAGATACTGTGGTTTATCTGCCTTGGCATTCTGGGTAATATAGCTGTGTGGAAGAGCCTTGAGTCTACAGTGCCATATAATCCAGATCAAATCAGATAATCTGTATTTTATAGGCATTGTGGATCAGGCCTAAGTGCCTGTCCCCTGGGTGCCATGTTGGGTGAGGGAGTTGCTAGGATACGAAGGGGACAGGGCCTAAAGGCAGTGGGGAGGGGGGCTAAAGGCAGCAGAGCCTACCTTTCTCCTGAGGGGGAAAGGGGCCGAGGAAAGGGAAGCCCTGCCCACCATGGCAACATTCTGAGGTCCTCTGGGTAAGGTCGCTGTTTCAGTTCAGAGGCAGCTCTGTGCTTGCATGGTAAGCAAAGGGGTTTTTATTTGTCTTCATTTTGATGTTTGGTCTATATATTTTTCTTTTTTTATGTCTAAACACAGCCGGGATGACCATGTCTTTCGTGGGTTTTGGATGTTTAGTTTTGCTGTTTACCTTAAAGTAGAAATGGTCAAAACAAATTTATATACAGTAAAACCCCGCTCGTCCGAGCCTCCGTGCAATCTGAGTGGATGAACAGGGAGGGCCGCAAAGGCCCTCCCCGTTCACCTGCTCGCTGGCTGGCTAGGTGTGCGTGTTGCTAGGTAGATAGCAAGCTACCTAGCAACATGCAGGGGGCACCTCCCAAGGGGCGAGCGCCCCATGAGTGTTGCTAGGTAGCTTGCTATCTACCTAGCAACATGCACAGCTGGCTCCTTCGCCACACCGGGCGCCAATGCTGCCGGCCCCCAGCATGACGAAGGAGCCGAGGCACGGGCAGGTGGGTGAACAGGGAGGACTTTTGTGGCCCTCCCCCTTCACCCACTCAATGACTGGCCCCAACGCCCACCGAAGGGAGAAGGTTCCTCTCTGTTCAGTGGGCGCTTGGACCCAGGGAAGCAGGAAGCGGCACGCTTCGTGCTTCCCTGGGTCCAGGTGTTACCCCTGGGCAGCGAGAGCACTGAAAACCAACACAGTGGCCAATAACAATATAATATCTTTATTGAAGCAAATAAAGTTTCCAAAGAAAATAAGCAGAAAAGTTAAGCAAGCAATTGACCTTTCAGGAAAGATCAAAATTAGTCCAATAAGTGAAGATCTTATATCCAATATTAAAGTCCAAAGTCCAGAAACCGAAACACACTCAAACTCGGTCTGAGAATTGAGTGAGGAAAAGGAGCAAAGTGTCACAAATAAGTTCTCTGGAGTTAATGTCCAAAAGCAGGATTTCAGAGCAAGGCAAGAGCTGGATGTGCAGGAACTGAAACACAGTCCAAACTTGGGTAAGAAGGTAGACCTGCGCCCGGTCTACTCAGGAGTAAGAGCACCTTCAGGCCACTTGGATTTCAGGAGCTAGAGACGATGATGCTTCTCAGTAAGAAGTAAAATTGACACTGCAAAGGAAAGTTCCCAGCGCAATACTTTTTTTGCAGTTCATAAGCTCCCCCAAACCAGGTGCCTGACTCCCCAGTTCTTCCCAAGAGAACTAAACATAGCCATAGTCACCACACTCTGCTAATCTGGCGCTTCTCCTCAAGCTTTGTCTCTGCGATCTCTCTGTTTTCAAAAAGGCCCTGCGATCAAATGCTAACCCGTCTGGAGAATCTGGGAGAGCCGACACTGTTTCAAGGGCATCCTTAATTGGTGCTGGCTCAGCAATGTCAATAGAAGGCATCTGGAAAGGAGTTGAATGTTGCTGACTTGGAAGAAAACCAAAGTCTTCTTCGTCCTGGTCAGCAATAGCCACAGGGTTGGGGGCCAAAGGTGCCTGAGGTATCACACCTGGCGGCCACCAAACGGAGAGGAAAGGGAGAGGGAGTGTGAAGCATGCCGCTTCCCTGGGTCCAAGCACCCGCCAAACTGAGATGCTTCCTCTCCATTCGGTGGCCGCCTGGACCCATGTAATAAACCTGGTGATCCGAGTGATCCGAGTTGACCGAGCTGAGGTCCACCCGTTTAACTCGGACTACTGAGCTTCTACTGTATATAGATGTGTACTTTTAAGTTATATCCCTGATACTTGGGATTTAATTTATAGTCTGCTTGGCTTGGTCTTGCATGTTCTTACTGTAGCTAAAAGACTTATGTTCTGAGACTGGAAAAATTCATTATGCATACTTCAAGAGACAAAACATTCTACATCTTCAGTCATACAGAAACATGTATTATGTGGACATTGCTTCGAAAAGAATATCTTTTCTGTTCATTTCATATTAATGTAGATGTCTAGTCCATATTCACATCCTATATATTTCATACACACACATCCGCATTCTGGTCACATTTTTAATTTTCTCTTCTTTTTATTTCCATTTTTTTTTAAAAAAAAATTCTGCAAAAAGTTCTTTTAAAAATGTTAATGTTGAAAATTAGGATTTTCTTGATTTTTTCCCCTAAAAAGCTCTGCTCTACATGGCAGGCAGACTAAGATAAATCTTTTCATGCTGGCACAGAATCTAGAAAGTCACTTTTAAGAAGATTGAATGGATGACATATTGAGGCCATATTTAAACAAAGTTAAAATAGGATGAACGGGGCCCCTGGTGGCACAGTGTGTTAAAGCGCTGAGCAGCTGAACTTGCAGACCAAAAGGCTCCAGGTTCAAATCTTGGGAGCGGAATGAGCGCCCACTGTTAGCCCCAGCTCCTGCCAACCTAGCAGTTTGAAAACATGCGAATGTGAGTAGATCAATAGATACTACTCCGGCAGGAAGGTAACGGAGCTCCATGCAGTCATGCCGGCCACATGACCTTGGAGGTGTCTATGGACAACGCCAGCTCTTCGGCTTAGAAATGGAGATGAGCACCAACCCCCAGAGTCAGACATGACTGGACTTAATGTCAGGGGAAACCTTTACCTTAAAATGGGATGAAGCGGTATGGACCAGAGCATTACCCTACGACTGACTTTAATGTGTTACTAGATTCACTTTTCTTAACACTCACATTATAGAAGTAAAAGTTTTTACTGTCTGTAACAATAGCTATGCTGAATAAGTGCAATGTATGTAAGTGTACTATAATGCTGAACTAAGTTGAAAAGTATCTTAAATTTATTGTATAAGACACTAGATGATTTACGAATATGCAGTGTACTGGAAAAGCTGAAATGCTACCCAACACTGAAATGTATGGAAATATCTTATGAGATGTGCCATGAGAAAAGAAATATGATGTCAATATTGCCTCAGAAGATGTTTCTTACCACTACCATATACGTCAAATGCCATATTAATGTACTTCAAGTAGCATGAGAAATGCTTTTTTAAAGAGATTATGTGCACAATAGGCCTAAAAGATTAAATATGTATAGAAGCAGCATACCTAGACTACGTGATGCCTATGAAAGATAAAATGACTGTACCAGAATGTTTATTTGATATAATGCTCCTCCACCCAAAATATGTAATTTCATACTCTAAATTGGTTACTTAAAACAGATACAAATTGATATCCAAATCAGATAAATTTCCTAAAAATCCAAAGCATGAAATTTCCTAAGGGGAAAGTTGATCTTGACCTGCCTACTGGACAATATTGCTTTGTGCAACCTTGAAAGTTCAGATGAACAAAGTGGTAGTCTGAAGGACTCTAACTAGAGATAGATGAACAATTAACATTCAGTCCTTCAGCTGGTTAGGAAATAATGCCTGTTTCACATATCCTTTCTTCTGGTTGCAGAAATGCTACTGGTGTGCTCTGGTGAAGAAAGCATACCACATTGCTCTAAGTGGAATAAGCTGAGCAGAAGTATTTGGAAATGTTATATTCTTGCCAGTTTAATGTATGATTTTGGCCATAGTCTCCTCCTTTGGGTGATCACACTTGTTGCTACTGGACGCCAAATGTACTTTGACATAGGGCAACCCTATAATGCAAAGGCCTTCATGAGCCTTGATAACCATGAGGTTTTGCAAACACAGCTTCACTGAATGGATCAATCTACCAGTCTTCCCACTGACTTTCACTTTACAAAGCATCACTGTCTTTTTCAACACAAGCTAAAAAACTTACTCAAGCCTTGGATTGGAAGGAGAGGTTAGTAAGGCATGCCTGGAACTTTCACCAGAGGCCATAGTAAGTAAGGAAGCACCATACACATACAGTCACCACAAATCCAGCTCAAACTATAGTTTCTGGCTAGATTTTCCAGCAAACAACAACCCATGGTTTTTCAATTCCACTAGCCAACATTTGAATTTTCTTTTCCAGTATGATATGATGTTTGGAATTAGTGGTGACTTAATATTCCTTTTGATTATGCATATGTAAATGCTGTTTTTATTATTCCAGTTCTTGCTTTACTTGTAGTAATTGTTTCCTTGAGCTTCTTTCTAGAGCAATTGGTGTCTGGCTTCATGTTGCATGAATTTCTGACAATGTTTATAACGAGCTGAATGATAGTATTATGATTCATGCACCATGCAGAATCTGAGTCCCAGTGATTCCTTCTGTGTTTTGTCTGCTGTCTTGAGTAAAAAAAAGTAAAAATTAAAAAATACTACATTCCCATTTCCAATATGAATCACAACTATTATTCTTTTGAACATACAATCTGTTCTCTTTAACTCCTTGCCACCCACACAGTGAAAGTGTTTGGAGAACCACACAAATCTGAAAATAACAATATAAAATTAGAACTTGAAATGCTGTGACCCTCCACATTCTACTTCAACATATTGGAGCCCACCTACAGTAGCTATTTTGGTTCAGCAGAAAGTGAACTGCAGCCATGCTGCCAAGACTACAGTGAGTAGGATAATTATGAAAAGTGTAGGGGTTGTTGATTTTTATTGTGTCTGAACAGCATTAGAAACCAAATGGCTCAGCACAATCATTTTCCTAGTAGGTAACAGCCCACTCCACCAGCCATTTAAGCCAAATGTATTGGATTTGGAAGCTGAATAAGAGCCACTGAAAGGCAATGGAACCCCAGTTAATCTAACGAGGACTGTGAGGCCACAATGGGTCTGAACATGAAATCATCATAAGTGATTTTCACAAATGCAGTCCATGATTTTTGTGCGCAACCAGTCAACCTATATTATTGAGATAGCTTATGTTCACAATAAATGTTTCTAAAAGTTAGTTTACATGTCTTCCTTGAAATCAAAACAGTGGGGGGGCGGGTAGTGGGAAAAGACCAAATTCTGAATCTGTGCCCATGAAATGAAAACTGAGAATGAGATGAAGAAAATCCAAACTGCCTTGTAATATTGGCATATTGATTAATAATTGATATTTCTTGTGAGTTCACATTTAATACATGCTTTGAATTAACTGTGTTTATTATATTTAACTGTATTACATCTTACCTGTTTAAGATTGCAAGCCTACATTTTCCAAACTTACCTTCAAAAGGTTAAGGAAGTTGGGGACAACGGAACCTTAAGTTTTCTTTTCAGACAACACATGGAACTCTGCTTTTTTATAGTAGCCCAATGCACACTCCTGCTTTCATGTTCTTTTGAGATCACTGAATCTCCTGTCACAGCTGCAAATTAAAATAGTGTCATTGTTCTTTTTACAGTTTAAGTCCAGTGTCAATACTTCCTCCTGCCAAGTATATGGAAAGAGATGTACCCAGGCGGGCTCATGCAGGCACAAATACAAATGCAGTGAGTGGGCAATTCTCTAAAAGATAACAGCATAGCAAATGACACTTCTGAAGCCAATGAGATGATTGATAATAATAACCATACTGTCTTCTAACAGCAGACCTCTCTGTCAGTTAAACGACATAATCTCCCAGTATATGCCATAACACCCACCCACACATACACTTTCCTTTTTTCAAATTTTTCAGATAGTTGTCCATCTGCCAAGAGGGTCTGGTTCAAATAAATAAAGGCCATGCTGAATATCTAGAAAATGCAGACACAGCTCTTTAACTTCAGTCAAATCCAGAGACATCCTGATGAAACTGAAGGAATGAATATGTAACAACCTATCAATGGTGCCAACTATGATGATAATGTATTTTTACGGTGTTGATAAATTCTGAACATTCCAAAATGGCATTAGGTTTTTTATTCTCTGTGGAGTTTTGGTGGGGAGGAGATGGGTAAAACATGAAAAAGTGCTATCACAGTATATTCTTCATGTGTAATTGTATGGTTAAGTTTTGACTTCTTGTGTCTACACACCAACTCCCTCCATCATCCTTGTGTTTACACACCTACTTCTCTATAGTTTCTCTATCTGTCATCCTGTACTTAAGAACCAAGAGCACTTTAAACATACTCTCCAATAAAAGCAGAAAGAGGGATGGAGACATGGATGAAGAGGGGGGAAAAAACACAAGGGAAGGATAAACCAAGGGCAGGTCAAAATCTCCAAGGCCCAAATGTGTAGAGGGTTCAGATATCTGAGAAAGACAAGCAAAAAGTTACAAAAACTATTGTTGGCATGTCAGGAGATTAGATTATCGGCTGTAAAATCAGCATATCTATAGGTTTATTGGAAGATTTAATAAGGAGGGTCCAGTTAAGAGCAAAGGGGCCAGTGGTTTTTTTTTCATCAACAACATTACAAGCAAAAATCTTCAGTTTTGTGCAAAAAACCAAAAAAAAAAAAACCCTTCAAAACTCGAAGGTCACATGAAAGTCAGGATTTAACATAATCTTTCTACTGATCAAACGATTACTCTATTCCTGCTGCAGTTCCCCTAACTTACCCTCACATCTCTTCAAAAAGAGGCATTTGGGTATGCCAGGGGAACTTGTCCTCTAGAGAAGTATGGCAGCTTCTCTCCCAATGTGGTATTTGCTGCAACAGGTGAGCAGTCCATATGGGTCTCTAGAGATTCACCCAAGTGGGCCTATGCTTCACTCTGAAAACCCCCTGGCCTCTTTGGATAGCTCTTAGGCTTGAGTGATCCATGAAAAAAATGTTTCTAAACTCGTTTCAAAAGTAGGGGGCGCTGGTTCTTCGTTTCTGAAACTACTTGTGAAATTTGGCCCAAAAAAGTTTCAAAACATAAGAATATTTGGAATATTCAAAATTAATTCATTAATGGTGGACGCGCATGCGCAGTGGCCAAAAACAGCACTGGGGGGGGGGGGACTTTACAGTACTCTCCACCCTCATTTTTTGAGCTATCTTCTTCAAACTTGGTATAGTGGTAGAACACATTTAACACTGCTAGCTCACCAAAATTCAGAACGTTTCCCGTATCCTCTGATTTTGGTGGATTTTCATAGCTTTTATAATAAACCATTTTTAAATAATTTTAGAAATCTTTTCTGGTTTGAAACTCTTATTTCCTGTTTCATTGGGTTGTCTGGGGCTGAATGTGTGTGACTTGCCCAAGTGGGTGGCTGAGTGGGGAATCAAGCCGCAATAGGATTCCAACACTCAAACCTCCTCCCTCCCTCCCTCTCTCTCTCTCTCTCTCTAAACTTTTCATACCTTTCAAGAATTCACATACCGTATGAAAGTTTGGTCAAGATGGTCAGAGGAGGGCAACTAAAATGATCTAGGGTCTGGAGAACAATCCCTATGAGGAGTGGCTTAAAGAATTGGACATGTTTAGCCTGAAGAAGAGAAGGCTGAGAGGAGACGTGATGTATAAATATGTGAGGGGAAGTCATAGGGAGGAGGGAGGGAGCTTGTTTTCTGCTGCCTTGGAGACTAGGACGCAATGGAACAATGGCTTCAAACTGCAGGAAATGAGATTTCACCTGAACATGAGGAAGAACTTCCTCACTGTGAGAGCTGTTTGGCAGTGGAACTCTCTGCCCTGGACTGTGGTGGAGGCTCCTTCTTTGGAGGCTTTTAAGCAGAGGCTGGATGGCCATCAGTTGGGAGTGCTTTGAATGCGATTTCCTGCTTTTTGGCAGAATGGGGTTAGACTGGATGGCCCACAAGGTCTTTTCCATCTCTACTATTCAATGATTCTATGATTCTAAGTAAGCACAAAAGGGGGTGGGGAATGTTAAGAGGGGAGAGGGCCTGGGACATCTGGGAATTGTAGTTTTAAAGCGGGCATAGTACTATTGGAGAAATGTCTGCTTCAGCCCAATGCTTTTATAAATGGAGAAAATTCAGAGGCGAATTTTTAAACAACATTTTTTTAAAAACGCTACCAGAACAATGGCCACGCCTCTCCCTCCCTCTTCCTTCCACCCTGATTGGCTGAGAGGCATGCCAACATGGCTTCACCTCTCAGAGGGGCTACAGCTACATCCGAAGACATCAGAGACTGTGATGACTCATGGGCCTTGTAGTCCTGTTCCTAGTACTATTGTGGCAGACGAAGAGGAAAACATGGGGTTTTCGCCGGTTCAGCAAGAGCCGGAGTCTCTTCACCTGCAGGATGTTGATGTTTGCCCTCAAGAATCCAGCCAAACAGGCCTTGGGCAGAACTCCCCTCCATTTCCCAGGAAGGAATCTTATGCTAGAGAAAGGGGAGTCAGAGAAGCCCAACGAAGGAGTTTACGCATCGCTGCCAAAAATCAAGCCGATTAGGCCTGCTTCCCTTGGGAAATTCTAAGGAGTCACACATCTGGACAGAGTTGGGTTTCGTTTCCCGTTCTCTAGGGAAAGAGTTCTGTTGGCGGGAAAACGAGACCCAATATAGGTGTTTGGCGCGAGGGATTCTTTGCGGAGTCAATTGATCAGCTTCAGGAGAGAGATCGTGTGTGGACTTCGTAATCCCAGTTCCTTGCTTCCCGGATCAAGCTTCAAGCCTTGCCCTGCCTCGCGGTTTTGCCACGGACTCTGTTTCATGCTTCATGTTTTGCCTTGTCTCCAGTCACGGATCTAGTCAAGAATCAAGTTTATTTCCAGCCTTGTTGTCAAGCTTCATTGGACTTTAAGACTCTGTTATTTCCCCACACTATTGCTTGGCAAAGTGTGTGTTTCGGTCAAGTGGATTAAAACTTTGAACTCTAATATCATTTATTGGACAATACATTTTTGGACTATATTTGACCTCATTTGAAAGGTCTGCTTCTGAACTATATTCTTCACTTGTTTTTATTGATTTTATATATTTCTTTAATAAAGATATTAGATAGAGACTGGCCCCTGTGTAAGGTTATTGGTGCTCTGCTGCCAGGGTTCTGACAGAGACAGACAAAAAAAGGTGCTTTTTGATTCAAATTCATAATATTAGGAAGGCAGTGAGCAGATGTTTCAAAAATTACTTCAAAAGTGCTTTCGAACCAAATTTGAAATGAATTTAACGGACTAATGAAAAATTTGCTCAACCCTAATAGCTCTGCTAGATGCTGCAACATTAAATTCTAGGGGTGTACAATTCAGTTAAATCCCATTCTGTTTTCGGTATCCAGAATTTGGTTTACCCGCAGATACAGGATTTTGGGATCCTCCTAAATTCAGTCAGGGAAAAATTCATTTGTTGATCTGGCAACCAAAAGATCCAAGAAGATCTGGCCTATTGGTAGCAAAGGGGGAACTTACGAGGCTCCCCCTTCCATCATTTTTAGGGCATCAGTCTTAAGACATCAACCTTTCTGGGAATTTTACTCCTTATATCCCTCAATAGGACCTAGATTAAAGGCATCAGATTTAAGAAGCCACCCTTTCTGGGGTCCTTTCTCCTTATATCCTTCAATAAGACCTAGGTTAACTACCCTTTCTGGGATCATTTATCCTCAACACCCTTTCAATGAATCTGAGTTAAGGCACCCTTTTTAAACACATATTTCAATGGGAGCCACACAACCTGAATGAGAATTAGCCATTCTTTTAAAAAGATATAAATTGCCTCCACATTTTATGGAGGCTTTAGAAATTGTAAGATAGTTCTACCCTACATTTGAAGCTTTCCTCATGTGAAGGACACAATCGGCTACAGTTTCTTAAATGTGTAGAAAGTAAATTTATTTATTGTTATTTGAGTTAAAAAGCAAGCCAAGCCATGCAGAACTGCAAGTAGCACTGAGAATTGAGATCACCTATCTGTCTATCTCAGAAGCCTGCTCATAACAGAAAAATGCAAGCCCAGCCTGACTAAAAGACATGTCATGGCTTTCTTCTGTTTTGATTGGCTCAACAAGCAGGGCTCATAGAGAACCCCCCTGCGTGCACATGGCTGCCTCTCCACACTCCACGTGTAGCCAAGAGAAACTGAAAGCAGTCGTTTTCAGCAGCCATGTGGTCTGTTGCAGTCAGAAAAAATGATGGCAGAGCCTGCACCATTATGGCTGGTCGAAAGAGTCCTTGCCTGTTTTGAAAAACGGATCTGTGCACAGCCCTATTAAATGCTGCAGAACAGCATATTGAGGAACTTCCCAAAGTGGCCACTCTTACAATGGCTTACTTTGAGATGTCCTCAGGTGAGGTATTGGGTGTGCAGTGGCTATTTATCATGATATTTGCTGTCTTTATTTTTTCCGTAGCAAAAGCATGGGCAATGTGATTCTCTGACTCTTTTCCAAGAGCACTCTCCCATGGGATTCATTCAGACTCATGGGAAACTTATCTGTCATAGTTAATAGCAAACAGAAGCCAAATAATTATCTCAGGCCAAAAAAAAATGGTATAAGCTTTTTTTTTCTAGAGATATTATGATATAATGGTTGAGTGTTGGACTAAGATTATGTAAATCATACATGAAATCCCTGCTTATTTAGGGAAACCTACTAAGTGACTTTGGACAAGTCACACTCTTTTGGCTTACAAGGGAGGACACAGCAAACCTTTTCAAAAAACAGCAACACACTCTTGCCAAGAAAACCCCAAGGTCTTAGAGTTGTTATATCATTTTCACTCATTTTAGGTAGTTCTCACTTCGTACTGCTGCACTAGAGCCCTGAAACACCTTTTCACCACAAACCATACTCTATCCAGGCAATCCAGTAAGTAAAAGTTTATTATGAGAAGAGTATACAGTAGAGTCTCACTTATCCAACATTCGCTTATCCAACGTTCTGTATTATCCAACGCATTTTTGTAGTCAATGTTTTCAATACATTGTGATATTTTGGTGCTAAATTTGTAAATACAGTAATTACTACATAGCATTACTGCATATTGAACTACTTTTTCTGTCAAATTTGTTGCATAACATGGTGTTTTGGTGCTTAATTTGTAAAATCATAACCTAATTTGATGTTTAATAGGCTTTTCCTTAATGCCTCCTTATTATCCAACATATTTGCTTATCCAACATTCTGTTGGCCCGTTTATGTTGGACAAGTGAGACTCTACTGTATAAAAATAAGCAAATCTAAGATAATCAAAGTTCAAAAAGTTATTTCCAAGATAGCCAAGATTCCAAAAATACTTTAAAATACAGTCTCAAGAATCGATCCACAGATATATCCATAAACACGATAGTATGAATCCAAGGCAGGCAACCTATGCCACACATGAAACTAGAAACAGGAACAAACTTAGAAACTTGAATACATGAATCCAAAAACATAGGACTAAGAACCGAGAGCTGTTCACCTGAATTCAACACTGCTCTCACAAAGGATTATACAAGCAGAAGACCACTTAAAAGGCCTCAGTCCCTCCCATGACATAATTCCTCACACACCTGCTTTTCCTTTCCTTATCTCTAAGCTTCTGGGAAAGTGAATCTGTCTCTGTTGTACACTCTGCCTCTGAAGTTCCAAGTGGAGACAAACATTCATATCCCACATTTCCCTCAGCCTTCACATCTGGCAGATTCTCATGAGAACTGATATCACTTTCTCCAGTCTCATGGAAACTGTCAGGAGATTCCAAAACAACCATCTCCAGGCCACTTCCATCATCATCTGGACCCTCTGAATCTATTCCAGTATCCCCTTCCTCATCTTCTGAGCACTCGGAATCTGACCAGTCGGTATAGGTACATATTGAAGAACACTTGTGTCTTCAATAAAAGTTAATTGGGACAAGATACTAATAGACACTTCTTTGATTACAAGTTCCATGTGCACTGAAGGAAAATACTTGAGAACCCAATAAAATCCAGGTGGAAATATCTTCTTTAAGGGCAGCAGGACATATTGCAGTTTATTTGTCCAGGAGCACAATCTCAATTCTTTTGAACAACCACTACATTTCCTTAGAATCTGTGACACCATTCAATAAAAACTCAAATGAGAAAAAGAGACAGACTATCATAAACCAGAAAAGTTACATATTTTCCTACTTTATTCAGATATGTGTCAATAATTAACCATTCCGAGAAAAGCTGTAATATTTATTACCCCAGAGGTTACATAAGCCCATAATTCTACAGATCTTTCTACAGATATTACACCTGTGCTCCAGAAAATTCTCATATTCCTAATTTATTTGGTAATGCAGTAAAATAATAGGATCATAGAGTTAGAAGAGACCACATGGCCTATCTAGTCCAACCCTCTGCCATGTGAGAAAAGCACAATCAAATCACCCCTAACAGATGGCTATCCAGCCTGTTTAAAAGCCTCCAAAAAGGAGCTTTCACCACACTCTGAGGCAGAGAGTTCCTCTGTTGAACAGCTCTCACAATCAGGAAGTTCTTCCTAATGTTCAGGTGGCATCTCTTTTCTTGTAAGTTGAACTCATTGTTCTGAGTCCTAGTCTCCAGAGCAGCAGACAACAAGCCTGTTCCCTCTTCCTTATGACATCCATTCAAATATTTAAACATGGCAATTACAACTCCGCTCAATCTTCTCTTCTGAAGGCTAAACATACCCACCCTCTTTAAGCTGCTCCACATAGGGAATGATCTCCTGATCTTTGATCATTTTAGTCGCTCTCCTCTGGACATGGTCCAGCTTGTCGATATCTCTCTTGAATTGCGGTGGCCAGAATTGGACACAGTATTCCAGATGATGTCTGCACAAAACAGAATAGAGGGGTACCATGACTTCCTTGATTAAACACTATACTCTATTTGATGCTGCCCAAAATCCCATTGGCTTTTTAAACTGCTGCATCTCACTGTTGGCGCATGTTTAACTTGTTGTCCATTAAGATTCCTACTGGCTTAACTTTGAAGGAGCTGGGGATGGTGACGGCCAACAAGGAGCTCTATCATAGTCTGGTCTATGAGGTCACGAAGAGTCAGAAGCGACTGAACGAATAAACAACAAAACAAGATTCCAAGATCTTATTCACATGTACTGTTGTCAAGCCAGACATCACCCATCCTATATCTGTGCATTTTGTTTTTTCTGCCTACGTTGAAATTCATGTTGTTGATTTTCGACCAGCTCTCTAATTTGTTGAAGTCATTTTGAATTCTTATCCTGTCTTCTGGAGCATTAGCTATACCTCCCAATTTTCTGTCATTAGCAAACTTGATAATCACACTCTCCAAACCTTCATCCAAATCATTAATAAAGATATTGAATAGGACTGGGCCCAGGACAGAACCTTGCGGCACCTCACTAGTAACTTATTTCCAGGATGAAGAGAAACCATTGGTGAGCACATTTTGGGTTCAGTCACTTAACCAACTACAAATTCACCTAATAGTTGTATTATCTAGCCTATATTTTAATAGTTTTGTTTGCAAGAAGATCATGGGGAACATTTATTAATTCAATTAAAAAAGGCTAAAATCAGAAGGAAGAAACAAAATGCTGCAGCATGTTCAGTATTACAGCCACTTCATTTCTCCTCTGCCTCCAGTTTCTATTCTCCAACCATGACAGTCAGCATGCCAATCTTTATTGGGCTTGTTTGAGGAAAAACACTTTAAAATATTGCTTTTCTTCTGAAGCATTTAATACTTTTGCAAAGTTGGGATTAACCAAGCATGCTATCAACTTCTCACTTGCGTCACTTTGCTTCTTTTCTGCCACATTCAACTTTTGCATATTTGGGTGAATTCTGATTCTAAAGAAATGAACAAAAATGAAACCTTCACCCATCCTTACATAATGGATAAATCAATCATTTATACATCAGTTCTATCTGACATTTTCCAATTCAGAGAGTTTGAATAACAAGTCTTCTCCAATATTTGGGCTCATTCTTTTGTTCTTTTAACTATTTTTAGTAAACAGAACAAATGGGGTTCATTCAATGTAACATTTTTTATTCTATTGTCCATTAGACTTTCTATATTTATGGCTCTCTCACAGAATGTAGCCAAAATTAGAAATGCTTCTTCACATTGAGGATTGAATCTGCCAAAAATTATTGCTTTAGGAAATCCAAGTCACATTGGATTACCACCTGCTGCTATCAAAGCTAAAACATCATTGGCTTGAAAGCAAACGGTAAGGTGAGGAAGATCAAATTCATATCAGTTTATGAAATACGTCAGACAGGGTATGCTCTAAAGAAGACACCTCTCCTAAAGAAGGAGACAAACTGATTCAAAAGAGAGGAAATTGTAGAAGAATAAAGGTCATGCTTGTTCATAAATACAGACATTTTCTTGGCAGTGCAGGGAAATATAATCAGTGAATAGTATTGAAAACTCAACTCTTAACTATATGTCTTTCTATGTGTGACTAATGCAACTCGCCTGCACGATGGAAGCAAGGAGAGAATTGTGAAGTGGCAGACTATTCAAGCAACAACAATAAAATTCCACCACCTCTCAGCAGGCTGTCTACAGCTTGGAAAAGATGAAGCAGAGATCCATGTAAGATGAAATCTGGACTATACAGGCAGTCCCCAAGTTACAAATGACTCATACTTAAGAAAAGGGGTAAGACTACAGGAAGTGAGAGAAATGTACCCCTTGGAAGAGAAATTCACTCCTGGAAGAGTTATCATGAGGAAAAGGTGTCTCCATGGAAGCTTTCTTACCACAACAAGCTAGATTTTTGAAAATCCAATTCTCATAAATCTTCTGAACAGGGGCACAGACAGCAAAACAAACACCACAGGGGTGGTTGTTCACCTGTCCTCATGCTATCAAAAGTTCTCCCTCCCTCTCTCGGGCTGGAATTATACTTAAAAATGTACATGTCTCAACTTGCAAATAAGTTCAACTTAGGAGCAAACCTACAGACCCTATCTTGCTCATAACTTGGGGACTACCTGTATAATCAGATGCTGTAACATTCTTTTTATAGGTTTTTAGTTAAAAATTGGAAAATTGAAAATAATTAGTTATCAATATAATTACAATAGAAAATTATTCTCCTGATTCTCAAAAGTCACTGGCCCACAAAGTAGTTTAAAATAACATTAAAAATAAAACATATAGGATTACCATAAATATGGCACATATTTTTTTTTGTTACTGACACATACAAACACACATTTACACATATGAAGCCTAAGAGAATGGTATCACATAGGCATGGGCAAATTCCTCGGAATCATCATAAATCGGAATAAAATCGGATATATTCCGATTTTCAAATTAACCATCAATTCCGAAGTGTTGAAGCCCATTCATTTAATGGGCTCATAATTTAGATCAGATATATGAGAAAGTGTTTTTGAAGCAACCAAACGTGTTTTCAGGGAGAAGCAGCCTAGCCTGGGCTTGCCTCCCTGCCCAATCGGTGTGGATGTTCATGTAAGAGGAGGAGTTTGAATGTCCTCCTTTAAAAGTGTCTGCTGTATGCCACGAGGCTCATTCTGGCTTGGAAGTTGGAGCGAGGAGGGTAGTTGGTCTTTTGCTATCTGTGCCTGCCTGCCTGGCCTGGTGTTGTTGCAGGGGGGGCCTAGAGGCACTGGTAGCCACTGAAAAAAAGGAGTCGACTATTTAGAGAGAAGGCACTTTCTGGGGTGGGGTGGGAAAGGGGTTGTTGTTTTTTGTTTTAAAAATCTAAAATCTCTGGGTTCAAGCCCTCTCTGCCTTTTTGGGCTTGTTTGTTTGTTTTGGTTGAGCCTCCTCAAAGCACTGCATATCCCATCATTCCAAGGGGGAGGCAGAGAGAATCTTTCAAAAAAGCGAATTTAAAAAGCTGTAATAATTCCCTAAGTGAAACATTATGAGTTTCAGCCACAAAAACAAAGTTCCTGAAGTAGAACAATGGCTTTCAAAGTAAATACAACCCAATGAAACAGGAAATAAGACTTTCAAACCAGGAACAGATTTCCTTATTTTGAGGCTGATGAGCATCTGTTGGGAGTGGTTTGATGGTGTGCTACAATTTCTGTTCCTTATTGATAAATATCATTTCCTAATTGGGTCTGTCACAGAAAATTGGCAAAAGTTTATTACACTGCTAAAACTTTGTCTTTGCGCAAGTGACATCATCCTATAAATAGAACATTATGGTTTGCTGAGTGTCCTGTCCACCAATATAACAGTTTAAGCCACAAAAACAAAGTTTCTGAAGAAAAACAAGGACCTTCAAAGTGAAGACAACCCAATGAAACAGGAAATAAGATTTTCAAACCAGGAACAGATTGCTGTAATTATTAAAAAAAATGTTTTTTTATAAAAGCTATGAAAATTCGTCAAAAATCAGAGGATAAGGGAAATGTTCTGAAATTTGGTGAGCTAACAGTGGCAAATGAAGTTCAACAGGGACAAATGCAAGATACTTCACTTCAGCAGAAAAAATGGAATGCAAAGATACAGAATGGGGGACGCCTGGCTAGACAGCAGTACATGTGAAAAAGATCTTGGAGTCCTTGTGGACAACAAGTTAAACATGAGCCAGCAATGTGATGCGGCTGCTAAGAAAGCCAATGGGATTTTGGCCTGCATCAATAGGGGTATAGCGTCTAGATCCAGGGAAGTCATGCTCCCCCTCTATTCTGCCTTGGTCAGACCACACCTGGAATACTGTGTCCAATTCTGGGCGCCACAGTTGAAGGGAGATGTTGGCAAGCTGGAATGCGTCCAGAGGAGGGCGACTAAAATGATCAAAGGTCTGGAGAACAAGCCCTATGAGGAGAGGCTTAAAGAACTGGGCATGTTTAGCCTGCAGAAGAGAAGGCTAAGAGGAGACATGATAGCCATGTACAAATATGTGAGGTGAAGTCATAGGGAGGAGGGAGCAAGCTTGTTTTCTGCTGCCCTGCAGACTAGGACACGGAACAATGGCTTCAAACTACAGGAAAGGAGATTCCACCTGAACATCAGGAAAAACTTCCTGACTGTGAGAGCTGTTCGGCAGTGGAACTCTCTGCCCCGGACTGTGGTGGAGGCTCCTTCTTTGGAGGCTTTTAAGCAGAGGCTGGATGGCCATCTGTTGGGGGTGCTTTGAATGCGATTTCCTGCTTCTTGGCAGGGGGTTGGACTGGATGGCCCATGAGGTCTCTTCCAACTCTATTATTCTATGATTCTATGATTCTATGAAATGTGTACTACCACCGTACCAAGTCTGATCAGGATAGTTCAAAAATGAGGGTGGTAGAATCCCCTAAAGTTCCCCCCAGTGCTGGTTTTTTTTGTTTTTTGTTTTTTGCTATTGTGCATGCGTGTCCACCATTAACAAATTAATTACAAATATTCGGAAGTTTTGGAAATTTTTGAATTTTTTGCTTCAAAATTCAGAAATGACTTTAGAAATGAAGCACCAGCGCACCTACTTTCGAAGAGAGTTTAGAACCATTTTTTTCCTGGATTGCCCATGCCAAGTATCACAGTATGGCTAGTTATGTCCTCCCTGGCAATAATAATTAATAACAACACACAATACTTTTTAAAACTGGAAGGAAATCTTCTTAAAATGCTATTATTACATCATAATTCTGTTCTGCTCCAGAAGGAGTAATACCCCCAAAGCTTTGAATAAAATGTGCAGGATGTTGAAAAAGTTAAGGGGCGGTGTGTGTGTGTGTGTGTGTGTGTGTGTGTGTGTGTCTTTTTATAACCCTATGTTTGGGACTCAAATGTAAATTATTGCAAAGAAAATACGTGTATAAATCTTTTCTTAACACCTTCATCAAGGTTCTACTGTGAGTAAAATTAGGAACACCATTCCATTCATGCAAGTCTTCTTGGGCCATGTATACACTGACCATAAATCTGCTGACCCTGGAGGCTGCCATTTGGACCGTCCCGAACATGGCGTGGCCAAGACTACATGGGCATCACTGAACCATCACCTCACCATCCATGTCACCATTTCCCCTTCTAGCTGGCCACAGAGCTCTTGGCCATCACAGGCACCCTGTGCTGACATCAATTGATGCACCCATTCAACGAAGAAGGAGTGAGCCAATTAATGTAGTTTAACACACATGCTTACAAGAATGGAAGAAACAACATGGGGATAGAAAGGAGAAAACTCAGGGTGAATTTGGACTATGATGACCATTTAGACAAACCCTTGGATCTAACAAGGCATGACAACTAATACCCCAAAGTCCACCTCTTTGTATATAGAAGATTAGCAATAAAAGTAGTGGTGGTTGTGACTATGTTGATTCATACAGTGACACAAAAATATCTTTGGAGATACACTCTCCTGTTCCAGCTTCACATTCACAAGAGTAAAATGCACCAGTTGGCAAAGACATCTACATAAAAACACTTGTATAGAAGGATGTTGTTTTGTACCAGTGACAATCCAATTGTGTGCCAAAGATACACAATTGGATTGTGACTGTGAGTGCATCTGAACTTTCACTAAAATGTACAAAAGAAGTAAAGGTGTCCCTCACTGAAGTACAATCAGAATGTAAAGCAATTATATTGTAATGCAATTGTACATTTGTTTTTAGAAGAATGAGCTCATTATTAGTGATTAGCTATTGATTAACTGCTAGCTATTTCCAACTCTGGCGATAAAAATATTTGCTGAGAATATAGAAAGTCTGAACTCAGAATTTGTTTTTTTTAATACTTTCTGTCTTTTTTTCTCAGTGCAAATAATATATATGCTCCTCATGGTGTTATAGTGGAAGATGTCTGCCCCTTGGGGAGGCAGGGAGCTTAAGTGCTGCAATTGTATGCATGATCTCTCAGAAGAAGACCTCATAAAGTTCATTGGGTTTTACTCTCAGGTAAATATGCATTGAATTGCAGCACCAGGAGCCAGAAGCTATTGGAATAGCTACTAGATGTCAGTCAATATTATGCAACATACAATGAAGAATGCAGAAAGTCTTCTGGAAGAAAGCCAGTTGTCCAAAACACCCCTAGATGAAGCAATAATCAGTTGATGTTCAACAATGTACTTGCTCCATTTAGCCTTAACGAACAGTGTGATTGATAAGATTGTCAAGATAAGTTAGGTCTGTTGAATTAATGCAGTTGAATACCATTTTAAGTCTCAGTGGTGGTTTGGTGAAGCCTCAACATTCTTTCACAAAAAAGGCTATGTAATATGCCTGGGATCCCATCGCATTGAGCTATGGCAGTTAAAGTAGTATTATACTGCATTAATTCTATAATGTAGATGCACCCCAAGATGGCAATCAAACAATTCCTGCAAAATACCCTAAGGGTAACGTATTCTGTGACTAACACTCTTTAAAAATACTGCTTCTTGCCATAAATTGTAAAACAACTCTGTTTTGGGACAGTGTGGGAATATTCCCACAAACAATTTCAGAAGATCAGCCAGTTTCAGCCAGCAGAGCACACGGCATGAAGGGACAGGTCAGTTCTCACCCTAGAGAACAGCCAATGCATCAACTCAGGAGCTATTTTTATCGCAATTTGTTCTATAAATAAGCTCCAAAAGAATTGCTTGAGGAAATGAAAGCCCCCACAGCATTCTTGAGAGAAACGTCTCTAAGGGAAGGGCTGGGCAGGAGGAGATGGATAGAGACAGAATGGTTCCATTGCTCTCACAGCTTACTGTATAATGTTATTGTAACGTACCTTGGCACGCATCAGATGTATAAAGGACAATAGGAAAAAAGGAGCTAGGTATAACTCCCGCTATTCTGATATCCCTGTAGATATGAAGAGAAAGCATGTCCATATATACTTGCATCTTTCATCTTTGAAGTTATATTCACAATGAGTACTGTCTGTTAGAAAGTCTTGACCTCTTTTGTTTACATCAAAAGAAAGACTTGCTCTACGAGTTGTCCTTTCCCCCTAAGGTTACTGTGCTCAACTAACAGCACAGAAAGTATTTTGTCAAGTTCACTGACAATAAGTGTCCTAAATCAATATCAGCCAAACATCCAAACCCACCATTGCAAATTAAAAGGCCTATTTTACCTTTTTACATGGTTATTTCAGCAGGAATAATAACACAATATTTTTGATCTTGAAACCTAGTGTTCAAATATTTTTAGCCTTTGGGGAAAAATAAAAAAATTAAACAATGAGAGAAATATTTTTAGCCTAATAACACTGCCTTGATTTTATTCCAAAATTATTTTATTCATATTTATATTCCTATTTGCATTTTACAAGAGTGCCAGTAATTTGCAAACAGTATTCATCCAAAAATGTGTTTTTGATACAAACATATATACCCACTCAGCTACGTGAACACACAACAACCAATTACAGAATAAAAAATGGGAAATGAAAGAGGTAGGCAGTAATTCATGCAGTATGACCCCCTTATTTATGGATTTGATACCCACAATTTCACTTACCAATGCTCCAAAATATCCCTCCCCTGGAAGTATTTGTGGGCCATAAAAATATATGGTTTACTATTGTCCACAGTTTCAAGTACCTATGGAACATATCCCCTGTACATATTAAGATTGGACTGCATAGTATACCAAACCACTAAATAACATCAGTAATCTCTTTCCCGTCATAGGCTGAATACTGAATACTGAAAACCTAAAGAAATGGGACTTGGGGCTGTAAAGAGAAACTAAAGCTTTCTTCAATGAGTTCCAAAAGTGCCTAACTTTCTGTTTTAATGGGGGAAAATAACAATAAAACACCTTGAGACAAAAATATTAAAATACTACAGTGTGGCAGCAGTCTGTAAACTCTACTTTTTGATACAATGCAATAAACAGTCCAGTAATTGGAAATGGCAATTTGATTCTATCCTGTTATTTTAATTACATTACCATTAGTTTGAATTATGTGTTGCGAATTCACAAACAGGAATTGCTAGGAGCATTGTGAGAGTAAAGTAAGCAAGATTAGTTCACAGGACTTCAAGAAGCAGTGAGTCACACATTCAGGAAGGGTCTGCTGACAAGATATTTTGGAACAATTTGCTATTAGAGAGGAAGGAAGGAAAGAGTGGGTGGAAAAGAACCGGCTGATACTTATATGACACACTGACATGCACACACATATGTGGGTGGTTCCTGATGTAGGACACAAAGGTGTATGTGGAGTAACTCATCTAACACACACACACACAGCAGATACACCTTATGTAACAGAAATTCTCCCAGCTTTTATTTTAGTATTTGGAATTACTGGGGAAGTATGATTCCACATGTCCTTGACTGAGCCCAGTTCTTTCTATTTCTGCCCGATCTGTTGCTGTGATAGCACTACCATCACATCAGTGGCAGCCACTGGACACTTCCCATGACATTACTTGTCTTTTGTCTTACAAATCCCTTTCTACTCTTTGGGTAGAGAAAATGAGAGAGAGGGAGAGGGGGGGAGGGAAATTTTGTTGTTATGTCATATTTTTTAGTTTTGATTTGCAGTATGCTGTTACCTATACAAATTGATGATATCATTTGAATAGAGTTCAACTACAACAGATGACAAAAAAGAAGAAACCAACCCTAAATGGTTTCATTACAAAGGGGCATGCAATGAATTTTCAAAATTTTCAAAATGCATTCCAGTTACCAACCAAAGGGGTCCTGCAGGGCTCTGTACTTTCCTCCATGTTGTTTAATATCTACATGAAGCCATTAGGAGAAATAATCCAGAGTTGGAGTTTGGTGCCATCTGTACACAGATGACACCCAACTGTATTACTCATTTCCACCGAAAGCCAAGGAAGTCACAAGGAATTTCAGACTCTGAACTGGTGACTATCAGCAGTAATGGACTGGATGAGGACAAACAAATTGAAATTGAATACAGACTAGACAGAGGTCCTTCTGGTCAGTTGCAAGGCAGATCGGGGTATAGAGTGACATCTTGTGCTGGATGGGGTAACATTCCCCCTGAAATCACAGGTCTCCAACTTGGGGGTCCTCTTGGACTCATCACTAAACATGGAGACCCAGCTTTCAGCTGTGGCCAGGAGGGCTTTTGCACAATTACAATTTGTGCAAAATACCACTTAGACTACTGTAATACACTCTACATGGGGCTGCCTGTGATGACTCATGGGCCATGTAGTCCCATTCCTAGTGCTGTTGTGACTGACGAAGAGGAGAACTTGGGTTTTCCTCCATTTCAGCCAGAAAGGGAACCATTTCAGCCAGAAATTGAGCCTTTGCACCTGCAGGAGGCTTGTCTTCCAGAAATCTCCCAAACAAGCCCGGAGTCGAGTTCTCCCCCTTTTTCGCGCCGTAATTACATTCTCCAGCAGAAAGGAGTGCAACAGGCCAATCGCAGGAGTTTGAGAATAGCAGCAAAGCATTCAGATGATTAAAGCCTGTTCCCATGAGAAATTTTAGGGAGTCATACATCTGGACACAGAGATTGACTTTCGTTTCTGGTTCCCCAGAGAAGTGTTCTCTGGTGGGGAAAACAAGGCCTATTTAGGTTCCTTGCTCCCGGAGGGATCTTGCGGAGTCAATTCGTCAGCAACTGGAGTAGTGTGTGTGGACAGCTACTCCGCTTCCAAGCCTTTGTTCCTGATTCAAGCCTTCGTATTCCAGCCTTGTTCTTCCACGGATTTTGCCTTGCTTTCCAAGACCCAGCCTTGCCTTGTTTCCCGGATTTTGCCAAGTAAATACCACGGATCTTGTCCTTGCTCCTCGTTCCTTGCTGCCTTGTATCCAAGCCTTGTTTTTCCAAGAATCAAGTTACTTCCTAGCCTCGTTCAAGTTCATGGACTAAAAGACCTTGTCATCTCCCCTCACTTTGCCTGGCAAAGTGAGTGTTTCGGTTATTGGATTACAACTTTGGACCTTAATATTTCATATTGGACATTGTTTCTTTGGACTAATTTTGACCTTTCCTGAAAGGTCTAATTCTGGACTATTTTCTACACTTGTTTTTATTAACTTTATATACTCCTTCAATAAAGATATTAGATAGATTCTGGCCTCTGTGTATGGTTATTGGTGCCCTGCAGCCTGGGTCCTGACAGTTTGACTCCGCCACCCTAAGCACCAATTAACCTAGGCCAGAATGTCTACCGGAGCCGGACCGGGAGGCCAGCCACTCAGCTACACCATCGACAAGGAGGAAGTGGACCGCATCCGTGATAAGCTCAATGCGCAGGAGGGAGAAATAAAGGGATTGAAGGAACGCGGAATCCGTCTCCCGGCCCTGGCATTGCCAACCAAGTTTTCTGGAGAAGCTTCTAAGGTTCATGTTTTCCGTCGCCAATGCCAGGCTTATCTAGAGGCCCGCAATGCCGAGTTTCCCCAAGAAGACATCAAAGTGGCGTGGATCTACAGCCTTTTAGACGGGCCAGCGGCCAACTGGGCGACCCACCACCAGCCCCATACCCCAGAGGGTGTGATGACTCATGGGCCTTGTAGTCCTGCTCATGACATTGTAATGCCTGATGAAGAAGAAAACTTGGGTTTTTTACCTTCCCAGTCAGAACTGGAATCTTCTCAGCCAGATCTTTCCCAGGCAGATCTGGGAACCTTGCACCTGCAAGAAAGTTGTGTCCCAGAAGTATGTCAAACAAACCCTGAGCCTACATCTCCCGTGTTCTCTCGCCATGAGTTTTGTAAACAACAGAGGGGTTTGGAAGCAGCTTCGCGCAGGAGTGCGAGGATAGCAGCTAAGAATGTACCCAATTAAGTCTGCTTTTCGTGAGAATCTTTAAGGAGTCAGACATCTGGTCTCAGAGTTTAGCTTTCGTTTCTGGTTCCCAGAGAACTGCTTCGGCGGGAAAGTTAGACTCTATATAGGTGTTTTACCCGCGTAGTAACTTCGCGGAGTCAATTCGTCAGCCTCCGGAGCGAGTTGTGTCTGGACAGCTCGCTCCGATTCAAGCCTCGTTCCTGCTCAAGCCTTGCCTTGTTTCCAGCCTCCGCTCCTGTTTCCCAGCCTTTGTTTACCTACGGATCTGCCTTGTTTCCCAGGACTAACCCTTGCCTTGTTTCACGGATTTTACCAAGTTATTCCACGGACCTTGTTCTTGTTCCTCGTTACCTTGTTCCACGTTTCAAGCCTTGTTTCAAGTATCAAGTTATTTCCTAGCCTTGCTCAAGTTCATGGACTAAAGGACCTTGTCATCTCCCCTCACTTTGCCTGGCAAAGTGAGTGTTTCGGTTATTGGATTACAACTTTGGACCTTAATATTTCATATTGGACATTGTTTCTTTGGACTAATTTTGACCTTTCCTGAAAGGTCTGCTTCTGGACTAACTTTTACATTTGCTTTTACTAACTTTATATATTTCTTTAATAAAGATATTAGATAGAATCTGGCCTCTGCGTATGGTTATTGGTGCTCTGTAGCCTGGGTTGTGACAGAGGGAGCGAGGAGGTGCCGATGCAGTTGGGCAATGTGCGTCCCAGGTTAGACGCCGCCGAGAAGGCCCGCCGCCAACGCCTAAATCTCTGTTGGTACTGCGGAAACGGGGGCCACTTCGCCAGAGAATGCCCAGCCAAAGGGAAGCCCGCCGCCCGTCTGGCGGCGGCGTCCTCCACGGAGAAGAAGACGTCTGAGGCGGCTGGCGCACAGCCGGCGGGGGAAGCCAGCGACCGGGCGTAGAGAGGCTCGCCAACCCGGTCAAAAAACCCACTCAAGAGCCGCCAAGTTGGGGTCCTGTTTCTTCTAGTGGTCACCTTGTGGTCAGCAAAAAAAGGACCCGTCATGGTCCATGCCATGATAGACTCAGGAGCCACAAACAATTTCATTGATAGAGAGTATGCCGACTCTCTGGGATTACAATATCATGACTTCAAGAACGCCCGTGTGGTGCAAGCCATCGATGGCCGTCCCCTCAAGACGGGTCCCGTAAGTCAGTGGTCGGAACCCACCAGAATGTGGATAAGGGAACATATGGAAGAGATTTCCTTCTTTGTTACCGAGGTTCCCCATTTCCCTGTGATTTTGGGTATTCCATGGCTGACACTTCACGACCCAAGCATCTCCTGGTCCAACAGAGAACTGCAGTTTGCTTCAAAATATTGCCAAAACCATTGCCTTGTAGCCAAGATCTGTCATGCCACAGACACTGAACCCATTATCACCTTGCCCAAAAAGTACTCAGAATATTGGGATGTATTCAATGAAAAAGAGGCCGAGAGATTACCCCCACATAGACCTTATGACTGTGCCATTGACTTGGTGGAGGGGGCCCCGATCCCGCGAGGACATCTCTACTCCCTGACTGAACCGGAGCAAGAAGCTCTCAGGGAGTTCATAGAGTCAAACCTTCGCAAGGGATTCATCAGACCCTCTCAATCCCCAGCCGCTTCCCCAGTGATGTTTGTGAAAAAGAAGTCAGGGGAATTACGCTTGGTGGTGGACTATAGAGCATTGAACAATATCACTAAGCGGAACAGCTATCCCCTGCCCTTAATCTCGGACCTACTAGACCGACTTCGAGGAGCCAAGGTCTACACCAAGCTGGATCTTCGGGGAGCGTATAATCTAGTTCGCATCAGAGAAGGGGACGAGTGGAAGACCGCCTTCCAGACTAAATTCGGATTATTCGAGTCCCGAGTTATGAATTATGGATTATGTGGAGCTCCCGCAACGTTCCAGCATTTTGTCAATGACATCTTTCAGGATTATCTAGATCGGTTCTTGATCATCTACCTGGACGATTTTTTGGTGTTTTCTAGATCACAATCAGAACATGAGAACCACGTCAGAATGGTGTTACAACGATTGCGGGATCATGGACTTTATGCCAAGCTGGAAAAATGTGCTTTTGATCTACAGGAGGTAGATTTCCTGGGGTACCGCGTCTCGCCACTAGGGCTCTCCATGGACCCGGCAAAAGTTTCAGCAGTATTGGAATGGCGGGCGCCAACCAACAAAAAAGAGGTGCAACGATTCTTGGGGTTCGCGAACTATTACCGCAAGTTCATTCCAGATTTTGCCCGCTGGTCTGACCCAATCACCAGCTGCATCCGTGGGAAACAGCCCTTCCGCTGGACAGATCAAGCAGAGGAAGGGTTCCAGCAACTAAAGAAATTATTCACGTCCCAGCCAATCCTTCAGCACCCAGATCCTGAAACCCCTTTTGTTGTGCAGGCGGACGCCTCCGATGTAGCAATTGGGGCTGTACTCCTACAACCGGTGGGAGATCATCTTCATCCTTGTGCCTTTTATTTCCGTCAATTGACCGCACCAGAGAGAAACTACACCATTTGGGAAAAGGAACTATTGGCCATAAAGGCAGCCTTTGAAACTTGGAGACATTGGTTAGAAGGGGCCAAATTTCCCATTGAAGTCCATACTGATCATCGGAATCTAGAGCATCTAAGAACTGCCCGCAAGCTAAATCAGAGACAACAACGCTGGGCTTTATTCTTTGAACGTTTTAACTTCCAAATTCATTATGTAACCCCAGCCCAGACCAAGCAAGCAGATGCTCTGTCACGGAAACCGGAATACGCTGCAGGACGCAAGGAGACCTTTGAGTCCCAGCTGCTACAACCCGGGAACTTTGCCACGCTCACAGTGGGGAACACCAAATCCACTCCCATTGAATCAACTCCCTCTACTCCAGGGCCCCTTTGTGCTCAAGAAATCCGGGCTAGTCAGCAAGCAGATGCCTGGGCGCAGGACCAACTTCGCCAAGGACTACATTTTCCCTTTTCGCTTAAGGATGGGCTGCTTTGCTATAGAAATCATGTTTACATCCCCCCAGGACCGGGCAGGGAAAAGGCACTTCGTTTGTGTCATGACTGCAAGCCAGCAGGGCATTTCGGGCTATTCAAAACTATGCATTTGATCCTAAGAGATTTCTGGTGGCCCAAGATCCGCAAGGATGTAGAAAAATATATCAACACCTGCCCAGTATGCCAGCGCTCCAAGACAAGAAGGGAAAAGCCCTCAGGGCTTCTGCATCCCCTTCCTACCCCATCTCGCCCATGGGAAATAATCTCTGCGGATTTTATAACTGATCTACCACCTTCCTGTGGATTCACCACGATCCTAGTGGTGGTGGACCTTTTCACCAAGTTAGCCCATTTTATTCCCTGCGAAAGCCTTCCCACGGCCAAAGAGACTGCAGATCTATTTCTCCAACATGTTTTCAGATTGCATGGATTGCCCAAGAGTTTGGTCACTGACCGTGGGTCCCAATTCACCTCTCGCTTCTGGAAGGCACTACAAAAACTATTGGGCATAGACTCTCGTTTATCTTCGGCTCATCATCCTCAAACAGATGGGCAAACTGAGCGCACCAATGCCACTTTGGAACAATACCTTCGCTGTTATGTAAACTACCAACAGGACAATTGGGCTTCCCTGTTACCACTGTCGGAGTTTGCCTACAATAATGGGGTCCAGGCTTCAATTAAGGAAACCCCGTTCTTTGCAAACTATGGCTTCCATCCACGTTTCTTTCCTCCTGTCATTGAAACCTCAGAAGTTCCCGCAGCAGAGGACTGGCTGCAGGAACTCACAGCAGTGCAGCAACTTTTGCTCCAGCAACTGGACCAAGCCAAGGAGGACTATAAACGCCACGCTGACAAGCATCGCCAGCCGGGCCCCGAAATCAAGGTAGGAGACCGGGTTCTTCTGTCCACTCGCTTTTTGCCCTCCCACCGTCCCTGCCGGAAGCTAGATGCCCGTTTCATTGGTCCCTATCCAGTGGTGGCGCAACTTAACCCCGTGACTTTCAAACTCCAACTTCCGCGCTCTATGCGCATTCATCCAGTGTTCCATCGCTCCCTGCTCCTTCCGGCGGATGGTGTGCGCCCTGATGCAGACCGGCCGGCCCCCGCCCCTGTTCTGGTGGACGGAGAAGAAGAGTTCGAGGTTCAGGACATTTTGGATTCTCGCTTTCACCGCCGCCGCCTACAATATCTCATTGACTGGGTGGGTTTTGGCCCCGAAGAGCGCTCTTGGGAAGACGCTTCCACGGTTCATGCTCCTGATCTAACCCGCCGCTTCCATCAGACCTATCCCGCCAAACCGCGGCCTCGCGCCTCGGGGAGAGAGTCCCAGTTTGAGAGGGGGCTTGAGGAGGGGGATAGTGTGATGACTCATGGGCCATGTAGTCCCATTCCTAGTGCTGTTGTGACTGACGAAGAGGAGAACTTGGGTTTTCCTCCATTTCAGCCAGAAAGGGAACCATTTCAGCCAGAAATTGAGCCTTTGCACCTGCAGGAGGCTTGTCTTCCAGAAATCTCCCAAACAAGCCCGGAGTCGAGTTCTCCCCCTTTTTCGCGCTGTAATTACATTCTCCAGCAGAAAGGAGTGCAACAGGCTAATCGCAGGAGTTTGAGAATAGCAGCAAAGCATTCAGATGATTAAAGCCTGTTCCCATGAGAAATTTTAGGGAGTCATACATCTGGACACAGAGATTGACTTTCGTTTCTGGTTCCCCAGAGAAGTGTTCTCTGGTGGGGAAAACAAGGCCTATTTAGGTTCCTTGCTCCCGGAGGGATCTTGCGGAGTCAATTCGTCAGCAACTGGAGTAGTGTGTGTGGACAGCTACTCCGCTTCCAAGCCTTTGTTCCTGATTCAAGCCTTCGTATTCCAGCCTTGTTCTTCCACGGATTTTGCCTTGCTTTCCAAGACCCAGCCTTGCCTTGTTTCCCGGATTTTGCCAAGTAAATACCACGGATCTTGTCCTTGCTCCTCGTTCCTTGCTGCCTTGTATCCAAGCCTTGTTTTTCCAAGAATCAAGTTACTTCCTAGCCTCGTTCAAGTTCATGGACTAAAAGACCTTGTCATCTCCCCTCACTTTGCCTGGCAAAGTGAGTGTTTCGGTTATTGGATTACAACTTTGGACCTTAATATTTCATATTGGACATTGTTTCTTTGGACTAATTTTGACCTTTCCTGAAAGGTCTAATTCTGGACTATTTTCTACACTTGTTTTTATTAACTTTATATACTCCTTCAATAAAGATATTAGATAGATTCTGGCCTCTGTGTATGGTTATTGGTGCCCTGCAGCCTGGGTCCTGACACTGCCCCTGAAGAGTGCTTGGAAACTTCAGTTCAAAGAGTTTCAGCCAGATTGCTTACAGGAGCTGTACACAGGGAGCGTACAACTCCCTTACTACAGCACCTCCACTGGCTGCCTGTTTGTTTCTGAGCTCGATTCAAAGCCCTAAATGATTCAGGTCCAATTTACTTATCTGACCGCATCTCTTCAAACCAACTTGCCCAAACCCTAAGATCATCAAGAGAGACCCTACTCTCGCTTCTGCCACTATCCCAAATATGGTTGGCAGTGATGGGAGAGATGGCCTTCTCAGTAGCTGCTATGCAGCTCTGGAATACCCTCTCCAGGGAGATCAAAATGACACCCTCTCTAGCATTGTTTAAGAAAGAGCTGAAAACTTTTCTATTCAAACAAGTCTTCAGCAAATACACATACATGACAAACATTCAATTCCATATGAACATAGAGATATAGACAAAGACAGAGACGCAGAAGCAATTTAACATTGTTCAGCTTCCAGCTTCCTGAGGGGGTTCTCGATTCCGGCCACAGGGGGAGGAGAAATATACAATGATGTATATTGTTTTAACTGCCTATTTATTAGGCATGTCCGATCGATGAAAAAAGTTTCAATTCTCGCTTCTAAAGTAGGGGTCTCTGACGCTTCATTATAGAAACTATTTCTGATTTTTTCACCCAAAAAATTCGGATATTTATGAAAATTTGTAATGTTTCTAAATGATTCTAAAATGGTGGGCGCGCATGCGCAATCACAAAAAAAAAGCACTCAGAGGGGCTTTTACAGGGCTCTCCCACCCTCATTTCTTGAGCTATCCTGATCAAATTTGGTACAGTGGGAGAACACATTCAACACTCTTAGCTCAACAAATTGCAGAACATTTCCTGTATCCTCTGAATTTTCATAACTTTTTATAATACACTATTTTTTAATATTTGAAGAAACCTATTCCTGGTTTGAAAGTCTTATTTCCTGTTCAATTGGTGTTTTTTCACTGAGAAAGTCCCTCTTCTACTTGTGTAACTTTCAATGCTATGTCTTGCTATGTGCTCCCACAAACCACAAACGCAATGTCTTCCTTTGGAAATGTACCTGTGACCAAGCCAGCCAATGCTCAGACACTGTGTGCCAAGTAACTTTTGAAACTAGAGTTTCCTTTTGTTATGGCTTGGTAAAAAGGACAGTGGAATGAAATGATATTTCTTGCAATGCCCCCTCTCAGAAGGCAAAAACCCAATGCCTTATTTTTGAAATAGACTTGTTTTTCAGGAAGGGTATGCTATGCTCCAGCAAGAACTATGCTTAATAAAATTGAAAGCTAGATAATATTTCTTTAATATTTTGGTAAAAAAATAAAAATAACCCTGGAATTCACTGGTATATTTTCTAGCTGAGCGCTCCCCGAAATGCCCACACTCACTCTTGAAGCAACGAGCAACCAACTACACCCTCAACCGTTCTCCCATCCCGCTTCTCCAACAGCCAAGCCCTGGCCCCGTCACCCTCTCCCTCTCCTCTGCAAAAGACACAAGGCTGGCTTGCCCTAGCTAACCCTTCTCTGCTGCTATGGAGCCCACCACCCTCTCACGCATTTCTTCCAGCTCAGAATGGCTCACCCCTGCTACAGACCGGGCTTTTATGCCATTCTGCAGCATGGACACAGAGGAAGTTAGCCCCCACCATCATGGAAGCATCTGATTGGACGGGGAGGAGCAGCCATGTTAGGCTGTGCTAAGCTCCCATTCAAGGTAGGTTGCATTAACAATTTTTTTTTAATATTAAAAAATATATATTTAAAAAATTTGGGGAAAAAATAACAATACATATTAAGAGACAATTCGAGAATGGGCCAATGTTGCTTCAAATTACAATGCCGGTTGCGCCATGAGACCACGTCTCAGAACGCGTTTCAAAAAGCGAGAACAATCCAAAATAAATCTGATTTAAGAGACAAATCGAGATTTTGGACATGCTTACTATTTATGTTTTTCCTTGATTGCTTACACTGTTTTATTTTTATACATTTGACTGTTGTTTGATTTTGTATTTTATTCTTTATTCTGTGTGACTCAAAAATGCCTCAACAACTTAAGATTAAGATCTACCCTACAGTTGCTGGCCCAGTAACCCTCTACCGGGCAGAGTGCTGGCCAGTAACAAAGAAACATGAACAAGTCCTTAACATAATGGAAATGAAAATGCTGAAATGGACACTTGGCTCGACACTTCTTGACCATGTGCTGAATGATGATATCCATCAAAGAATAGGAATAAAAATGATCAGCAAGAAAATGCAGGAAGCAAAACAAGGTGATAGGACCATGCCATTAGAACCAACATAAGCAGTACAAACAGCATTACAGTTGGAGATTGCAGCATGATGACCATGTGGATGACTAAATAAAAGATGGATGGACACCATCAATGAAAAAATGTGCACTGTCAACCTGAGGATGCCTAAAACAAAGCCCTGTGAAAATAACCGTCACAATGCTAACCCTTCCATTGGGAAATAGCTTACAATGAAGAAGAAGATTGACCCATTCTTCCTGATGTTTGATCCAAATCAGTCTGAATGAGTCCACTTTGTATTAGAATTCTGAAGTAGTTGTGCTGCTGCTGTTGTTGAATTTTTATGACTTTGTCATGATATTTTGGCTACAGGATAAGGATATACATGTCTTAGCCCGTGGTGGTGGTTGTTTGCTTACATGTTTTATGATAGGGAGGGAAATGTTCTTGTTTGCTTTAAGTTGATAATTTTTTTTATCTCCACCTAGTGCTGTTTTTGAGTGTTGTTCACCTATGTGCGCATGTAAGTGAATGAAATAAGTGACAGTTTCTTCACCAAGTTACTTGGCCCTGAGCCTCAACCCTTTTGTTTTCTGTGAAGTACAACTTAAAGCAGATAACCTGGGGTTCCAAAGCATACCTTTCTGTTACTCCTTCCACGTAGATTCCTGGATACAGTGCATATTTTTCTTTTGCTCTAATAAGTTTGTTGTATGGGAAATGGGTCAAAATTCCAAATGTGCTCATTGGTTCAGGAAAACTGAGCCCCCAACATCTTTTCAGATGCACTTTCTTTCAGAGATGCCTCAAACCAGCCTCTCCCAGTTTGCTCTCTAAATTAAGATGTCTTTTTCTTATCAGATGAAGGGAGTCAAGTAAGTTTGTCAATTCAAAGGATGACATGGGCACTTCGTTTTGTAGAATTGAAAGTCTTTGTTAATGCCTCTGTCTCTGAGGACTTTAGTAACAGCAGGCTTTTTACTGTCCCCCACTCACATTTCTGCTTTTTAATTAAATCAGTTATTACTTTAATTAAAGTGAGGGAGAAGAAGCACACCTTGCAGATATTAGACTTTTTTAAGGAAGAAAAAACTTTGCCAAAATATGTAGTGGTACACTAATGGTATTTGGATTCCACTAACAAGAGACATTGGTAGGAAGAGACTTAAAGGGATTATGGGAGTGTAAAATGCTGTTGAGATCTAGAGCATGTAACTATTCACCTCATCACATTGGTGTTTTTCTCCATTTCTTGATGCTGCTAACACGGAGTCTGCCAAAACCCATCAAATGATGCTGGGCTACTTCTGGCGGGGCTCTGTTGGGCTCTGTGCCGGCAGTGTCCCGGCAGTGCCAAAAAGCGGTGTCCAGAGTGTACACCTAACTCCTCATACAAGAAGCTGGGGAAGAAGTGGGAGAAAGCTGGATTGTTCATTCATTTTATTATAAAGTTGTCATATATTATATACTACTAAAATACATACTACAGCTTCCACTTGAATATTTCACCACTTTCTTCTTTCTTCTTGCCTCCTCTTTTTGCTTTCATTTTTTCTGTGTCTTACAACTCTCACCTTCTTTTTCATCTCCAACAACATCTTCTTCAAAAATGCAGACAGTCTGCAAAAAGCAAAACAGAATTAAAACAAAATGCACATAGTAGAGGAGATGGAGAAGGAAAGCAGCAGAGTTTGGTGAATAACACTGTCTTATTCTAATCCTAGGGCACATTTTACTAGGTTGGCAGTCAACAAATCTTTTGTTTGGGGAAGGGATAGTGAGTCTTATCAAATACTTACTAATCAGATCCCTGTGTTTGGCTGCTATTTTGTTTTCTTTGTAGTATACTAATCTGAAGCACTGGTTAAGCGGTTCATTCATTTTCTAACTTTCACAATTTAAATTTAATTTTTTTCTTTTCTTCCTCTGAAATAATTGAATGAATCATTTTGGACTTTTTCCTGTGTTTCAAATCTTTCTGTTATTAAATGGTATATTAGGATTTAAATTTGTTTGAGTTTATTAGAATCCTATTGAGCTACATTGACAACTGCAGTGAGGAGGATGGCAGCAAAAGCTACAATCGTCCTCCTCTCCATATGCCATTGAACAGAGGTAAGTTTTTAATTGTTTTTTTTAAAGAGAGAAGGGAGGAGGCTGTTCTTATTTCTTCAGGGAGGACGTTCTAGAGATGGGGGCAATCACGGAGAAGGCCCTCTCTTTCGTTCCCCCCAGCCGTACTTGAGATGGGGGTGGGACTGAGAGTAGGGCCTCCTCCACTGACCACAGTGGTCGAGATGGTTTATACAAGGAGATGCGATTTGACAAAGAGCTGGGACCCGAGCCATTTAGGGCTTTATAGGTAATAACCAGCACTTTGTATCTAGTGCAGAAGTGGAGCTGCCACAACAAGGGAGTGATTATCTCTCTATGTGGCACTCCAGTTAGTAACCTGACTGCCAATCTCTGTACCAGTTGAAGCTTCCAGACGGTCTTCAAAGGCTGCCCCACATAGAGAGCATTGCAGTAGTCCAAGTGGGATGTAACTAAGGCATGGGCTACCATGGCAAAGTCTTGTGTCTCAAAGTATGGGTGCAGCTGGCACACAAATTTTAACTGTGCAAAGGCGCTCCTGGCTACCACCAACACCTGGGGTTCCAGGGTCAGCGATGAATCCAGGAGCACCCCCAGACTACAAACCTGTGTCTTCAGGCAGAGCATAACCCTGTCCAATACAGGCTGTACCCCCTCACCCTGATTTACCTTCCGACTGACTAGGGATACCTCTGCTTCGTCTGGATTTAATCTCAACATGTTAGCCGTCATCCAGTTCATCACTGATGAAAGACACCAGTTAAAGACCAGGATGGCATCCTTGGCATTGGGTGGAAAGGAGTAATAGAGTTGAAAGTCATCTGCATAAATTCAACACTGAACTCAAAGTCTGGGTGGTCTCTCCTAGTGGTTTCATGTAAATGTTAAACGGCATGGAGAGCAGAATTGAACCCTGAGGGACCACACAGGCCACTGGCCAGGAGTTCCCCAGCACCACCATCTGAGTCCGGCTCTCCAAGAAGGACTGGAGCCACTACAATACAGTGACCCCTAATCCCTTCCCAGAGAGATGGCTCAGAAGAATATCATGATCAATGGTTTCAAATGCTGCTGTGATGTCCAGGAGAACCAATAAGGACACACTCCTCCTGTCCAGTTCTCTTAGTAGATCATCCATCAAGGCAACCAATGCTGTCTCTGTTCTGTAGCCAGTTCTGAAACCAAATTGAAATGGGTTTAAATGTCTCTCTCATGTCATTTCAGTCCATTCATGTGATGAAGTAGATTAAGGCTCATGTGCTTCAGAGCACCATCAGATTTGGCCCATTAGTGCTGAATTTTGAGCTGTTGTTTACATGGCCAGGGGGCACAACCACTCCTCTGAGGTGGTGTGCATTTACCACTCTTAGCCCACCAAGCTTTATAACATTCGGGTCACCCCCTCCCACACATTTTTAGGGATTTTTTTTCTTTCTATAAATTTTTTTTTCTTAAAAACATTCCCTTTCCCCTCACTAGCCCTGCCCTCTGCTGAGCATGGTCTTACTATGCTAGTGTGTAATTTGTTTTTTGTTCAATATTTGGTCAGATAAAATTACTGATATATCATCACAATGATATATTGCATCATCATCATAATATGATAAATGAAACATTGCAATGTTTTAACACAATATGTCTGACGGATTTTTGAATTGGAAGATGCTTTTTTAAAAAGCATAGAAAATTTTTATAAAAGTGGAAATTTGTTGTTCAAAAGTATAAAACATGTTAAAAGCCTCAGGTCTGTCCATCATTGTTCATTCAGAGGCTTTTAAACAAATGGAGGAGGGAGTGGATCGCTGTTACAAAACATATAGTAAGTGAACTAATGACCTGCTTCTACAGGGAATACATAGCATTCCCTGGCACTCAGGTGTACCTAGATTAACAAATGATAAGAAAAAAATGAACAATTTACAAAACCATACTGGTTCTTTGTTTCCACTTGCAATCATAACCTCATAATTGAGATGTAGAAAGGGAATAGCTTGAAGCCATAGGGAACCTAAAAGCTTCATGCACTCTAACTCACCAGTCTGTCTGTACATAACCTTTCAGTTCCTATATCTAAGTGCTAGGTACTCTAGTTACCTTATGTTTATCTCAACTGGTCTCCAGTTTCAGGGCTTGGAGCTGCCCTCCCCCTCAGATCACACCATATGCTAGAATCTAAATGTATAACTAAAGGAAATGGTAACATTTATGCACAGTCCAGATCTTGTTAAGTGTTAATGTCCTTTGCAAGTGTTTTTTTTCCACAAAAAAAAAAAAGCTCTAAGGCATTGCTAGGTTCAGTCTTAGGATTTGCAGCAATGATTGATGAAGCAAAAAGTGAAGGTGGATGACGGTATGGTAGTCGGCTTAAGAACTGACAATATTCTCATGAGTTATGGAAATGCAACACTTAGCTTCCCAATATTACAGCATCTGTGATACCCAAGTTTCCATATGCATATAAAGCAGGAGTATTGGCACATATAGCAATCATTTATAGAAAACTAGCTGTGCCCGGCCACGCATTGCTGTGGCTTATGAGACTCATTTGTTGACCAGGTGGAATAGCAGTGAATAGCCTTGCAGCCTCAAAGCCTGGCCGCTTTCTTCTTATGTGAATCCTTGTTTGGTGAGCTGGAATACAATGGAATAGGCTTGCTGCTTGGAAGGCTGGGTACTTGCATTCTGGGGAAATGGTTTTTTGGGCAATTTGAAATGCATTGCATAGCCTCGCTGCTTCAAAGCCTGGCCACTTTCTCTATAGGAGCATCCTTCCTTGGGCAGGTTGAATGGGACGGAGTAGGCTTGTGGCTTCAAAACCTGAGGGTTTTCTATCTAGGGGAAATCTTGGTTGGCCAGGTTGAATAGCACTGAATAGCCTTGCTGCTTGCAAGCCTGGCCATTTTATACCTTGTGGAATTCTTGGTTGGCCAGGTTGAATAGCAATGAATAGTCTCAGTGCAGCAAGTATGAATGCTGCATTTAGTAACCTTGATTAGCATTTAATGGCCTTGCAGCTTCAAAGCCTGGCTGCTTTCTGCCTGGGGGAATCCTTTGTTGGGAGGTGTTAGCTGGCCCTGGTTGTTTCCTTTCTGGAATTCCCCTGTTTTCAGAGTGTTGCTCTTTATTTACTGTCCTGATTTTAGAGATTATATTGTTCTGTATTATTATACCACAGTAATTTTAGATATTATATTTATAATCTTATATTATCTGTTTAGAACTGGATTATATGAGGCCCCTTCTACACAACTGTATAAAATCCACACTGAACTGGATTATATGGCAGTGTGGACTCTAGATAATCCAGTTCACAGATTATTCTGCCTTGGCATTCTGGATTATATAGGTATGTGGAAGGGCCTTGAGTCTACACTGCCGTATGGCCAATTTCAAATACGATATTCTGTATTTTATAAGCAGTGTGCATGAGGACTAAGTGAGACCTAACTCTGCCTCTCCCCTGGGCTGAGTGAGTTGCTAGGAGATGAAGTGGGCGGAGCCTACACTTCTAACTGGCAGCAAGGGGAAAAAACAGTTCTTCCTCTTCCTCTAATTTGGGCTTTATATTTTTAGGGTTTTTTGTTTGAAAGACATATTTTGGATGACTATGTCTTTTGTGGCCAAATTTGGTGTGATTGGGTTCAGTGGCTTTGTTGTTTACTCCATAATAAATATATATATTAGATTGTGTTCCTGCCTTGTCATGCCTTTATGGTGTGTTACTTGCTTGCTGCTTGTTTTCTTTACAGACATGTGAAGAAACCACAATGTGTCTATGTACTATATAATTTCACCTATTTCAAGCCTATACATTCAGATTAAGGGATCTCACTTCAGGTGTTTGATTTTCACTGTGTTTCCCAGATCAAGGTCAGATCAAGACACTTTGTTACCTAAGGCATAGCAACAAACAGCGCCCACCCAATCTATGCTAATCTAAAGACATATGTGTATAGGAAAGTATTCCACAATTTTAAAAAACCCACAAAAATTCAGAACACTTCTGGTCTGAAGCTATTCTGGATAGGGGAAATTCAACCTGTATAGGGACAGCGGCATCTTCATTAATGAATCAAAGAAAATTTTGGCTGTTAGTACACTCCTTTGGATTGTGACCACCCATTTTGCACACACTTATTTTGATTTTGGCTTCAACTAATTTCAAATAAATGGCTAAACAGGGATAACCATACACTTAAATGTTATGATAATTTATTTTATGTATCAATAGTCTTGGTTATGGGATACAAGGAGAGCAACAGGACAATCTGCTCACAGTAAACATATTTTAGCTGTATTTCTGGCTCGATTTGGTTAATCCATCTAGACAAGAGACTGCTCAGCAGGTGCTTCAACAAATGAAGGCAAATGCATACCTTACTCTCAGACTGAGGATTGTGTTTGCTGTTGAAGAGTGCTGTAAATAGCTGAAGTAGAAAAATATCTAAATGGAAAAAAAACCCAAGAAAATTAGAATTCTGCCTGAGGTGATACCTGACAGCCAGAAGGAAATTTGAGTCAATCATTTCACTTGCTTCAACACAGTGGGAGTTCAGGGTGAAAACATTTTTGAATTGGTGGAACTGCATTTTGATTATGAAGACAAGAGGCTTACTGTGTTGAACGGGTCACATCTGATTTGGTTAGCAGACTGCATTATATACCATGAGCGAAATGAATTTGGAATCCTACTGATTTGTCTTAAATAGAGATGGCTTATCCCAGGTGAAGAAGAATGTATTCGTTATCTTCCTGGGCCAGCTGATCTTTCAGTGTGATGGAAAATTTGGTGTATCTGCCACATATTTAAACAGACTTAAGTTACTTTTAGAGGTGCATTTAGCTCCCAGACTAAAGTCCCTGTTACATAGGACATCAATGCAGAGGCCTATTTTTAAGAGTACAAAAAACCCATAACTAAGCATTTACCTTTTGCTGATTTAAGGACACAAGGAAAGGTAGACATGTATTCTACAATGTGAAGGGAATCAGCCAATATGATAAATAACCAAATGAGAGCAGAGTCTGTGGTTTTGTTGTACATTAAACAATTGTAGCAGTTTGATACTATTTCTCTGTCATAGCTCCATTATTACAGAATGCTAATGTTCATTGTTTGTTGATGTATTTCACGCTTAAATGAGAGAAAGGTGAGCTTCAGCCTTTCAGCTGTTCATTGGATGGAGTGATAGCACTCAAACTGTTGTATCATGTCGTATGAATGCACTCAACATCAAAGACATTTATTTCAGTCTATTGGTTGTATTGCTAAATATGGAATGTTTATGAAGGCTTTATTTCAGAAGAAGGAACTGGGCAAAACACTGCTGACTTTTTCTTGCCTAAAAAAACCTTATGAACTTTATGAGATTATCATAAGTCAGCAGGCAACTTGAAGGCACATACACATATATGAGAAGATGAGTACTCTGAAGAATTAAGATTATGTGTCAAAGTGTCAATGGTCTGGTTAATCAACTCAGGGCTTTAGTCTTAGAATCTTAGAGGAGTTATCTCAGATGCCAATTCATATCTCCAAAACAACTTTAGCTCCTGCAAGTTCAAACTAAAACTCAGAATGGAACTATGTCAGTGACTTGGAAACTACCAGCCATCACTTTGATTGCCCCATCAAAAGAAAACCATCAACAATCCCTGGAAGTTCTTTAACTAGAACATAAAATTTGGAGGTAAGCAGTAAGTTCATGTACCATGACATGAGACAAGAGAATTAATTACTAAAGTTCAAATTGTTTCATATGCCTTTGAAGCTGTCAGTTATTTTGAAAATCAGTGTTGGCTTCCAATCTTTTTCTTCCTTGATTGAGCTTTTGGATCTGGATGAACTTAGTCTGTTGGAACAGGCTGGGCTGGAATATAGTCAAAGATGGCAGTCAACCAATCTTGTATAGCATCTCTTATGCTGTGATGACGCTCGTTTGATAGCTAGCTTTCATTTCCTCAACAAGTGATTTCAATAATTACCTTCTGTTGATTTGTCTGGTAAGGAGAAGTGTCATAACCATTACAATGGAGCATCTTGTGTCATCATTTAATACACTCCAGGATGCCAGAATTTTGGGCAAATGTCCATTCTTCCCTGCTCTGGGGGAACTTTAAATTCCAAAGCTTCATAGTCAGCTCTGATACTACAGAGCTCATTGACTCCCCCACCCCTGCACACATTTTCTCTCTGTAGATTCAGTTGCAAGGGCAAGCACATTTTCACTGCAAATTATTACAGAAGCTGTTACAATCATCCTATAGAGAATGAATAGGGAAAACAACCCTAGTATAGGATCCCACACATTTCCAGATCTGAAGTTTTACTTATGAGTAATCATATCACTCAATCCCATCTGTACATTTATGCAAATGATGAATGCATACATGCATATCAAAATCCTGCATCAACTTGGCAGTATGTGAAGCTCTCCTAAACATAGCTCCAAGATCAAGCAAAGGCAGAATCTATATCATGAAAAGGATAGCTATGATTATTTTTTTCCATCTCTACTTCTCTGCACCTTTGCTGTCATATGATTTTTTAAAACACAGAAGAAATCTAGTATTGAACCAAGACCTGCAAGCAGACCAAGTTAGGAGGCCATTTTTTGAAGCTATTGTGTTTCCCTGAAAATAAGACAGTGTCTTATATTAATTTTTGCTCCCAAAGATGCTCTAGGTCTTATTTTCAGGGGATGTCTTATTTTTCCATGAAGAAGAATTCACATTTATTGTTGAACAATAGAAATGAACATTTATTATATACTGTACAGTAGTTGTCATCATAAACCAGCATAACCAGACAAACTGTGAATCCTATCAAGAATTTCTTGTTACTACCAATATTTCCATGTACAACACTTTATGGTACGAACATTTATCGATCCTACATCCTCTTGTGTTCTGTTTGGCGGGCATGCTGCCAAACAAAACCTTTGCTAGGTCTTACTTTCGGGGGAGGCCTTACATTTAGCAATTCAGCAAAACCTCTACTAGGTCTTATTTTCTGGGGATGTCTTATTTTAGGGGAAACAGGGTAGTTCCAGAGCTGAAGTGTGGCAATCAAACAGACCTGGTCTCCTAAGTTCCATTAATCCATTAATGTTGACTGCACTTCTGATGGCACTTGCGATGTATTTTTTAGTATAAATGCAGTCAACAGAGAAGTTCCTGTGAGGAAAGGAAGTCTCTCAAACATGCTAGCCCCAAACCACATCACTGTATAGGCAGTAAACAGCATTTTTAATTGACCCTGGATATGAACGCTGAACAATTTCAGTCACTTTGTTTTGGACTTATGGCAGTAAATGGATCCTTCTCTTTCTAGTTTCTGTCAGAATGCCTTGTTTCTTATAAAGGCCAGCTTAGTTGCAATTAAACCATGGAATCTGGAGATTCTCCATGGATATTAAAAGCTATTACTTGAAACGATCAAGACCATTGGAACCATAAATGTTAAAAGATTGAGTGGGAACAAATGGAAACTATTGATGGCAATTTGAAGTCATTCTATTATTGTAAACTGTTGCATGATATTCAATGGATTTCAAAACATTTATTTCTACATGGCACAGTGTTTGGTGTCTTTTGTAAAAGATGCCCGTTGTCACTATCAGCAATAACATATTGATTAAATTAATACACAACCTGAGTGTTATGTGAACAATTCATAGGATAGTTATGCTAAATGTTTAACTTTAAGCCATTGGAATCATCAGGTTTGAAAATAACAATGGAACAAGCCCATCAAAAGTATTTGCAATCAGATATGATCTGCTTTCCCAAGATAATTCTGAAGATGGAAAGAAAGACTTGTTTTCTTATAAAGTGCCCTTAGCAAATGTGACACATTACAGGAAACAAAAGGAAAATTCCAAATCACTTGCCAGCTCACCTTAACACCACTAAAGTACCAAGAGATCCTTGGCTGAAAAAAATGTCTTTTAAAAAAACAACTTGTACCTTTTAAAAATGTGTTTCAGATAGCATCTTTCCATCTCTCTCTCTCTCTCTCTCTCTCTCTCTCTCTCTCTCTCTCTCGTCTGTCAATAGACAGATATCACAAACTTGCAGGTTTTGAGGTCTGAGCAGACAGGAGCAACAATCCTAGCTGTTGTTTTCGGAAACTGCTTTACCGTGTGTTATACAACCCTAGATAGCCTGACAAGCAAATGCTTCATCTGATCCAGAATCCTTTCACCCTTTCTGTTTCCCACCAATTCTCATAGTGTAAGAAAAGTAGCCTTCTATAAGCAACACAGATGGAAGTGATGCTAACAGTACAATGTCAGTAGTACCCACAGATTGACAGCACGTGTTACATTGCCAGATGCACAGAATGTTGCAACTACTTGTTCTTTATAAACGAAACTTGATGGAGTATGTCAATGTCAAACTCCTTGCTGATTTACACACGAACATACAGAGACAGGCACACTGACAGTCACTTACGTTCCTGTGATCTATATCAGCTATACCATCTGCTTTCTGCTTTGCATGTGGTAGCGAACTAACTATCCTACTGTGCATGGTTATCACAGATTACATGCTGTGGAAGTAAGTGACAACGCTGTTTCTCCTCCTCCTTTTCTTTCTTTCCCCTGCTCTCTCTTTCTGAATATTTTGGTGCTAGAAAATGAGCTGTTTATCATCCATCATCCATAATGTACATATATTTGACATGTAAAACTTCATTTTTGTTTTATCTGTGTGTTTTTCCTCCTCTTTTACATTTTACTGTTGCCTCTTCTGGTACAGCTTATTCAAACTCAAGACAAGGAGTTTCAATACATATGTAAGATAAATTCCTTTCTTCTCAAATAACTTTATCAATGTATGACACTCAATCATTTGAGTTGCTTCAAATGAAAAAAAAAAGTAATTGAAAATCAACAGAAAACGTATTTAATGCACCACCTTTACCATCCATAAAAATACAGTTCTCACAGCTATCTTTTCCTTTTAATTTTTGGAATTTTTGTTTGATTTGTTATTAACTCATATGCCCTGGCACTAAGCTTTACATGACCTGTAGCACAAAACCTTCTGGATGACTTAGGTTACCTACATGGCAGCAAATAGGTGGTCCTTCCCCATCTCTTCAAACATTTATGTCTTTAAAAAAATTAGGGACAGGAAAAGTCTACCAAAAAAGCAGAATGCAGTGAGTCAGAATTTGAAAAAGTTGTTTGGAGGATTACACTTCTCAGGAACCCCAATTACTGTACCCAGTTCTTAAGTGCAAAATGGATAATTTCATTAAGAATCTAGTATCCAATGAGTTTTTCAACACACGAACAGTTTCTACTCTATTACTACTCAGTGTATAAGTTTAGATGAAGACATAGAATATAGCTTGAAAATGCACCAAGTAAGAAGGAACTTATTTCCATTACCATTTGTCTGGGATTATATTTTTACTATGAAACCAAGGCCCCATTTACACTGCTCTATAATGCAATTTGAAAATTTGGAACTCATCACATTAACCAAATCAATCTTCATAGGATGCTTCAAGACTGCTTTGGGAACAGAGCCCCATGCCTGCCATCACACAATGTCATGTGACTTCTGGTGGAGGCCCCATCCACAACCAGGGTGGAAATATCCTTGGACATTTCCCTCTAAACAGGAGCCTTCCAATGTTGTGCTGGCTTCAATGGAGGCAACACACTTCTGCCCAGTTTAGGTGATGCTCCCTCTATGTGATGGGGGAAGTGTCACAATGCCGAAGCGACACTCACCCCACATGCCTGCCATTTCGCCATGCATACTGGTGAAACAGCACAGGGGAGCTTCCCCATGTTATAAGATCATTCATTATATGATCAGTGTAGACTCATATAATACAGCACCTCCCATATTAGTACAAATTCATCAAAATTTTATTCCAAATATGTAAAATAACCATAGACTTCTGGTTCTTAATAATTTATGTACATAAAAACATTTTTTTTGTTTTTGATAAAGTAAGAGAACTCACATAGGAACAAACCCTTCTAGATTCTTAGTGAGAAACAACCTCTATAATAAATGTATTTTTAACAGTATTTTGATGGACAGACTTAACTCAGGAGCCTCTTCAAATGTCTTTGTCTAACCTCACTGTTAGCTCAAGGGGCTGAATATCACAAGACAGAACTGCTGCTCAAAGGGACAGAAAGCTGACCTAGCAACAGCCAGTGCCTAAGGTCTCTTTCTGACCTATTTCCTTGTCTGGCACCTGTCCTTATCAAAATCTCTCTTGGAAGATCTAAGGAAATTACACTTATCCTCTGGTAACTAGGTAACATAATCTCCCAGAGGCTAGCTAATTGCAGCCCGTGATAACTTCACATACTGCTACTGTTAAATTTTTCATTTCTTTCAGATTATTATGGACCAGTGGAAAGGGTATTGATTTGATTCATTAACTGATTCCCACTCTGTTCCAAGGTTAATGATTGCATGTATCTCAATTACATCTTTAACAGGTTATACTCTATGATTTGTTTCAGCTGCACTGTACTCTCAGCATTGTCCACAGCTGAAAGCCTTCTTAGTACTTGATGATTTAACAAGGCATTTTCTTTTTCCATTACACTGAACATACCTTGAAGAGAAGCAACTGCTTTGAGAAGCACTCTGGATAAGAGACTTTTGTTCAAATTTTGAACAAGCATGTGTGTTGCACATTAAAAATCTGTATATACCTTCAGGTCACCTGTTGACTTACAAATTAGCAGACAAATATGTTCACTGTTGCAAGACAATTCAGATTATATATCTTTTAAAATCTGATAAGATTTACAATCCAGTCTTTCAAGCTTTCACCATCAAGAGATATGCTCATTTTATTTATAATGTATATCCCACTTTTCTTAGCTTGGAACCTAAGGTGGCTTACCACAAAATGAAAACAAACTGCTAAAAATAATATTACTACAAACGTTTTAAAAGATCAACAAACAGTACTATTAATCGCACAGAGAAGCCATTAAAATTCACAAACATGTGGACAACTTCAACAGAAAGGAGGAAACCATGAAAATGAACAAAATCTGGCTACCAGTATTTAAAAACTCTAAAATCAGAACAGTAAATAAGAAGCAACACTCTGAGACATGGCAACTAGGGGCAGTTAACAAAGAATGCCCCCAGGCAGAAAGTAGCTAGTAGATGTAGCCATTCAATGCAAATTAGGGTGATTATCTGCAACATTTATGCTGGCCTCCAACTGACAAGAGTTCTTCCCTCACCCTGGACTTCCCACAGATATATATAAACCTTCCTTGTTTAGTTTTCTCCATACCTCACAACCTCTGAGGATGCCTGCCATAGATGTGGATGAAACGTCAGGAGAGAATACTTCTAGAACATGGCCATACAGCCCGGAAAACATACAAAAACCCTGTGATCCCGGCCATGAAAGCCTTCAACAACATGTTGTCAGATGGTTTCCTGCTTCAGGAGGTTGTTATTTTATTGCAAGTTATTTCATTTTTAAAGAGAAAAATTTACCTGTAAGTAGAAAAAAATGAATAGCCACCTGCCTGTCACTGTTGAACCCACTCCAGTCCTCAAACATTTCTAGCATCACTATCTGTTGGCCACCTCTCTGCATTCCCTTAGATGAGAAACATGTTGGGATAGTTTGGAGAAGCAAAGTAGTATGTCATTTGAGTTCATAGTGAGGATCACCAGCTTCATAAACAGAAAAAGGTCTTATTTTAAATCACTTATTTGGTAAGAGAGAAGGAGGGCCTGAATAATCCTCTCCATTCTCTTTCTGACTCTATAATCCATTTTTTTGCAGTTTGTTGCAACTGTAATTGATCATGAATACAGAGCTTTGAAAAGCTATTTTTTTTGGACTATAAGGTCCAGAATCTCCTAGTCAACAAGCAACAAATAATTTCAGCAATTTTCTTCTCACTGAAACGATAGTCCTCAAAAACCATATTGTATTCTGTGCAAATTTTTGCTCAGAACAAGTCTCAAATTGCACAGAATCTCATTAGTCTAGAAATCTGTGCATCAGGGTTTCTCAGCACTAAAAAACCCCCATAGTTTTCAAATATTCAATCATTTTTTCTATCCCTATTTCAAAAGGAGCATATGCCTGAAGAAAACCTATCGATACTAAAAAAAACTGAAATGTAGGTTGTAGACGCAGTCATCATTAAATGACATCTTTTTTAAAAGCTGTAGGACCTTGTTGAGCTGTTGCTGTTAATTCAGTGTTAACTGTATTAATATCAAATATTTTTACCCACAATGGAGTTACAGTTGGCTTACTAAATAAGATACAATACTGTGAAAGAAGACAAAGGATCAACATTAAAATAAAAGCCAACTGCTACATGTTTAAATACAATTTAAAATACATCATTAAAATGATACAAAGTAGTTTAAGAGAACAGCACAGTTAAAAGAACAAATAGTGTAAAAGAAAAGTGCTTTCTTTAAAAACCTTTGGCCTGTTGGAGAGAAGATGTCTCGACCTATAGATGAAACAACGTTAAGGAGAAGATCATTCTTTCATCCCTAGAAAGGAACTTCCAGACTCCACGAGCAGCCTCCAAGAAGGCCCTGCCTCATATTGCCACTATTTGCACCTCTGATGATGGTGGGATTAAGAAGAAACCCTTTCCCGAGGATCTCAGATCCTAAGTAAGCCTGTTGTGTGTGGACAATGGTACTTCAGCTTGGACCTCTGCCACATATAGTTCTAAATATAATACCTGCAACCTCAATATGAAACTCAATTATATGCATATTTACTTGAAAGTGGGATTTTAAAACTATTTTGTGCATTTTTGCTATAATGTCAAGTAAAAAAGCAAGATATAATGTAAATATTCCAAATCAGTAAATATGTCCCCTGTGAAGTCAATGGAAGTTTCTTCTCAAGTAAGTGTGCATGAGGATTGCAGGCTAGTAGGCTACAGAAGGTCTACTTATATTCCAAATAGATCTCAGCAGATCCTCAGGACGCATGGCAAAGTTTCTGCATAGCAGTTCCTGCCTCTAGGTAATAATTCCAGGAGGCAATTCTGTTCCCAAAGAGAAAAGAGCATTTCTTCCCTGCTTTCCCCTTCTCATGATCATAATCATCTTTTCTTTGGAAGCCTAAGATACTGTAGTTTAGTTTAGTAACTAAAAAGCCAAATGAGTATAGTCAAGAGGAAAGACTTCAGTTACACAATCCATTAAGTAAAACAATAGAGCCTGCAGCTGAGCTATTAAAAAGAGTAGAGCAATTTTTATTTCAATGCCTACATTTTATTTCCTCTTTCTGAGTGACTGTTAACAAAGGGCTGCTGAAAGGACTGGATAAAAAGTAGACGTCAGATGCAGGATCCATGAGTTAAACAACATTATTAGATACAATTTCATAAAATCTCGTTGCTTTTCTGCTACCAGAAATCATGTCCTTTTGTCAACTTGTGGTCACATCAGCACTTCTGTTGATATAATTTGCTCCAGCTGCAGAGTGTAGCTGGCCTGCAAATCAAGGACTAGAATAGGGACAGTCAGGAATAACTCAATAGCTTGGATAATGTGCAAATCACTACACATCTTGCTATTAGTATAGTTTATTTTCACTCTGAATATTTGGAGCATGAAGAATTTATCTTTAGCAAAACAGCCGATCTGACACTTTCTCGGAGCAGAATAGGGTTGGATGAATTATTACCACCCCCTCCCCCATGACCCCATATCCACACAGCACTCTATAATCATTTAAGTGGGATTATCATATCAAAACCGTTCATTAAGTTTCATTGAACTGAAACCAAACACCTCATTTCATATATTGTTTGAGGTCTCCCTGTATCACCACTTGCATCCCTGCATGCTAACTCATCAAACCTATTAAAGGGCCATTTTCTATTCCACATTTTGTATGTTCCACTTACCCCTTCATGCCCTTTAACCCACAGGCACCTGATAAAGGGGGAGAAACAGGTTTTTTTTCCTCTTTGCAATCACAAGAAAAATATGGTACACTGTGGAGCTCAGAAGATAATGCGGAAATGCAATGCCGAAAAGAAGGTAGCTCTTTTCAAGATAATTTAGTACAGCCCTTTTGAATGAGATCCTCATTGAGCAGAAAAATTAAATTAGATTCATTTTGTTTATTAAATTGCTGTGGAAATAGTATGAACCTGAAATAAAAGCCAAGCCAAACAAAACCAACCACCATAAGGTGGGTAATGATATACCAGGTCATTCATACTTTAATTTTCTGAGTGAAAGATACACTGCTAAGGGTAGGTGGCACTGTTTTACATATAGCTTTGAGAGACAAACAGAAATGGAAGTTTTATAAAACATGTGGCTACTATAACTGAGAATATTATTCTCATTGGATATTTGCTGGGACAGCCAGGACAGGGAGTGGATCCTCTATGCTCAGCAGCAGTATTTCTCTTATTGCATGATTCTAGAGGCAAATAGTAGAAGATAATTAAATTCTAGGTGGCTCGTAAAATTCACTGATACATATGACTAGCCACAACCAGATACAAGAGTGCTGGGCTCAGTTGGCTTATGGTCAGACCTAGCACATCATTGTTAGGACATGGTTATATATGTTATGCCAGCAATCTATGGTACAAGCAGAGGTGACTCACCTTGCTAACTGGGATATTGCTCACTTGTTCCTCAATCTGCTTAATAGTAGAAAAAATGTAGGTCTATTTGACTTCACATATTTCTATGGTTGCCATATTACAATCCCACAAATCCAGGCAGATTCATGTGGTGGGGTTCAAGCAAACTTCCCTCACTCTAACATTTCTTATTCCAAAATTACTCCTTTCAAGAAACAGAAGGCTTTTCCCCCTTAAATTTTCTTTTGATGATGATGATAATGATGATGGTGATGATGATGATGATGCAGGAGTACACAACCTGTACCCCAAAAAAGCCATATTTCTCAACATATTTCCCAAGTGTTCTGTGTACTCCCATAAACTCTTTCCTTTACTGCCTTTTTTATTAAATTTTCTATGAGTGACGGCAGCAGCTATAGATTTTTAACAGGTATACCTTCCCAGGAATGTTATTTCATAACATTTCAGATTCTGGTTGAGGAATCAAAATACAAAGTCAAATATTTCAGAACTGGGGAAAAGCCTGTTTACACTGCCATGTAATGCAGTTTGAACTGCATGATAATGGTCAGTGCACACTCAAATAATGCCGTTTGAACTGCATTGAACTGGTTTATATGAGTCTGCACAGCCATATAGTCCAGTTCTATGCAGTTAATTTGCGTTCTGAAACTGCACTATATGGCTGTGTGGTTGTCAGACCTGTCTCCAGACACATATAAGTGTGTCCAAGGCACATACAGAGTATGTAAGCAAGTGATTTTTTTATTTAAAAAAGCTGTATTACAGAGCTGAACAGATTTTTCAAACTTTGCGATTGCAGCATGTAATCAAGAGAAGTCCACTGAACTAAGGGTGCACCTACACTATAGAATTTATGCAGTTTGACACCACTTTAACTGCCATGGCTCAATGCCATAGAACCCAAGGATTTGTAGTTTAGTGAAGCACCAGCACTATTTGACAGAGAAGACTAAAGATTTGGTAAAACTACAACTCCCATGATTCTATAGCATTGAGCCATGGCAGTTAAAGTGGTGTCAAACTGCATAAATTCTACCGTGTAGGTGCACCAAATGAACAATATCATCTGCTGCAAATACCAATTTCAGAGCAGCAGAGGTGTCTAGACTCAGAAAGCACCAAATCCATGCCACAGGCTCATACAATGTGCATGCACATCAACCAAGACAGAGATGAAAGAATATATATAAGTGAGCAACGTAATATGCATTATCAACTGCAAAGCCATCTTTCTCTGACCATTAGTACAGGGTCTGAAATTACCTTGCTGAATCCATATGCACTGTCTCATTCTAATACCCATTGCAAAATACAAACATACATACAAAGCGGACTCATGTTAAGAAATAACATAAGAAAATTAATGAGGTAATGAAGGGAAAGTGCTGTCAAGAAGTACTTTAAAATTCCAGTTATTATTAGTTGTAATAACACTAAATTATAATAACAATGATGGAATAACATATCCCTTCTTCAGAGTGTTTTGACTCTTAGCAGTTTGTTAAGGGAGGAATGTGTAGTTTGAGTAGCCCCAATGGAGCTACTGCACTTTCCTCCCCTTTGTGTTGTGTGATGACAGAAAGGGCAGTGGGGCAGCACACATTGCCGCCCTTTCTGCCATCTGATGAGGGGAGGGAAAGACTGCCAAAGCACCCTCTCCCACCAGTGAATGCTGGCGCAATGGCACGGCCCGGATGGGTCATGTGAAGAGGTCCTTAGTGTGACTCCACAAAGTGGCTGTGTACTGTAGAAATTGATCAGTCACTCTACAGTTTCAAATTTATAAGACCCTAAAATGTTGATTATGGTTTTGACTTTGACTAAACGCATTGAAAATCTGCAGCACATTTATTACTCACAATATGATTGAGAATGGTGACTATATATTTTGCCTCCCATCTTAGTTTCTTCTTCAACCTAGGACTTTCTTTTAAATGAAATATGGGGTCTCTGAATGGTATAAATGTGCACAGCATAGCATGGATAGAATCTGGATAAATCTGGCCAACAGGACATTGTCGTCTCTTGCAACATAAAAAGGAGGAAGGGGGGGGGGTATGACAGCACTTGTAAAACTAATTAATTTTTATTTTAGGATAAGCTTCCATCCATACATACCCATATTTTAGATGCAGATATTGAAACCTCAGGTTTAAAGCAGATTTGCACAGTTATGAAAGATAATAGAATATGTTAGGATTCAGAGACATACAAATGATATATATTGGTCCATTTGTGTTGATGTCTGAAAGTAATAAATGTGTTTATCAAATGTCAGCTCCTCTGGGTTGAAAACTCTCTTTGAGAAGATATATGTGTGCATGGGGGGGGGGAGGGGCAGTAGCCAGGACCCTGCAGTGCACAGTGAAATAATATACATATCCTGCTTTATAGTGAGTAGGATGGTGTTCTCTGGGAGGGTCCCAACTTTCCCTCCTAAAATCATTTGTATCTTTCATGTAGCTAGTGTTGATGGCATATGGCTTGAGAATTTTATCCATAGATTTAGTTATGCCAACAGTGAAGGTTCTAATGACAATGAGATCTTCTTGGATTGATGCATTTGGGGTTTTTTGATAGTACTTAGAAAATCCCAGAATGGGCTCCTGAGGTGTATCCATTTGAATTAAATTATTTATATCAGTGGAGAATTCTCTAAGTGATTTGTATAATTCCTTCAGTTATTAATCAGTGGAATGTTCAGAGAGGAATTTGTTAAATGTGGTGTTGCATATGCAAGATGGTACCAGATAATCATATCTGGAAACTTCACAAATTAATTCACTCTAATAAATAAGCATTTAGGTTGACCTGTGATTATGATGTCCCTTTCTTTCGAATGCATGCTAGAAAAGAATGCATGCCAGAATACATAAATGATGACAAATCAAGCAAGCAAATATCACATGGTATGCCGATAAATAGTAACTAGTTGAAGCTCATTCCAGGAGTGAGCTAGAAGGAACAGGGCAGGAGATTGGTATCGTTGTCAAATAATTTGTTCACCAATCACTAGGGCACTATTCCATCTTTAGACATCACTTGTTCTATGATGTCTATAAATACCAATTCTTTCTCAGAGAACAGTAATAAATACCCAATTCAAATATATGAATGAGTTTAATTAGGAAATCAGGCTGCATCCAGGCCTAATCATCTTCAGAATATAGTTCCATGGCCCGTTGTCTATTCAAGGCCTTCTGACACGGGAATACATGATATGTCTCATGCACACATGGCAAAAGAGGAGATTTTTAACAAACAGAATTAAATCAGAAGTAGACAATAGATAATCTATTTTATTCATCACTATTACTTCTTAAAATGGACAGATTTTCCAAAAAGAAACGCATGGCAGATCATTCAGTTCCCAGTCCCATCAAGACTGGCTGGGACACATAAGACATACCTATATAAGACTCATATCAACTCTTAGGAGAGGGAGGGGCTTGTGAAACCTCCACATTGTCATCTTAAATCTCATAGGAATCTAAAAATTAAAAAAAACCGTATAGTGGAAATGATCATCATGAGATCAGAAACTTTATTTTACTGAGAGGGCACTTCTTGGCCCTATTTTGCCCACAGAAAAGGAGGAACAGGCATTAACATCAACAACAAAAATATGGATGGGTACAAACTTGGTAGATGAAGGGAATGCTATGGATATTTTAATTTTCAGTAAGGCCTTTGACAAGGTTCCTAATGACACAAATAGGCTAGGTCACGGAGCAATGGATTTAAACTGCAGGAAGAGAGATTCCACCTAAACATAAGACAAAAAATAAGACAATGTGATATAGGGAGAGGAAAGTGGGTGGAAAGCCTAAGGAGACTGGCTGAACCTTGCTTTTTAACAGTCCTTAAATAGCCTACCTGTCAGGCATCATTGGTCAGCCGTAGCCTTTTCCCCTGCAAATACAGCCCATGTGCTCCCTCTGCCTCCCCACCTTCAAGCTAGGAATAAGGTTGGGTGAAACAGATGCCATTTTTCTTGTGTCGCAGGGGGTTGGACTTGATGGCCCTTGTGATCGCTTCCAACTCTATGATTCTATGATATGGAATACCAAAGGTCAGCAAAGGAAATTAAAAATTGAATTTGGTGATGATTTTATTTTAATAAACTATTACACTGGTCTATATGCAGTTGATCCAACAGTTTTTAACCATCTCAATAGTTTTGGCAAGGCAAAATGGAAATGGACTTCTTTTGATCTTTTCTCTCAACCCAGATATTATCTTTTTGTAGTATATTTTCTATAGTGCCGTTTTACTGCCTAATTCCACAACTATATGCTGTATAACTTATGTCAATTGGGAAAGGTATAATACAAGCCTGTATTTTATCACCTCGTTATAATTTAATTTATATACAGAATGTATCATATGAAGGGCTGGGTTCAACTCTAAAGAAAGAGGCATAAAAACTGGAGAGAATAACATCAACAATTAAAATGTACACTTGGAACAGCAATTAATAAGGTGCTGAAGTGTAAAGATTAGGGCTGTACAAAATGTTGTTTGTGTGTCATGGCTCAGATCTACTGTATTTCGTAAGATCTGTACACACAATGAAATTTTTGAACTGCAAGCAGCACCCATGCAAAGGCAAGGAAGAAGCCCCTCCCACATATAGCCAGCCCAGAGAGAGAGAGAGGCAGAGACTGAGAGGGAAGCAAGGGAGGGAAAGTGAGGAGGACAGTTTGGGATGATGCTTTTTTGCTATCTGTCTCTCTCTGCTTACCACCTTGTACCTCCTCTTCCTCCTCCTCCTCCTCCTCCTCCTCCTCTTTCCACATGAACTGCAGCTCCAGGCCTTTGCTCTCCCACTCGTAGACCAGGATTAAGCAACTGCCCAGGACGGGAGAGCAAAGGCCTCCCTACTGCCGCCATCAAATGTTCAAGAGAGTGGGTGAACTATTTGAAAACAAAGCATGTTATAATCATGATATGTTATTGTTGAAATTAGAAGTAGAAGCAAGAGAATAGACATAGCTGTATTTTTGTAATGCTATATGTTGGGATTCAACTGTACTGTAGTTAAATACCCCCCCCCCCCGGATGGGAAACTGATAGGTCAGTAAATCAAGTTTAGAAAGTTTTGGTGGGGGAAAACCAATGCTCATTTTCTAAAGGGATTTTGGGATAAAAGGGGATTGTTGGAAGTTGAATCAACCTGTGGGGTAGGCAAAGTTTAGAGGCAGTAACTCCAAAATGTACCTAGTAGGTTTCTCATTATTATTATTATTATTATTATTATTTCAAAAGATTGATGGGCATATGTTGGGGATGCCTTGACTGTGCATTCCCTGCCAGATAGAAGGGGGTTGGGCTGGATGACCCCTGAGGTCTTCCAGTGAAATAATACTTATGTTGGTTAAATTTCCCAAAAAAATCAGTGGCTATGTGAAATGTTCTGAAACTTGGGGGGGGGGAGGCTTAGAGTAGTAAATGTGTGCTACAATTGTAACAAGTTTCATCATGATAGCCCTAAAGCTGAGGGATGGAGGAGCCCCGTTACTGTCCCCATTGGCACAAATGGGCAAATAACTTTACAGAAAATGAACTCCATAATAGTTTTGACACTGATCCCTTACAACTTTTTCCAAAGCACTTTAGAATCAAAATGGGGGTTGCATGATTTTTGTTAAGACAAATGAAGCAGGTTTTTCGAGTTATGCACACCCCTAGTAAAAATACAACATTGAATATCAAAGTGAGGATTATCCATGCCATAATGTTTTTCTCATTTCTATTTATGATTTTTTGAAAGCTGACAGAAAGAGTATGAACTCACTTAAAATGTGATGCCAAAGGAGAGTTTAAGATACCATAATTTGTCAAAGAAAGCAATAAATGGGTCCTAAAGTAAATCAAGCCTGAGCTCTTCCTGAAAGCTAAGATAACAAAACTGGGACTATTGTTCTTTGGATATATCGTGAGACAATTTGACTCAATAGAAAAAATAATAAGGTTTCATGATGTGAGAGAAGTAGGAAAAAAGGAAGACCCATTAAAGACAAATAGATTCATTCATCTTTCCTCATCCCTACCCAACATCACTGGTCACACAAATAAAGGAAAAATAAAAACTGATGACTCTAGATCAAAACTTTTTAAAAATGTGGATCATGACACCAAATGAAGTCACTATAGCTTTATGCTATCGGAAACCCATAAAAAGAGGGGGAGGGATAAATTGATTAAGGATAAAACATGGAATAGAATTTATGAATCTCGAGGGACAGGGAACTCACGAGGGGTAGCAATTCTAATCAATGAAAATGTTCCATTTCAGGAGCTTGATGTTCAAAGAGATGGGGAAGGAAGAACAGTTTTCGTGAAAGGCAAGATAAATCAGGTTAAAATAACATTAGCTGTGATATATGCACCGAACAGAAACACAAAACAGTATATATTGAATACTAAAAAGAAGCTGGATAATTATGCGGAAGGGACATTGATTTGGGCAGGCAATTTCAATTTGGACTTAACTAAAAAAAAATAAAAAAGCAATAAATGTAAATAAGCTTAATATGGTGGATGCACACGCAAATCAAAGTATTAGGGATACTTTTTATTCAGCAAGACACAATAAATTTAGCTGTATAGATTATATCTTACTAAATAAAGCAAGCAAAGCCCAAATAAAGAAGGTAGAAAGGAAACCAATATTTTTGTCAGACCACAGTCCTCTGATTGCAACCTTGGGATTGCGTAATGAGATTAGTCAAAGAATTTGGAGATATAATTCGGTGGTAACAGAAAAAGATGAATATAAATTGAAGCTTCAGGAGGAGATAAAAGAATATTATAGAATAAATGATAATGGAGAGTTATCTAAAACTGTGGTGTGGGACTCATTTAAAAGTGTATTAAGATGTTTTAGTATTGAGTCCTACATAAGGAAAAGTTGGAGAGAGAAAAGAGAAAAATGTATAAAAGAAATTGAATCAATACAAGAACAATTGAGAATAACGAGGAGAAGAAATATAAATTGTATATTAAGGCAGAAAAAGAAAGAATTGGAATTAATGGATGAGGTGCAATGGAACAAAATGAGACAGAGTGTGAGGCAACGAATTAATGGATGGGGTACAAAATCAATGAAACAAATGGTGAGATATTTAAAGAGGAGAAAGGAAAAGTCATGTATAACAAAACTTAAAGATAAAAATGGATTGGTGAAAGATGGAAGAAAGGAACTCGAAGAAATAATGAGAGATTTTTACAGGGAGTTGTACCAAAAAGAACAGGTGAATAATGAAGAAATAAAAATTGGGAATAAAGTAAATGAGGAGGATAAAATTATGCTAAATGATGAAATAACACAGGAAGAAGTAATTCAGGTAATTAAAGGACTGAAACAATATAAGGCACCTGGTATAGATGGATATACAGCAGAATTTTATAAGACCTTTATGCATGAGTTAGTACCATATATGGCTGAAATGTTTAATGAGGTATATATGTGTGATGACTCATGGGCCATGTAGTCCCGTTCCTAGTACTGTTGTGACAGATGAAGAGGAAAACTTGGGTTTCCCACCGTTTCTGCCGGATTTGGAGCCCTTGCAGCTGCAAGATGTTTGCCCACAAGAAGTCAGCCAAACAAGCCTTGAGCAGAAATCTCCCCCATTTTCTCGCCGCCTTTATTATAATCAAGATAGAAGCGCTCGGGAGGCGACTCGCAGGAGCGCCAGGATTGCTGCCAGACAATTAGATGATTAAGTCTGTTTCCCTTGGGAAAGTTTAAGGAGTCCTGCATCTGGACACAGAATAGGTTTCGTTTCTTGTTCCCCAGAGAAAGTGTTCTTTGGCGGGAAAAAAAGATCCTATATAGGTGTTTGGCCACAAGGATTCCTTGCGGAGTCAATTCGTCAACTTCGGGAGTAGATTGTGTGTGGACTACGCTACTTTAGTTTCCAGGACCTTGTTCTCGTTCCCGCCCTGCCTTGTTCCCTGGAACTCGCCACGGATTTCGCCACGGACCCTGTTCTTGTTCCTCGCTTCTTGTTACCTTGAATCAAGCCTTGTTTGCCAAGAATCTAGTTTGCTCTCCAGCCTTGCATCAAGCTCCATGGACTAAAGGACCTTGTCATTTCCCCTCACTTTGCTTGGCAAAGTGTGTGTTTCGGTTATTGGATTACAACTTTGGAGTTTAATATCTCATATTGGACATTGTTTCCCTGGACTATATTTGACCTTTCCTGAAAGGTCTACTTCTGAACTATATTCTACACTTATTTTTATTGACTTTATATATTTCCTTAATAAAGATATTAGATAGATTCTGGTCTCTGCGCATGGTTATTGGTGCTCCGCAGTCTGGGTCCTGACAATATGAGAGGTATTGTCCCGGAAACATGGAAACTTTCTGAAATTATTCCAGTTCTGAAGCCAGATAGACAACCGGAACTCCCAGAATCGTCCGATCAGTTTAGTAAACCAAGATTATAAGATATTCATGAAAATCATAGCAAATAGATTGGAAATTATTCTACCAAAGATTATAGGAGAAGACCAATATGGATTTGTTAAAGGGCGGAGTATCAGTGAACCAATAAGAAATGTTGTTAATGCGATTTGTCATGCGACAAAAACAAAAAGAAAATTGTCAATTCTAAAGTTAGATGTGTATAAAGCTTTTGACAAAGTAAACCATGAATATCTGTATAGATTATGTAAAGAACTAAATTTGGGGAATAATTTCTGTGTAATGATTAAAAATGTATATAGGGAGAATACGGCTTGTATTAGAGTGAATGGACAAAGAACGGAAAACATTCAAATTGAGAATGGGACCAAACAAGGTTGTTCATTATCCCCAATGTTATTTGCTCTGGTAATAGAACCCTTAGCATATAAAATAAGGATGGATGAAACATGGGAAGGGTATAAGATTGGGAGGAAGGAGGAGTTGAGATTGAACCTGTATGCGGACGATGCAATAATTTTAACACAGAGACCAAGGGAAATGATTAAATCAATGAAAATAATATTGAGGGAGTTTTAAAAAGTATCAGGGCTATCAGTAAATATGGAGAAATCAGAGATATTATTTATTAATACGCCACCGAAGGAACAATTAGAGATAAGGAAGGAATCAGGTTTAAAATTGGGTATTAAAAAGATGAAGTATTTGGGAATTTGGATATTTAAGACACTTGATAAAATAATAGATGGAAATTATAGAATGGCATGGAAGAGAATGTTAAAACAAATGAGTAGGTGGAAGAATAAAAATTTGAGACAGATGTCTAGGATAAGGGCATTGAAAATATTGATAATTCCAAAAATGATGTATTTATTTCAGGCTCTCCCAGGAATTCCTCCCATGGCAAAATTAAAGGAATGGGATAGGAAACTAAATTATTGGGTTGAAGGAGGGAAAAGACCAAGAGTAAGGAAAAAATTGATAACTGCAAAAGAAATGAAAGGGGGATGGGGCTGTCCATGCCTAGAGCTATATAGTGATGCCTTCCAAATTGAAAGAGCAATAGAATTACAAGTGACAAATAAAAAATGGGTGAGATTTGAAAAGGAAATGAATGGAGTTAATTGTGAAGAAATAATCTTTAGAAAATGGGATAAGAGAAATATAGATAAATTAATAGGACCAATGAAAGGAACAATGCAAGTGTGGAAGAAATGGCAAGGGAGAATAAGTAGCTTAAAATCTAAAATGTCAACAGTATGGATAATCAATAAGGATAAGGAATCACATATGAATAGAAATGTTCAAACATTGAAGGAAAAAGGAATAGAGAGACTAGAACAACTATATGACAGAGAGGGAACGGTAAGAGAAAATAAAATTAAACAATGGCTTGGAGAAGAAAATTGGTTACAGATAAGAGCAATCTGTGCATATTGCAAAATAAAAGAAAATATTAATATGGTTAAGAGAGAAGATAACACCTTTGAAAAGATAATAAGAGAAAAGGGGGAAGGAAAGAAGGCACAGGCCAGAAAAATATATACAATGCTCATAGAGGCTGATGGATGTATAATACGGGATCTGAAAAGTATGTGGGAAACGGAGCTGCAAATCACAGAACAAGAGATGAGAAATGTGGTAGAGACAATAGGGATGAAAAGGAATACCAGAGTATGAGAAATGAGGAGGAAAATATTGCACAAATGGTATCGTACACCCTGCCAATTAGCATACTACTATAAAAAGGGGAGTAGTCACTGCTGGCATGGATGTCATCAGAAAGGGCGGTTTATGCACATGATGTGGGAATGTGAACATGTACAATATTTTTGGCAGACTATACAAAATGAGTCAAATCAAATACTAGGAAATGAGTGGGTCATAACAAAGGAAATAGCGGTATTAGGGAAAAGAGAGGAAATGGGAAATAAAAGGGAAATAAAAGTAGCAATAATTGAATGTGCACAAGCAGTAATAGTATTAGGGTGGAAAGATAAATCAAAATGGACAGTAAATAAATGGTACCAATATATGGTGGAGCAAATGGAATTTGAAATTATGAATGTGAAACTAAATGTTGTAAAAACTAATGAAAATAGAACAAGAGAAATGGAAGAAAGATGGACAATGGTAAAGAACTATATTATGAATCAATCTGGAGATCAAGCCATAAGAAATAAGATACAAATGTTATATAGTATATAGGTTGGAAATGGATTAAGATAAAGATATAAAAATTGTCTCATAAAGAAACGAATATGTAAAAAGAAAACAATCCTCGTGTTGGTGGTGGGAATTGTAAATGTTTTGTATGTCTACGGTATGTATTTTTTGTGTTTTAAAAAATAAAAATTTATTTTTAAAAAATCACTTTAAACCCAGAGCATGTCCCAAATACTTTTAAGTTTTCTAAAACAGCTTTTATTGAGTCCAATGGAGTTTGTGTCATTATCACAAGGTCATCCACACTTTTTACTCTCACTCTATAGATTCTGTCATCTTGCCTGATATCTTTCAGTAAGATCTCTAATGTCAGAATAAAAAGTAAAAGCCAAAAAACTATAGCTTTATGTTGAGGTTGCGACAGAGTTCTGGAAGGGCAGAGCCAACATAGAAGAGGTGAGGAAGAGGGAAAGAGACAAGTGGTCATCTATTTAGAGCTGGATAGTCTCTTCCTGGAACCTTGTTGCCTCTGCTTATCTTAGAGAGGAAAAGGGGAGGGAAAAAGGAGGGAGTGTTTCTTTGGGGACCCCAGTCTTGAGGCTTGTGGGGTGGAGGGAGGAAACTCCCCTTATGCCTGTGAATGTGTCTGGGTCTTCCCTTCCATCTTATGAGTCTTGTGGGCCTCTCCCTCCCTCCCTCCCTGTTTTGTGAGAGTATTGGTCTTGCCTTTCCTTCCCATCTGGGAATCTGGTCCCCCCCCCCCTTTTCCTTTCCATCTTGGGAGTCTAGTAGTCTCTCCTTTCCATCTTGAGAGTCTGGACGGGAGGGGTGGTTCCTTTCCTTCCCATCATGGGAGTCTGTGGGTCACTCCTTTCTTCCCCATCATGAGAGTCTGGTATGTGTGGGTGGGTGGCTTACTTTCCTTCCCATCCCATCATGGCAGTTGGAGGGGGGGTGTCTTTCATTCCCCTCCCATCTTGGGCAACTGGATGCTCTCTTTTTCTTGCTCCCTCTCTTGAACCTGTTAGGTTTGTCACAATGAGAGAGGTGTAGAGTCTAGACTGGATTGTTCTTCGCCTCTTTCATCAATTTTTTTCTATCAGGAATTGATTGGCACCTCCTCCTGAGAGAAGTATTTGAGGTCCGTTTCCATGCCCTTAGGAAACATAGTGCCACTGAGTCCTACCAGAAGTGCCCTTATGTCGTCTGATGACCTCCAGGGGATTCCTGTGGGGCTCCATTTCCCAAGCTCAAGGAAGTGGAGCCCAAAGGATTTGGGATGAAATCTTTAGTGAACAGAAGAGATTTAAGAATGCCCAGTCTAATGGTAAAAATCAGCTCAGGACTTCAGTAAGAAAAACAAGTTACTTAAAATATTGCTATATACACAATGGTACAAGGTTTAATTTGTGAATTTGCTCCAGAAACCAAGCATTTCCTCTGTATTTTTATTATCTTGGATTCTATTCATCTATAGAAGCAATCTATCCTTCATAATATTGGAAGCCATCAAATACACAATGCATAGTCTAAGTAATGTGTAGAACACCCATGGTTTGCTATACAAACTCCAGAGATTAGATATTACCTTCAGCTTTGTCTGTGTGCAAAGATGGAATAGTAACCAAGGCATCTAGATTTTTGTATACGTTTCCCTTCTGAAAGGAATATATTGTTTTTTCTCTATCCTGTTAGAATTAAAAGGTAAAGTACACTGTATTTTTGGAGCTGTTTCTCCTTTTGCTTAACAACAGCATGTTTTCAATTTTCCTTATGATGGGCCAGTGAGAATGTATTGATTTTTAGGAAGTCGTTTACATCTATGGTTTTCTATAAAATAAAACTTGAGCTTTGGTCACCTGACACACATATAAAGAATCTGAATTAGTAACTGCTGAGATCTAGTTTCATTAAATGTGGAGTACAGTGTGAAGAGGAATTAAGGCTTTTCCATCACCTGAAATTTAAAAGAGTCATCATAGGAAAAATAGGGATAAAATTAGTGAGTTTGCTGGTATAGGAAATGCTTTTGCTGGCACTAAGCCTTTCTTGTAAAAGATAATGCTTTGTGCAAAAAGAAAATCTTTTCATACCTTTTAATTTTATTGCTTTCCCTTCCTGCTTCCTGTAAACTCATAATAATACACTTGAGATGTCAGCTGACCACAAGATTATGCTAGAGAAAAGAGTCCCTATGTTGGGACAATTTTGACATGCAGGGAAAAAACAGATATAAACTGCCACAGAACTCTTAGTGCTAAACATAAACGGAGATTTGAAGGGACCCTGGGCAGAAAGGAATTTTGAATCCCTTATGTTATGCCTTCAGTTGTTTTGTCTGGTTGAAATAGTTTATGGGATTTTTCTATCTTTCTTTTATTTTGCATACAGCTCTCGTTGCTTGGTTTAGTGGAAACAAAGCATGCTAGCACAGAAAAAGCACCAGAAGGGACAACACTTGTTCAACTTTTCAAGATAGAGGATCATTTATAAAAATTAGCACTGAAAGTTTGGCAGTCAGCCTAGTACATACAGACAAACAGTTTCATCGTCTCTTTACATGGTGATCAAGCGCAATCTAATTGCTCAAGAACAATGAAATAGGAACAAAACTCTGAGGTGTGTTTTGAAGCTACACATAGTCAACCTGTATTAGTTCTTCTAATCTGTGGAATGGAGATCTCCTTTGTATACAAAAGATTGCTTAGTTGCAACATGGCATTGGTTTTCCCCAGATAAGTCAAATGCAAGTATTGTAGTGGTATAACTAAGTGAGGAAACATGTGGAAAGTGAAGAAGAACAAGGAGGAGGAGGGGAACATCTTGCACTATGTTCTGCTGCATTTGCCAATTCACAAATAAGACGAGCTATGTAAGCACAACAAGTAAGAACACAAGTAAGTACAAAAGCACAATAATTAGGGAGATGTTGATGGGGCTTACCACATGGAGTCATGGTTGTCCTGCAGTTGCATTCAAACTGTACTCATTCCAGTTTACCTCCCTCCCTTCTCCTGCTCTCTCTCTTCATGAAGCCAAACATACCAGGAATAAAAAAATCCCACACAAAATCACTACCCTAAAGTTCCTCAAAGCGGACAAGAGCATAAGGCATGGAGGCTGCTCACTTGAAGTCCTACTCTCTCTGGTGCTAACTCTTAACTCAAACACTGCTCATATGTCAAAGCAAAACCCGGGCTGAGCAATGGTTTTTAACACAAAATGCTCTTAAGTTGGGGTGTTGTTAAGTTGAGGCTCTACTGTATTGCTGTTTCAATTTTCTTCCCTATGTGATAATCTTGAGCTGAAGTTCTGATATTACAAAGTGGAGGAGGGTCTCATGAGAATGCCAAAACTTTGTGAATGCACAGTTACAGCAAAATAGCAAAAATAGGGGGGGAAAACCCACAGTGTATATGCACTGGTTAGGTCAAACACAAGTAGAAAGTGAATCTGAATGGAATGCAGTGTTGACATTTGCATCAACAAAGTGACAGCATCACGTCACTGCATTGAGATGTGAAAGACATTGTTCCAATAATGATATATTTTCATTTCCTTAAACAACATGATTTTGTTGAGACAATAGGCTGTTAAGTTCTCGGGTGATCAGTCTCAAGAGGATGCTCTGCTATGATATCCTTCTGGATCAACAAGCAAAATAGGACTGGTAGACACCATTCTGGATGGTTCTAATTCTTCCTATAGGCATTTCTGTGTTTGTCACAGACATATAGACCTAAATCCTGTTGGTAGAACCAGTTAAAGCAGATCGATTCAACAATGGCAATTATTTATGTATTGAGTCACCAACCAACAACTGTTTCAATAGATTTAATCGAATTGATAACTAACCAATTTGATTCAAACCATGGTGTCCTGCTGTGATTAATTTTGATTTTTATGCTGCTGAATATCTACATGGGACTATTGATGGATATTTTGAGTCCGTTGCCATTGTGATATAGTGTGATGACTCATGGGCCATGTAGTCCCGTTCCTAGCACTGTTGTGACAGATGAAGAGGAAAACTTAGGTTTCCCACCGTTTCAGCCAGAATTGGAGCTTTTTCAGCCAGAATTGGAGCCCTTGCACCTGCAGGAGATTTGCCTTCCAGAAGTCTGCCAAACAAGCCTTGAGCCGAAATCTCCCCCATTTTCTCGCCGTGATTATTATAAACAACAGAAAGGCGCTCAGGAGGCTTCTCGCAGGAGCGCTAGGATTGCTGCCAGGCATTCAGCTGATTAAGCCTGCTTCCCATGGGAAACTTTAGGGAGTCATGCATCTGGACACAGAATGGCTTTCGGTTCTGGTTCCCCAGAGAATTGTTCTTTGGCGGGAAAACGAGACCCTATTTAGGTGTTTTGCCCACGTAGGAATCTTGCGGAGTCAATTCGTCAGCTTCGGGAATAGGTTGTGTGTGGACTACGCTACTCCCGCGTCCAAGCCCTTTGATCCCGTTTCCAGCCTTGCCTTGCTTCCCAGGACCTTGTCTTGCTCCACGGACCTTGCCTTGCTTCCCGGACCTCGCCACGAATTTACCACGGATCCTGCTCCTCGTTTCTTGTTGCCTTGAAATAAGCCTAGTGTTCCAAGAATCAAGTTTACTTCCTAGCCTTGCTCAAGTTTCATGGACTAAAGGACCTTGTCATCTCCCCTCACTTTGCTTGGCAAAGTGAGTGTTTCGGTTACTGGATTACAACTTTGGACCTTAATATTTCATATTGGACATTGTTTCTTTGGACTAATTTTGACCTTTCCTGAAAGGTCTACTTCTGGACTTTTATTAACTTTACATATTTCCACAATAAAGATATTAGATAGATTCTGGCCTCTGTGTATGGTTATTGGTGCTCTGCAGCCTGGGTCCTGACAGTTTGACTCCGCCACCTTAAGCACCAATCAACCTAGGCCAGAATGTCTACCGGAGCCGGGCCGGGAGACCAGCCACTCAGCTACACCATTGCCAAGGATGAAGTGGACAGAATCCGTGATATGATCCATGCGCAGGAGGGAGAAATACGGGGCTTGAAGGAACGCGGAATCCGTCTCCCTGCCCTGGCATTGCCAACCAAGTTTTCTGGAGAAGCTTCCAAGGTTCACGTTTTCCGTCGACAATGCCAGGCATACCTAGAAGCCCGTCATGCCGAGTTTCCCCAAGAAGACATCAAGGTGGCGTGGATTTACAGTCTCCTGGACGGTCCCGCGGCCAATTGGGCCACGGCGCTGTACGATGAAGCCTCCCCACACCTAAGTTCCGCGCAAAACTTCCTGAACCACCTTAAGGCGACTTGGGGGATCGAGGACAATTTAGAGGCAGCCGGTCACAAACTCCGGCGCCTTTCTCAAGGGGACAGGCCCTTGTCCCAGTACATAGCCGAGTTCCGAGTGCTGGCTCAAAGCACCGGTTGGAATGACATAGCCCTCAGAGGACAGTTTCGGGAGGGTCTCAATATCGAGATGTTGGAAGAAATCTCCAAGGTGGATCCTCCGAACTCTCTTGAAAGACTTATTGACCAATGTTTACGAGCCGAAGTCATGCTTGCCAACAGAAAACAATGGCTCCGAGGCCAGAGTGGGAGAGCTGGGGCAAAACCTCCCGCTCCCGCCGGCGTCCAACCACGTCCAGTGTGGAGACCCCCGCCACCAGCCCCATACCCCAGAGAAAGCGGGGAGGTGCCAATGCAATTGGGCAATGTGCGCCCCAGGTTAGACGTTGCCGAGAAGGCCCGCCGCCAACGTTTAAACCTCTGTTGGTACTGCGGAGACGGGGGCCACTTTGCCAGAGAGTGCCCAGCCAAAAGGAAGCCCGCCGCTCGTTTGGTGGCGGCGTCCTCTGTGGAGTCGGAGACGGCCGAGGCGGCTGGCGCAAAGCCGGCGGGGGAAGCCAACGACCGGGCGTAGAGAGGCTCGCCAACCCGGTCAGAAACCCCACTCAAGAGCCGCCAACCGGGGTCCTATTTCTCCTAGTGGTCACCTTGTGGTCAGCGAAAAAAGGACCCGTCATGATCCATGCCATGATAGACTCAGGAGCAACAAACAATTTCATTGATAGAGAGTATGCCGACTCTCTGGGATTACAATATCACGATTTCAAGAACACCCGGGTGGTGCAAGCCATAGATGGCCGCCCCCTAAAGACAGGTCCAGTAAGCCAATGGACTGAACCCACCAGAATGTGGATAAGGGAACATATGGAAGAGATTTCCTTCTTTGTTACCGAGGTTCCTCATTTCCCTGTGATTCTAGGGATCCCATGGCTGACACTCCACGACCCCAGCATCTCTTGGACCAACAGAGAACTGCAGTTTGCTTCTAAATATTGCCAAAACCATTGTCTTGTAGCCAAGGTCTGCCATGCCACAGACGCTGAATCCATCATCACCTTGCCCAAGAAATACTCAGACTTTTGGGATGTTTTCAATGAGAAGGAAGCCGAGAAACTGCCCCCGCATAGGCCTTATGATTGTGCCATTGACTTGGTGGAGGGGGCCCCGATCCCGCGAGGACACCTCTACTCCCTGACTGAACCAGAGCAAGAAGCTCTCAGGGAGTTCATAGAGTCAAACCTCCGCAAGGGGTTCATCAGACCCTCTCAATCCCCAGCCGCTTCCCCAGTGATGTTTGTGAAAAAGAAGTCAGGGGACCTACGCTTGGTGGTGGACTATAGAGCATTGAACAATATCACTAAGCGGAACCGCTATCCCCTGCCTTTGATCTCGGACCTACTAGACCGGCTTCGAGGGGCCAAGGTTTACACCAAGCTGGATCTTCGGGGGGCTTATAATCTAGTTCGCTTCAGGGAGGGGGACGAGTGGAAAACCGCCTTCCAGACTAAATTCGGATTATTCGAGTCCCTGGTCATGAATTACGGTTTATGTGGAGCTCCCGCAACGTTCCAGCATTTTGTCAATGACATCTTTCAGGATTTAGATCGGTTCTTGATCATCTACTTGGACGATTTTTTGGTGTTTTCTAGATCACAATCAGAACATGAGAACCACGTCAGAATGGTGTTACAACGATTGCGGGATCAAGGACTTTATGCCAAGCTGGAAAAATGCGCTTTTGATCTACAAGAGGTAGATTTCCTGGGATACCGTGTCTCGCCACTAGGGCTCTCCATGGACCCGGCAAAGGTTTCAGCAGTATTGGAATGGCGGGCGCCAACCAACAAGAAAGAGGTGCAGCGTTTCTTGGGGTTCGCGAAATATTACCACAAGTTCATTCCAGACTTTGCCCGCTGGTCTGATCCAATCACCAGCTGCATCCGTGGGAAACAGCCTTTCCGCTGGACGGAGCAAGCAGAGAAAGGGTTCCAGCAACTAAAGAAATTATTCACGTCCCAGCCAATCCTTCAGCACCCAGATCCTAAAACCCCTTTTGTTGTGCAGGCTGACGCCTCCGATGTGGCAATTGGGGCTGTACTCTTGCAACCAGTGGGAGATCATCTTCACCCTTGTGCTTTTTACTCCCGTCAACTAACAGCCCCAGAGAGAAATTACACTATTTGGGAAAAAGAACTTTTGGCCATAAAGGCAGCCTTTGAAACTTGGAGACATTGGTTAGAAGGGGCCAAATTTCCCATTGAGGTCCATACTGATCATCGGAATCTAGAACATCTAAGAACTGCCCGCAAGTTAAATCAGAGGCAGCAGCGCTGGGCTTTATTCTTTGAGCGTTTTGACTTCCAGATCCATTATGTAACCCCAGCTCAGACCAAGCAAGCAGATGCTCTATCACGGAAACCAGAATATGCTGCAGGGCGCAGAGAGACCTTTGAACCCCAATTGCTGCAGCCCGAGAACTTTGCCACGCTCACAGTGGGGAACACCAAATCCACTCCAATTGAATCTACTTCCTCTACTCCAGGGCCCCTTTGTGCTCAGGAAATCAGGGCCAGTCAACAGGCGGATGCCTGGGCTCAAGATCAACTTCGCCAAGGACTACATTTTCCCTTCTCGCTTAAGGATGGGTTGCTTTGCTATAGAAATCACGTCTACATCCCTCCAGGACCGGGCAGGGAAAAGGCACTTCGTCTGTGTCATGACTGCAAGCCAGCAGGGCATTTCGGATTATTTAAAACCATGCATTTGATCCTAAGAGATTTCTGGTGGCCCAAGATCCGCAAGGATGTGGAAAAATATGTCAATACCTGCCCGGTATGCCAGCGTTCCAAGACAAGAAGGGAGAAGCCCTCAGGGCTACTGCATCCCCTTCCTACTCCATCTCGTCCATGGGAAATAATTTCTGCGGATTTTATCACTGACCTACCACCTTCCCTTGGATTCACCACGATCCTAGTGGTGGTGGACCTTTTTACCAAGTTAGCCCATTTCATTCCCTGCGATGGCCTCCCCACGGCCAAAGAGACTGCAGATTTATTCCTTCAGCATGTTTTCAGACTACATGGTTTGCCCAAGAGTTTGGTCACAGACCGTGGGTCTCACTTCACCTCTCGTTTCTGGAAAGCACTACAAAAACTATTGGGCATAGACTCTCGTTTATCTTCGGCTCACCATCCCCAAACGGATGGGCAAACTGAGCGCACCAATGCCACTTTGGAACAATACCTTCGCTGTTATGTAAACTATCAGCAGGACAATTGGGCTTCCCTGTTGCCGCTGTTGGAGTTTGCCTACAACAATGGTGTCCAGGCTTCAACTAAAGAAACCCCGTTCTTTGCAAACTACGGCTTCCATCCACGTTTCTTTCCTTCTGTCATTGAAACCTCAGACGTTCCCGCAGCAGAGGACTGGCTGCAAGAACTCACAGCGGTGCAACAACTTTTGCTCCAGCAACTAGACCAAGCCAAGGAGGACTATAAACGCCACGCTGACAAACATCGCCAGCCGGGCCCCGAAATCAAGGTAGGAGATCGGGTTCTTTTGTCCACTCACTTTTTGCCCTCCCACCGTCCCTGCCGGAAGCTAGATGCCCGTTTCATTGGTCCCTATCCAGTGGTGGCGCAACTTAACGCCGTGACTTTCAAACTTCAACTTCCGCACTCTATGCGCATTCATCCAGTGTTTCATCGCTCCCTGCTCCTTCCGGCGGATGGTGTGCGCCCTGATGCAGACCGGCCGGCCCCCACTCCTGTTTTGGTGGATGGGGAGGAGGAATTCGAGGTTCAGGACATTTTGGATTCTCGCTTTCATCGCCGCCGCCTTCAGTATCTCATTGACTGGGTAGGTTTTGGCCCCGAAGAACGCTCTTGGGAAGACGCTTCCACAGTCCATGCCCCCGATTTAGCCCGCCGCTTCCACCAGGCCTACCCTGCCAAGCCGCGGCCCCGCACCTCGGGAAGAGAGCCCATTTTGGAGAGGGGCCTTGAGGAGGGGGATAGTGTGATGACTCATGGGCCATGTAGTCCCGTTCCTAGCACTGTTGTGACAGATGAAGAGGAAAACTTAGGTTTCCCACCGTTTCAGCCAGAATTGGAGCTTTTTCAGCCAGAATTGGAGCCCTTGCACCTGCAGGAGATTTGCCTTCCAGAAGTCTGCCAAACAAGCCTTGAGCCGAAATCTCCCCCATTTTCTCGCCGTGATTTTTATAAACAACAGAAAGACGCTCAGGAGGCTTCTCGCAGGAGCGCTAGGATTGCTGCCAGGCATTCAGCTGATTAAGCCTGCTTCCCATGGGAAACTTTAGGGAGTCATGCATCTGGACACAGAATGGCTTTCGGTTCTGGTTCCCCAGAGAATTGTTCTTTGGCGGGAAAACGAGACCCTATTTAGGTGTTTTGCCCACGTAGGAATCTTGCGGAGTCAATTCGTCAGCTTCGGGAGTAGGTTGTGTGTGGACTACGCTACTCCCGCGTCCAAGCCCTTTGATCCCGTTTCCAGCCTTGCCTTGCTTCCCAGGACCTTGTCTTGCTCCACGGACCTTGCCTTGCTTCCCGGACCTCGCCACGAATTTACCACGGATCCTGCTCCTCGTTTCTTGTTGCCTTGAAATAAGCCTAGTGTTCCAAGAATCAAGTTTACTTCCTAGCCTTGCTCAAGTTTCATGGACTAAAGGACCTTGTCATCTCCCCTCACTTTGCTTGGCAAAGTGAGTGTTTCGGTTACTGGATTACAACTTTGGACCTTAATATTTCATATTGGACATTGTTTCTTTGGACTAATTTTGACCTTTCCTGAAAGGTCTACTTCTGGACTATTTTCTACACTTGCTTTTATTAACTTTACATATTTCCACAATAAAGATATTAGATAGATTCTGGCCTCTGTGTATGGTTATTGGTGCTCTGCAGCCTGGGTCCTGACATATAGATGGTATCCATCTCTACAAGGTGAAACTTTAGCTTGAAATAATAATGGGGCATGTGGGGCAAAATTCATCAATAAAAGATAGTTGTATATTTTCCTAGTCTAGAGGGAGAACCACCTGGCACATACATCTACCCTAGTCCCATTTGGATAGATGAACACCTTCTCAATTAAGACTGGCAGAATTGCACCCACTTTAAAAATCTGGATCCAATATTGTACCAGGATGGCCAAATATAAATTTTTAGTAGTTATGCAGCCCTGAGCAAATTGTGTCCTTTGTTTAATTTCTGTTTTATGTATTTTAATATGTATTGTACAGAAATATGTTTCAATATGTATCTTTTATAGGAATAAATTTTAATATGTGTATTTGTAGTGTTTTTACAATGTTTATGTCTTTTAATTATTCTATAACCCAACTCGAGCCATAAGGAGGGGGTGGTAAGACATAAAATTATTATTATTATTATTATTATTATTATTATTATTATTATTATTATTATTAATAATTAATTAATTAAAGTAGGGGTATTTTTGGTAAGTTTGCTGTGTGATTCTTGACCATAGTACTATACACCTACACCTTGTAGGAAAGAACACAGGATTATTTTTAATGAATGTCAGAGAAAGTGAAACTGAAAAGATCTACAGAGATATTTAGGACCTCATTTGACTTTTTGGGCTCTGTTTTAATGTGCCTAGGAAATTGAGTCGCATGGAGACCATCACATGACATGAGGGCACTTCGGTAGGAATTTGTGGGCTCCATTTCCTAAGCATGTTGAAATGGAGCCCAAAGTCCATATTTAGGAGTTACCTGACTCCTGAATGACGAATGCATAGGAAAGCCGAGGGAACCTGTACTTCCCCTACTCGCCTTATTTTACCTACGGACCCTCTTGGATTTTTTCACTAGTTACCCTCTGTTGTATGTAGCAATGTTGCTCAGGTTTTTAAAGTGACTGTTATTTTACTGTTTATACTTTACTGTTATACTGTTTTAAATTACTGTTTTTAAATTACTGTTTATATGCAAAGTTATGTTGCTGTTGTTTGGGCTCGTCCCTGTGTAAGCCACCCTGAGTCCCTTTGGGGAGATGGAGGTGGGATACAAGAATAAAATTATTATTATTATTATTATTATTATTATTATTATTATTATTATTATTAAGATGGGTAAGGACGTGGGATGGCTGGGCATCCTGAAAGACAGGGAAAGACAAGAGGGAATGAGTTTAGACAGTTCCCTCCATTTTTCCTTTCGCTACATCTGATGAAGTCCTTAGTCTTTCTGGATAACTTTTTCTATTCACCTGCAATATCTGACATGCTTGCTACCTTCAGATTAAAAGTTTTGATGGAGTTCTTAACTGCTGGAACCCCCAGCTAAAAACACCTACCAATAATTGAATTGAATTCAGAGAATTGAGGTTTGTGCACATTGTGAAGAAATATTACACAAGCCATCTAGATATAGCCTTCCAAGTAGATAACACCAATGTGTACTAAGATTTTTCTGAAAAAGTTTAGTGACATATAGACATATTAATGTACAAATTCAGGTATGCCTCATTTTCAATTAGTTTATCCTATCTTTTGAAATTGCCAGTATATGATTTGCAGTAATTTCAAAAGAAATTTAAGACCAGGAGAAGGGCGGGAGGACTGCGAAGTGCTGCGTAGGTGGTTTTGATTAGAGTTGGCACAAATTTAAAACAAGATGCATCTTCCAGAAGAAAAGACAATTTTACTCAGGGAAAATAATAATAATAAAAGGAATCAAGATTCCTTTAAAAAGGAATCAAGAAATTAATTGAAAGGGAGTTTTTTTTAAAAGAGAAGGGGGCAGTTTTTAAAGAAAAAGATCCCCAGTAATACATTTATTCCCACTGAGTTTAATGTGGATTTAAGAGTATAACTGTCTTCTGTGATTGAGAAAATTGCCCCCTGTATTCTAAGCCTTTTCAGACTTAACTTGATTATCTCTATTTCATTGGTACAAGTTGACATGCTATGTTTTTACATCCTTGGTTGCTGGACTTGTTATTAGAGCATTGTTGTAGATACTGGAAATATTCTGTTTATTTAGTTTGCCATGCCTATCACTTCAGGGTTATGTACATATATTTGTTCTGATAATTTTGGAAATATTCAATTCATTTTTTGTAGTTATAAATATGACCTTCTCCATATGAAAAGGAGACTGAAACTGTTAACCAGTAGTCATAGGCATTACCTTACTTGTTGAAATAACTTTGGGGGAGGGGGGAAGGGCATAATTACCTTGGTTTTTTTTTCTAAAAGAAGCGGTTCACTCATTCTTCCAACTCTGACTGAACATGGTCTTCCTAAATGCTTCAGTTGTGTATGGGTGCAGAAATGGGGGTGTGATTTTGTTGAATATCCTTGTGTGGAGGTGAAAATCTCTGCCACTTTGGGTGAGGAAATTCTGCTCAATGGATGAAATGGATATCCAAGCTGCTATCAGTCTTGTATTTCAACAGATGGGAACCTGCCACCTTGTCTTTATCCCACAAGCTTTACTAGGTGTCATGCAACACCTGCACACCTACAAGTGATTCATTCAACAATTATCCACCTCCCTAAGCCATTTCCTTCTTCTGATGTTTTATTTGTTTTATTTATTACATCACTTCTACCCCGCCCTTCTCACCCATCAGGGGACTCAGGGCAGCTTACAATTAACCCTATATGAGCCATTTTAATATATAATAGTCATGATTTGTTCCAGAAACCATATTGATCTAGATGAATATGACAGTGTTACTTTGAAGTGTCCCCAATTTTCAACCATTTCTCCTACACAGTTCTAATTTAACATCCAAAATAAAATGTCTCTGGAAATCTATTGAATTTTATTATTGGGGTATTTTACTTTGATAAGAAATGCATTACAATACAATAATGTAATGTATTGAGTCAAACAATGTTCCATGTCATTTTGTAGTTGAAATGTAATGTGGTTTCACAGGGATGACAAATCCATTGTCAGTTTTACAGTCATCTCTCTTGTTGCTGTTCAGGTTATATGGGAACCGTCTAGTTACGACATCATTTTCCTGACATTTTAGCACCAGCAGCTTTTTTTATAATACTCACTTATAGCACTATGATTCCACTGCATCCTATAAAACCCTGTAGTTTGATGAGTCACTAGAACTCTCTGGTGGAGATTTCTAGTCATCCTTCTTTAAACTTCAAATCCCAGAATTCCTTGGGAAGACTGTTAAAGTGAAATTATAGTGGTAAAACTACAGAGCAGAGATTCTCAAAGTGTGCTATATAGAGCCCTTAGGGTTCTGTGAAGTATACTGAGGGGCTCTGTGGTTTCCTCCTCCTCATCCCCATCCAAGCTTTTCCTCCTTTTTTCTGCTCCTTCCCTTTCCCCGCCTCCTTCCACCAAAAGCCTTTTCCCTTCAGCTCACTTGCCCCCAATAGCCTTTTTCCTCACTTCCCTCAGCCAAAAGCCCCCTTTCTCTCTTTTTCTTTGCTGCCCAGATCCTTTCCCCTTCACCTACTTTGCTTCCAAAACCCTATTTCCCTCCCACCACTCAGGGGATGTTTTGATTATGTTTTTCCTGCATGGCAGAAGGGAGTTGAAACTGGATGCCCCCTCGGGTTTCTATTATTATTATTATTATTATTATTATTATTATTATTATTATTATTATTTATTACAAAGGCTGGGTGGCCGTCTGTTGGGAATGCTTTGATTGTGCTTTTCCTGCATGGAAGAAAGAGGTTGGACTGGATGCCCCCTGGGGTTTTTGCTATTATTATTATTATTAATAATAAGAATAATAATATTACAAAGACTTACACATTACAAATGAATAATTAATATTATAGAGGGAGGGAGGGAGGGAGGGAGGGAGGGAGGGAGGGAGGGGGGTCTCTCATGTACTGTCACTGTGGATTGTTTCTGTTTTTTTAAAAAGAAATTTTATTTTTAAAACTTTAAAAAAATTCTAAAAGTTAGTGGATAACCAAAACAATCTGAAGCTTGACAGGCTTACAATACTACTACTACTACTACTACTACTAATAATAATAATAATAATAATAATATCTTTATTTTTGTATCCTGTTTCCATCTCCCTGAAGGGACTCAGGCTGGCTTACACATGGCACAGACTGCCTAAAACAATGTAAAACCATACACAAAACAAAGCCAAATAAAAAGCAATTGCATATAAACAACAATCTAAAACTCAGAACAATGCCCAACAACCTATAACAACAAGTGTCATAAAAATATAGCCAACTGTGAACAAGAAGAAGGGGAGGGGATAATGTAAGTTGTAGCTAAGGAGCAAGGGCATGGAGTGAAAGTGCGGTGCTGTATCATTAAATTGCAGACCATTGGGCTAGGCATTCTCAAAGGCTTGTCTAAACATCCAATGTAGCCAACAAATGTGGCAGGTTTAATCCTGATATCCAAAAAAAAAAAAAAAAAAAAAGTTCAGTCCTCTGAGACTGAGAGAGTGTGATTTGCCCAAAGTGTTTAAATTGGAAACATTTTCTAAAAACAGTGGATGACCAAAATGTTCTGAAATGTGGCAGGCTTGTAGTCATAAATGTGGCCTACAAGTTTGGCAGGTTTCATTATGATAGCCATAAAAATGACAGAAAAGCAAGCTTCACAAATTTCCCCATTGATACTAATGGACCGAATTTTAACGAAACAATAATGAAACTCAAGATTTTCGATGACGAATTGAAATGCCACCCTCTGGATCTTTCCAAATCTTTGAACCAAAACTGTATCGCACAACAAGATGTGTGGCCTCCTGTAGGAACTGCTTGGATTGTGTTTTTCTGCATGACAGGGAGTTGAATTAGATGATGCTTGTGGTCACTTCCAAGTCCATGCTTCTAGTATGGTATTTTTATTTTGTTCTATTTATTTTTTATCAGAGTTGATAAAACTTCCTAAATATTAAATTACTTTAGGGAAGGGGGCTGATTAGTGATTCTGAGAAAGACTGGCTTTTTCAAGAGTTTTAATTTAAATAAATTCTAATTGTTGATTTTAAAGTAGTGTTTTTGCTATACTTTTTAAATTTTATATTAAGGTAAAGGTAAAGGTTTTCCCCTGACATTAAGTCAAGTCGTATCTGACTCTGGGGGTTGGTGCTCATCTCCATTTCTTTTTTTTATACATATATATATATATATATATATATATATATATATATATATATGATGTTTATTTATTTTCATTCATTCAAATATACATACATTGCAGGTGTTTGTTGCATACAGTGCCATACTTTCATCTATTAGTCTTTCATAATCATTTCTCAGACAATATATTTTCAATAAGGGGTCACAGGCTTCTATTTGTATAGTACATATAAAAATATTATACGTTCCAAATTTATATCCGTTTCCTCCTTGCAAGGAGGAAGCTCATCTCCATTTCTAAGCTGAAGAGCAGGTGTTGTCAGTAGATGCCTCCAAGGTCAAGTGTTCAGCATGACTGCATGGAGTGCCGTTACATTTCCACCGGAGCAGTACCTATTGATCTATTAACATTTGCATGCTTTCGAACTGCTAGGTTGGCAGAAGCTAGGGCTAACAGCAGGAGCTCACCCCGCTTCCCGGATTCGAACTGCTGACCTTTTGGTCAGCAAGTTCAGCAGCTCAGCAGTTTAACCTGCTGCACCAAAACTGGATGTAAAACAAATAGGTAGGTAGGTAGGTAGGTAGGAATGCTAGAAGAATTAAATCATAAATTGCACTTATCATTTCAACATGTTTTGTGTTTTCTGAGAGAACAATGAATGCTTGAAAAGAAGGGCCAAAATACAAAATAGCAATGTATTTAGGTTTTCAGAAAATTAGGTCAGTCCTTTTCCTCCCTTCTTTCCTCAGCATAAATGTATTGGCTTCATTTGTTTTATATCAGCTTTTTTAGAAAATAGAAGATTGATATACCAAATTTCCTTAGATATAACCTTTTTTGTTGTTGTTAAACCCTTAAGATGCAGTTAACTAAAACATTCCACTCAGTTTCTTTCCTTTTTTCTGAAAATAGTGGGTGGGGGAGAGAGAGAATTCTGTTTAAATTGAATGGCATTTTTGCCTATTGAATTGTTTCTTTGGCCATGTGTGCAATTAAGAACCAACTCACAAAACAAACTGTAATTACTGCAAATTGTAGTAAGCAGTCGTGCTGACACATTGCAACCAAAGCGGTCTTTTTTTTGGACAGAAAAGAAAAACCTTGAATAAAGTGAAATTGGGATGTAAAGAAATTGCTCTCCTTGAACTGATTTTTTGGTAATGGCCCCTCTATGTCTAATAGAAGTCTTCCAGAGTAAAGAAGCAAGATGTATCAATGGCTGAAGCTTAAGGATATTGGCATTAGAAGCAAAACACTCTCTAAATCTAGGACATCTAACTAACTTCTAAGTCTAAAGAAGTTCTAATAATAACGTTGTTTAAGAAAATGTGCCAACATACAGTGACAACCTGTGGGTTCATTCTCTTGTTACTTGTTGAATATAAAAGTATGTGTGAGCTGTCATTTTCTGATACTTATTATGGTGGTTTTTCGTTGTTGTTCCTACCTACAATTAAATAGTCAAATGGGTGAAATCATCATTTTTTTCCCTTCTTTGGGACAGTAACTTATATTTGTCTTGTTTATTAGATGAAATATCATACATAAACAGAATAGATACGTATTGAACACTGTCATCAATTAGAACCAGCAGTTTAGGACCATTTCACACATGATAGATCTTCTGTACTTATGCTACATCTTTTCATACAGGAAATGACACACATCCTTCAAGAATACAGTAAAGACATAGAAAACATGAACCCCACTTGCCCAGTTTCCAACAGACCTCACAGCCTCTGAGGATGCCTGCCATAGATGTGGGCAAAATGTCAGGAGAGAATGCTTCTGGAACATGGTCATACAGCCCAGAAAACTTACAGCAACCCAATATTGGGTGCATTTTTCAGTTGTATACTTTTTAAAAATCTGGACTTTTAAAATATATGTATGTTGTCGTTTTTCAAAATGTAACCTAAGCCTCAGAAGCAAGTCAAATGTGGACAAAAGGTTTGTTTTCTTTTGTGGAAAGTCTTTGAAGGCACAAAATACTGTAAATAATCTGTTGAGAATTTTGATATTAAGAAAAGTGCCTTGCATCCATAATATACATAACTGTGTATGATATGCATGCTGTCGTTGACTAACTTCACATGTTGAAGAAATGTATCCTCTGTCATGGTTTTCTACAATGTAAGGCAATGGACTCATTCAAACTTTAAGACCTTTTTGAGAAGCCCTTACTTATGTCCCACTGCCTTCTCAAACTTCTTTGGTGGGAAAAAGGAGAGGATCTGCCCTGTGACTGCCTTCAGACTTTGAAAATCTATTCCAAAGAGGCTAAGATAGTTTCCTTCTTGCTATCCCTCCAACGACTGGTAAAAACATTATGTCAGCTGACTGCGTTGACCTTTTAATTTTATGAGGTGCTGGTTTGTATATAGTCTTTCTATCTGTATTTTGGTTTGTTTTAAATATAGAATGTGTGTAATTGTTTATTAAAATCACTTCAATCTGATATGTTTTAATGATATGTGATGTTCTTATTCTGTGTTGTTTAAAACAGTTTAATAAGCTCTGAGCAGCCCAAATTCTCATTATTATAAGAAGACTGGAATATAAATTAATACATTTCTGGGCACCACAGTTGAAGTAGACAAGCTAAAGCTTCTTCAGAAGAGGGTGACCAAAACTGTAAAAGGTCTGGAAGTTAAGCCCTGTGAGGATTGGTTTAGGAGGCTGAGCATAGTTAGCTTGGGGAAGAGAACAATAACAGGGGACGTGATATCCTTGTTTAAATATTTGAAAGAGTGTCACATTGAGGAAGGGGCATTCTTGTTTTCTGCTGCTCTAAAGGCTAGGACATGAAGCAATACATTCAAAGTACACGAAAAGAGATTCTACCTAAACATTAGGAAGAATTTCTTGATGGCAAGAGCTGTTCATCTGTTAAATATGTTGCCTCTGAGTGTGATTGAGTTTCTTTCTCTGGAGATTTTAAAGCAGGGGCTAGAGGGCTGTCTCTCAGGAGTGTTTTGATGATGCATTCTTACATGACAGACTGGGTTGGACTGGATGGCCCTGGTGTTCTTTTCCAACTCTGTGATTCAATAATTGGGTAAATATGTAAAGATGATATAGTGGGGGAAATTAAATCTGTATTAATGGCCAAAGTCACAATGAGATCATTATGTTAATTGTATTGTTAAGTAATGTGAAGAGATAAATGTATGTGCAAACACACACACACACACACACTTATTACAGTGTGTGTATATATAAATTTAGCACACTGTTTTCTTCAATTTAGTGTATGTTTAAGACAGAATCTTACAAGGGATGTTAATATTTTTCTGTTTTGTCCTTGCAAATGAGGACAAATAAGTTCCATGTTTTTTCCCTGTTGTGGGAAAAAAACTCTGAATATATTTTACTCAGTATTCACACATCTTGAAATGCTTTGATTTTTAGTACATAAATATACAGGGGCTTTTTTGTTTTTTGCATGAGAATTGTGAGGGGTTCTTTCAAAACAGCCATGTGTGGAGGTTTGTGTGAAAAACGGCTGCTTTCTGCACAAAACCTGTAATTTTGCATAACAAAGATTTTGCACAAAACACCTTACATGACAAAAATCTTGAACAACGAAAATCTCATGCAGAAACAAACATTTCCCAAGAAAACCAGAATTCGTATATTTCTGCTGTATTTGTGAAATTATTTTTCTTTAGGATTTTTGTTGTGACTAATTGATGTGAAAACCTGTGGTCTTGCGCAAAATGCATACTTGGTTAGCTGGAAATTGATTCTCTCTCTTTCCTTCTGTCTCTTTATTTAACTTTTCTTTTTGTGCAGAATTTTGTAAAAAAAAGTTCTTGTCACAATGTTATTTTTCCAATAAGTCTTTCCTGACTTTCAGTAAACATCAACCTTGAAACAAATAATTGTGAATATTTTTGAAACCCTATTCTTGCCTATCTGGTTGTAAGCCCATTTGAACATATGGTGCCTTACTTCTGAGTAGATCTGTATAATATTGTGAAGTTCTCCATATGTAGTTGGACTATTATTTCCATCAACCCTAGCTATATAGCCAATGATGAGGAATGCTGGGAAAAGCAATCCCATGAGACCTGGATTCCCACCCAAATAACAACTACAGTGCTATACAATACATTTAAATATGAAACAAAACAAGTGAAAGTCCTTTTTCAATATCACAGAAAGTTTGTTCTTGATTTCCATTAAGTAACCAAAACCCCTGATGCATTTATGTCAAGTTGCTAAATATAGTAAAGCAACTGGAAAGAATAAGGCTAATTTCTGCTTAACAGCATTAAACATTTTTAAAAATGTAAATGGTAGAAAAACTGTAAAAATTCCAAATCACAGCCAACTTCCTTCAGTATTTCTACTCCCTAAGGTAGTCAGAACTACAGGAACTGTATCCTGGCGCAGGTATTGAAAAGTCTCCTTGGAGCTGTTCATAAAAATATAAGTATTTCTGGTCTCTCAGAGCTCCTCTAAGAGAAACAAGCTTTTAGCTTCTGGTGACTTCAAATTAATAAATGTGTGAGCTAAATGCACCCCCACCACTTCACATACACTTTTTAAAAGCCCTGAAGTATCCACTCTTTTTAGTACATTTGAATAACTAAATAATGAAATATTTCCAGATGGAAGCAACTGGCCAGAATCAAAATGAATTTTTGGCTCGAGAAGGACATTCAGTGTTAGAACCTCACAGCATTGCATTGCAGTAAACAGCAATGAGTGGATGGGGAATGGGGTAAGATTACATAAGAAGTTTTGGCTTTTTCTCTCAGACTATGTTTTGATTTTGGTTTCAGTTTAATTATAAGTATTTGTTCTACAACAGAGACTAAACATGGGGAGAGTCTCCTTTTATCCCTCAATTTGTTATGAAAATGTTTGAAGCTGTATTTCATTCTGCTGTGATCACACACTTGGGAAAAGTTGAGCATTCTTTGTGCAAGTATGCTCTGATCCAGAGGAGTAGGGCAAAGGAAGCCTCCCTGCATTGGGAACCAGTCAGAAATTGGATGGTCAGTTAAATGCATATCCAGAGTTCCTCAAAAATGCCGATGCTAATTTCTACTGCAATGTTTCAAAATGAATGTACAGGAACATTGTCATTTTACCTGTACCTGGATTCCAGCAGTGCCCCAAACAAGATTTACATTCAGAATCCGATGACAGCTGAGAGCTCCACTTGGAGTGGTCCAGATTTCCCCCCTGTATCACTCCACTATTAGGATACTGCTCCTCATCAGGTTGCAAGGATGACTTTCTTGTGCTGCTTCTTGGAAGCTCCATAGCAGCAATTTGAACGGTATTGAATTGCTGCAGAGTGTTAGCCACTCTGAATCCCTTTGCGGGGGAGAGAGGGCGGGATATAAAACAAAGTAAATAAATAAATATATGAAAATCCAACTAGAAAGTCATCCACAGATATATTAGGATTGAAGACAGAAATTCCAGAAGGCTATTTCTAACCAGACTTCTCTAAAATCCTTTTCTTTGACAACAACAGCTTATGGCAAGCTATCCAGGATACAGTTGATCACTGGAATCTGTCACTAGTGTGAATTGAAATGGAGCCCCCGGTGGCGAAGCGGGTTAAACCACTGAACTTGCTGATTGAAAGGTCAGCAGTTCATATTGGGGGATCAGGGGGGAGCTCCTGCTGTTAGCCCCAGCTTCTGCCAACCTAGCGGTTTGAAAATATTCAAATGTGAGTAGATCAATAGGTACTGCTCTGGCAGGAAGGTAAATGGTGCTCCATGCAGTCATGCCAGACACATGACCTTGGAGACATCTACAGACATCTGCTTAGAAATGGAAATGAACACCAACCCCCAGAGTCAGACACGACTAGACTTAATGTCAGGGGAAAACCTTAACATTTACCTTAGTGTGAAATGAAGTTTGTTGTATGTCAATTTAGGTCTGATAGCAGCAACATGCCAGCATGAGCACTCTCACTACAGCATGGCTCTGAATTTGTGCAATTCTCCACTGATCCATGGTCCCAATCTCCTACTTTCTCAGAACCTCATCTTTCTGCACTTCCAATGCTTCATAATTTTTAATATTTTTGTAAAACAATTGAAATTTGTTTAATAATACAAATTCAAATAAAAATTTCAATCCAAAAATAAATCTTCAAGAATAGTGAATGGGGAATGAGAGAGAAGAAGACTCTAGTCAGAAGAGAAGCAGAACAGCTTCAAACAAAATAAAAGCACCAGTACACTGTGGCATATAATACCTGTCAGCTGAAGAGTGTTTTGGTTTAAAAACAATAAAACAAATATTTAAATGCTTTGATAATTTTTTAAAAGTTCTTTATCTGGTACTTTGAAAAAAAACATAATCAGATGAGTTTCTCTGAGGAAAGTATTCCATAGATGGATTGCCACCATTGAAATGAGCTTCTCTGTTTCATAGCCTGATAGTTGGAACACATTTCATTTCCATTCCTGTGCTAATAGTTAATGTGTTGGTGTAACTATAGAGAAACATGGGGCGGGCTGTAGTGCAAGCTGGTTGGCAGCCAGCTGCAATAAATCACTCTGACCAAGAGGTCATGAGTTTGAGGCCAGCCCGTGTCAGGGTGAGCACCTGACAATTAAAAATAAAATATAGGCTCTGCTCATTGCTGACCTAAGCAACCTGAAAGATAGTTGCATCTATCAAGTAGTAAATTTAGGTACCACTTATACGTGGGGAGGCTAATTTACGACACCATAAAAATCATCCAGCTGCCGTTGGAATGAGGAAGTTGCCGTCGCAGTGGATGATGAAGCAGCTGCTCCCCCTGTGGCCGGAATCAAGCATACCCTCAGGAAGCTGGAAATTGGAAGCTGGAGAACGTTTAAATTGCCTCTGTGTCTGTTTCTATCTCTGTTTTATGTTATATGGCATTGAATGTTTGCCTTATATGTGTACAATGTGATCAGCCCTGAGTCCCCTTCGGGGTGAGAAGGGCAGAATATAAATACTGTAAATAAATAAATAAATAGATAAATAATATGTGCAGATCATATTAAAGTGTAAGCAGTCATCGAAAGATAGCCCATGACCAAGTTCTATCTCAATGCTAAACAAGTGAAAACTCAATTTAATAGTACTTTTCTGTATCCACTGGCATTAATTTCATTTGGTTATATCAGGCTACTAGGTTGCAGCACAAAAACTCAAAATAATTTTCTATATGCATTTATGAAATACATGGAATTATTTATGCATTTTTCATAAATGTGACATTTTTTTGTATATTTTGGCTATATGTGTTATTTTTCAATTACATGCAGTTTAGCTGATTGCATTTTAAATATATGAAGACTTCTTTGCATTTTATTTCTTTCAAACATACTACAGTCTTTACAGACATGTGGATTTCTGAGGCAAGACACATTTAGCCTCACTTTAAATCTCAGAGGCATTAAATTGATAGTGTCCGCCAAAAATGTCAAAAGCCACCAAAGTTCTTTTCTATCGCTACTTCATGCAAGTGCATGCACAAAGAAAATGTGATTGAGCATACTGGTCTACACAATAAATCTCACAAATTATTAGCATATCCTATGAAAACTGTACACTAGTAGACTACATTGTACAACCTTATTACATATATAAGTTATATAACGGAGCAAAAACTAAGATTTGAGAGCCGCTGGTGCTGAAGATCGAGATGAGGTATAACCATGGAAACAGAACATGCATTAAGATGCTGATTATAAACAAGGTTACCTTTTTACAAGGAAAGGGCAAATAAAAGAGCTAAAGTATTCAGACCCTCATGGAAGTGTGGGGTGACACATGATTTTATTGAAGGGATGATGCTCTGATTATAGAGGAAGGTAAAACTGGGAATCAGAACAGCAAGTTACATTCAAGGTACATATGAAGCAAAATGCTAGAGATTTGGATCCAGAAGGGGAAGCTAGGACAAGATGTGTCTGAAGTTACCAAGTACTTGCTACTTCTCTTCAAGCAGGAATTAGGAGCCTGAGTACCCAGCTGGGAATCATTCATTCAACGTATATGTCAACCTCAGCATTTAAATTTTACATCAAGGCACATATAAAAGGGAAGGCACCTGAGATTTGGTCGTCATATCCTTTGCCATATGGAGCCATCAAAAAGCATCACTATGAAGCATATGCAAGTTGTGCTGTAAGCGCTGCCACATGATTTAATGGTTTAACATATTTATGGCTACAACAGCTCAGGAAGGTGATCACTTGCACACCAAGGAATTTGGTGCTAACTCATGGAACAGATTAATTTACTTGGGACAATATCTAAAGTGGAACATTTAAAAGGTCAAAACTAGTGCCTGGGGTTTTATTACATACTTCCAACATATTGAAAATTAAAGAATATTATGTGTACTAATAATTCCAACAATGCTGAGCATTTCATTACAGTGTAAACCTGTGAAAGATTAGTTGTTGTTATTTAAAAGCACGTTGTGTTAATGGCTTTTCCTGTTGGCTGTTGTCCCACAATGCTAGGGAAAGTGAAACTCATAAGGGCCATGCTCTTAAAATATGTGATATCATTATATAATTTACTAGCTGTGCCCGGCCACGCGTTGCTGTGTCAAAGTGGTGATGGTATTGGTTAAAAATCGTTGTGTAATTTTTATTTGACGTTATTTGTATTTTTTAATTAATTTTATTGTAAGTTATCTTTTTATTTATTATACTTTATTATTTTCTTGTATTATTTTTAGTTATTTTCTGTTATTATAGTATTTTATTGTATTACTCTTTTAGTGTTTTTAATTTTTTTAGTGTTTTTTATTATTTTTATTGGGTTGCTAGGAGACCAAGTGGGAGGAGCTTAGCCTTCTAACTGGCAGCAATTGGATAAAAGCAATTATTCCTCTCCCTCTAAGTAGGACTTTATTTTTCTTTTCTTTTTGTTGTATCAACCTAGAGGCGTGGATGATGGGTTTTGTTGTCAAATTTCGAGGTTGGGGGGCCTGTAGTTTTGTTGTTTTGTCGGTCGCCGTGATGCCATCACTCTTTTATATATATAGATTTAGCTTTGTTTACCTCAAAGCTAGGTGGATGTTAGTTGGAGAAGCTTTGGTTTAATCTTAAATTTCTCTGCTGCCTGGAAGTCTGTCTTATGCCAAATACGATATAATGCAACTGAATCTAGAGTTTGGCATTCTGTTCCAGATATGTGTTTTATTTATTTATTTATTTACCATATTTATATCCTGTCTTTCTCACTCTGGAAGGACTTAAGGTGGCCTTACAACAGGCAGCAATTTAATGCCATATAAACAATAAACAATTACAATTAAAACCAAACAATTAAAACATGAATTATTAAAAACAACAATTAAAATCATGCCAACCAAAAACATAATCCAGTGCCATTCCATTAATCAATCACATTGTTTCATAGTCACTTATTGGAGTGCTCTAATTACTTGTTAAAAGCTTGGTCCCAAAGTTTTTTCCTGAAGGTCAGGAAATCTGATCTCATTGGGGATGGCGTTCCATAGCCAAGGGGCCACCACTGAGAAGGCTCTGTCTCTCGTCCCCAACAATTGTGCCTGCAAAGGAGGTGGGACCAAGAGCAGGGTCTCCCCAGACAATATTAATCTCTGAGATGGTTCATAGAGGGAGATACTTTCAGACAGGTAAGCTGGGCCAGAACCTTTTAGGGCTCCATAGGCCAAAGCCAGCACTTTAAATTGTGCTCATTGGCAGACTGGCAGCCAGTGGAGCTGACATAACAGGAGAGTTGGGTGCTCCCTGTACTTTGCTCTGGTGAGAAACCTGGCTGCTGTCCACTGGAAGCTTCCAAACAGTTTTCAAAGACAACCCCATGTAGAGCGCTTTGCAGTAGTCTATTCATGATGTAACGAGCATGGACTACCATGGCCAAGTCTGACTTCCCAAGATATGGACACAACTGGTGCACAAATTTTAATTGTGTAAAAGCTCCCCTTGGGGTTCCTGGCTCAGTGATGAATTCAGGAGAACTCCCAAGCTACGAACCTGTGTCTTCAAGGGGAGTGTAACCCCATCCAGCACAGGTTGTAACCCTATACCCTGTTTGGCCTTACAAATGACTAGAAGTACCTCTGCCCCGTCTGGATTCAATTTCAATTTGTTTGCCCTCATCCAGACCTTCACAGCTACCAAGCACTGGTTAGGACCTGAACAGCCTCCTTAGCAGTAGGTGGAAAGGAGTAATAAAGTTGCTTACAGATGACATTGAACTCCAAAACTCTGATCTTTCCCATTGGCTTCATGTAAATGTAACATTTAATTATTTGTTTCTGAAGTTAAAAACCTAGTATCACCCCTAATATGGTGGCATGATGATGTAAACTGTGTTTTAGACAGAAAATGAACCAAAAACCAGATGATTGGAGTGTAAGATCTGTCAAGGAGTTAATTCAGTCCAGGTCAATTACAGGATATCCAACAGGATGAAGAAAGAAGCAAGAGAGTGGTGGTCAGTCTGCATAAACACAGTCAGCAAGACAGAGTGTACAAAATCAGGAAAACAGTCACCAAGAAGGAGGGTGGAAAACAACAAAGCTACCAGGGAGTGGCTGAGGTATTTGTAGGTAGCTGTTTCCAGATACCAGATGTTTCATTAGGTCACCATATCCTAATTAAGAAATGGCACAATTTCTTCTTGTCTCTTCATTGCTCAATGAATGATGTTAATGGGTCCTCAGCACCTGCAGCCTCCTGATGGACAGCAAGGCTCACCTCTATCTCAATCTCTGACTTCTTAGAATTAGAGAAAACTTCATTATCAGGAACTGCAGATTTTTGACAATCTGCCTCCACTTCTCTGTTTGAATTGCCTCACTCCAGAGGGTAAGCTATGATGGCATTTTTCTCATAGACTTGCTTAAATTAGATTCTGTCTATAAAACAGTCACTTCTCTGTTTTTCTCAAGAAAACGAATATAATTATTTTATTAATAACAAGCTAAAATATTTAGAATGAATAAGGAAAATGTAGATAACCTGGCATAAAAAGAATCTAGTGATCTTCTATAGCAGGAACTCAGCTTTCTAATTCTTTCCCAACTCAGCACTACTTTTATGTGATGGTGAAACTGCATGCTCCCACTAGGCAAGAGGCTATGCTGATGCATTGCTCATGGTGGAGTTTCACAAATCAGACAGAAAAAGTGACTGGTAGAGCATCTCTCTCAAAGACAAGGTCAGTGACACTTTAAATCAGGGGTTCTCAAATTTTTTCAGTTGTTTAGCCATTTTAGAAATTTCTCATGGAGCCACAAGAAATGTTTATATATTCTATTATATTTTATATTTTTATCATATATTATTTATAATGCATTTACATCAGGCATGAGCAAACTTTTTGTTACGAGTCAGACGCCAGCCAATATAAACAACTCGGTTTATTGAAAAAACAACACAAAAGAGCCTAAGAAACAACCAAAAAGGAGGCTCAAAACATTTTTTCTTCAGTGTGAGGTAACAATGTCCAAAAAGAACTCAAAAGACCCAAACTTGTGATATAATCTGGATTATCCTGGGAAATAATCCAGATTAAAACAAACTTAGTTGAAAAGACTGGAAACTCGCTCCACCTGCTGGTTGGAGCTAAACAACACATGAAAGCTACCAGCAGTGACCCACAGTGACCAACGGCCACACAATGCCCCAAAACGTTGCTAAAGCAAAACCACATTGTAAAGGAGAAGTCACAGCTGCCACGTCTGGTCTGCGTCATTAGGGAGAAGTCACAGGTGTCGAGTTCCAGTCCAAGTCGTCAGGGAGAAGTCACAGTCACTGAATTCCAGTCCAAAGTAAACCCAAAGAGCCAAAGCGATGGAGGCAAATCGGCAGCTAATGCATAAAACCAACACAAGACAATCCAACGCAAACCCACACAATGCCAGCCCCTGTTGCCACTAAAAACCCGGGTTAACACTTACGTCCCAAAGCAGTCTTCCAAACACGTCTTCTGAAACAGCACCCAACAAAACACCTTGCTGATTGCAAAGTTACAGTAGCAACAAACTTACTTTTATCTACAAGTCCTCCTCTGAACTTGAGCCAGCCAATGCCCCATCCACAGCTGGTTGCTGCAAATCCTCATCAGAACTGGAGTCACCCAATGCCCCACCTCCAGCTGCAGCCCTTCTACGATATCTCCAGCCAGACCACCTTCTATCCAAACCCATAACTCCCCAGGATCCATCTGTATCTTCTTCGTGCCATCCCTCAAATGTACCACTGCTTGTGGGCTCCTCAAGAATCTCCCGGATCTCCTGAACCTTAGTCCAATCCATTACCTCATTCCCAGAGTCTGACATCCCATCCTCCTGACTCCCAGTCCCACAATCCCCTTCAAAACCCTCAAAGGTATCATCATCAGAGGGCTCCATAAGTATTTCCCGGATTCTCTTCCTTTGTTGCTCTTCATCAGAGTCTTGCTCACGTGCAGTTTTCTTGCTTCTTCTAATACAACTAGTAGGATCTCTACTTGAAGACTCCATCACAACACTTTTTTGTACAGGAGCCCCGTTTCATTTGGCAGATGGATTGTTTGAACTAACTGAAAAAAAGCATGAACAAGTTCCAATGCATACTGGACATATTGTCAGACCCCTGGCAGCAGGGCACCAAGAACCATACACGGAGGCCAATCTCTATCTAATATCTTTATTAAGGAAATGTATAAAAGTAATAAAAACAAGTGAAGGATATAGTTCAGAAGCAGACCTTTCAAATGAGGTCAAATATAGTCCAAAAATGTATTGTCCAATAAATGATATTAGAGTTCAAAGTTTAAATCCAATACCGAAACACACACTATTGCCAAGCAATAGTGTGGGGAAATGCCAAAGTCTTAGGAGTCCAAGGTAACTTGACAACAAGGCTGGATATAATCTTGGTTCTTTAACAAGGTCCGTGACTAGGAACAAGGCAACCAGTGATTCTTGGAACTAGATCCGTGGTTAAAAGCAAGGCAAGGCAGTACTTGAATTCTTGATCCGGGAAGCAAGGAACTGGGGTTACGAAGTCCACACACGATCTTACTCCTGAAGCAGCTCTGTTGACTCCGCAAAGATTCTCCCGCGTCAGGCACCTATATTGGGGTCTCGTTTTCCCGCCAACAATCTCTTTCCCTAGAGAACGGGAAGCGAAACCCAACTTTGTCCAGATGCAAGACTCCTTAGAATTTCCCAAGGGAAGCAGGTCTAATCAGCCTGTTGTTTGGCTGCAATCCGTAAACTCCTGCGATTCTGTTCCCTCACTCCTCTGTCAGCACAATAGGATTCTCTCCTAGGGAACGGAGGCGAGGAATGTCCAAGGTCTGCTTTACTGAATTCTTGGGTACAAACATCAACATCCGGCAGGTGAAAAGACTCCAGCTCTTGTTGAGCCGGCAAAAACTCCATGATTTCGTCTTCATCTGCCACGATGGCACTAGGAACAGGACTACAAGGCCCATGAGGCATCACACATATCTCGTTTGTAATGCAAAAAGAAAAAAAGAATGTAATGTTTGAAATGAAGAGCAATTTTAACCAACATAAACTTCCATTGCAGTGGAAGACCCCAGAGGTCATCCAGTCCAGCCCCTGTCAGCCATACAGAAAAAGCATAATCAATACACCTCCAACAGATGGCCATCCAGCCTTTGTAATAATAATAATAATAATAATAATAATAATAATAATAATAATAATAATAGGAGGAGGAACCCCAGTGGCCATCTAGTCCAATCTCCTTCTGCCATGCAGTAAAACCACAATAAAAGCACCCCCTAAGCAGTGGGAGGCAAATAGGAATACTAGGCATGGGGGGAAAGGTCTGTGCCCCATGAGGACAATGCTGCTGCCACATGTCCTTGGAGCAGGGGGAGGAGGAAAAAGGAGGGAAGAGGAAGCAGCATGGCGGTGGTGCCACACATCCTTGGAGCAGGAGGAGGAGGAAAGAGGAGGAGGAGGAGCAAAGTGTGGGGCTCCTTGGAGCCCATTTTAAGAACCGCTGCTTTAAATAACTCTTTTTATTGCTGTTCAGAAGGAGGCAGCAGTAAAAGACTTCTGGCTGGCTGTTCCCACAAAACCTTTATGATGAGACAACAAAATAAAATGAGATAGTACCAGATGACTAGATGCCTATGTCCAACAACACTCAAGCCATCTGCTGGGAAAGGGCAGAAGACAAGTACCAGTAGCCCTGTGTAAATGATGCAGTTACACTCAACCTTATTTGCCGATATAGTTAGATATAAAAAGGAGAATTCAGAGCTATACAACACATGGAATGTGAAATGTATGTATCAGAGGAAATTAGAAATTGTAAAATAAGACATGAAATGTATAATTGCAATATATGGTGTGAACGTGCTGTGGACAGGAATAGGAAAATACAGATCAAATATTATCTAATAGTTTTGATTTGAATAATTAATCTAAAAATAAATGGAGTGAGGCAAGTAGCAAAATGTAGTCAGAGGATATTATGTGAAGTCTGATCGAAAAATATCAGTAAGAAGGCACAGAAAACTTATAATATAAGCACAATCCATGTTCTTGCTCAAACTATAAAGAGAAAAAAAAGATTCTGTGCTAGGGTCTGGACTGAAATTGATCACATCCCAAACAGGACATGTTGCTAATCATAGATTACTGGAATGCAAAAGTAGGAAACAGAAGAGGACAAAATATTGTTCTAAATTTTGACCTACAATCCAGAAATTAAGCAGGGGAACTGAATTTTCTCACACTATCCATTAGTTTACTGCAGATACACCCTGAAAGCAACTGAACAGAGAACTGCATTCATGGACATCACTGAATGCCAACATGAAGATAAATGAAAACATAAGGGAGATAACCTTCATAATCTCTGTTCAAAACAAGGAGAAGATTATGGGACAGTCCATGAGCTGGCAATATTCAAAATCAAAGTAAAGCTTAAGGAGTACACTAAATCAGTCACAGTGCCTGCATTAAACATAATGAACATCCCTAGAGAATCTGAAGAACAATTTAAAAAACCCAAATTTACCCTATTAAGCCAAACAGGTTGAGAATTAAAACTGTAGATCAAAACTGGAGACATAATCATGGAAGAAAGGGGGTGGGTGGGTGGTGGTAAGACAGGAGTCTCATAGTAGGATAGATGAAGCCCTTCAAATGGTTAAGGACAGAAATAGGGTGACCAACATGGGATCCAACATGACCAACATTATCTGATTGGGAAAAACAGGACGATGGAAGTAATGCACTGAAAAACTATATAAAGGAGATGAAAGATATCAAATTCCTTCAAGAAAGAAATGTTTAATGAAACCCCACAATTTTAGAAAGTGAAGTAGAGGTTACTCTCAAAACACTTTGTTAAACCACTAGGAACAGGTGGCAAATGAATGGAGATGTTTCAGGCTATAGAAATATAATTCACCCTAACAAAAACCTGCCAATAAATATGAATTAAACAATAGCGCACAAACTTGAAAACTTTACTACACATTCCAATATCCCAGAAAGACGACCATTGGCCCATTATTTAGTCAATATAGTAATTCGTGTATTTATTTGTTGAATTTATATCCTGCCTTTCTCTCAAAATGACATGCTTGTGGAATTTATACACCGAACATACCAGGCAAAAAGCAGAATTAGGTTCAGAGAAAGGAAGGTGAAAACTGGAAGAAGAAACATCAGTAATTCAAAATAACAGATGAAAGTATATTACTAGTAGAAAATAACAAAGACTATTGGAACAAATACTGGGGGAAGGTAAGGAAGAAAGTGCAAATGTAGGGCTACAATGGAGTATTAAGAGGGAAAACATATGACTTATACTTAAAAGTATAAGATGTAAACATTAAAATAGGCAAAGATTTTTTTATAACTTGCCTCAGTGATCAAACAAAATGGTGACTGAAGGCAAGAAATGAAAAGATCAAGATTTGGAAAGGCAACTATGAAACAATTAGATAAGATGCTCAAATATAAAGATATGTAAATGTAAAGTCAAAATTATTCATGACATAGTATGTTTGTAGTTAACCTTTTGCCTGATTGTGATGCTTGATTGTGAAAAAAGCTGAAAGGAAAAAGATTAATTCATCAGAATATGCTGCCAGAAGAGTTATGGGGTGTTAAAATGACAAATGAATGGGTCCAAAAGCAAGTTAAGTCTGAATTCTCAATAAACCAAAATGACTAAATTGAAGCTATTGTATTTTAGGTATATTGTGAGATGACATGACTCATTGTGGAAAACACCACGGTGCTCAGTAAAATGCAAGTCAGTAGAAAAAGAAAGCTCACATTACAGATTGATTAATTTTTAAAGGAATCACACTCCTACGTACAAAAATATGTTCTGCCTAGCTGTGTTAGCCGTGCAACAAAATACAAAATCTGCATACAGTGATACCTTTATTGGGTCAACTCCAAAGGACAAATGCATTATGCAAGAATCCTAACCTACATTGGTGTTTTCATCAGGCAATGATATGAAAAATGACATGGGACAAAAAATGGAAATTATGTTAGAGTCACAAGCCTACATTCTGTCTGAACTGTTGTCTTTCTAGATGGCATTAAGGGATTCCAATGAAAGTAGAGGCCATACCCTTCATTGACCATGAGAGCACAAGAGGTAAAGATCAATAAAAGGAATGGGGTGGGTTGCACAGAAAACAGCATTTTCTGCACAGCAATGTCCTCTTCTGCACAGAAAATCATGTCCAGATCTGCACAGATTCTTCTTTCTCCAGTTTTCCTCTTGTCATGGTTCTTGATACCTGGGAAAACTGATTTTTGTCTATCATTCAAATGTTTTCATTTTTTTTTTCATCTGAACTTCAATCCTAATACTTTACTGCCAGAGACGTGTTCCTGGGAAACATTTGCAGTTTCAGTGAAGATCCTAATGCTTTCCCTTTCTTTTAAAAGCCCCCTTTTCAACTCAGAGTTTTTATTTGATCTCAGCTGGGGGTTTTCGGTTAACTGCTGTTGGGAAGCGGTTTCAAATCAGCAGGTCAGCCAAATCTTTTGAAGATAGAGCCATGTATTCAGTAAGAGGAACTGCAACCACAACCAGACAGAAAAGCATAAATTTCATGTCTGGAGTTGGCCATTAAATAGGGGGTTTACTGTCTATGGTCTTGAACTGACTCACTAATGCCACTGCTATAGGGAAATACTAAATGGGCAGTCACTGGAGTCTACAACTTCAATGATGAAAGGACTAACAACACAGAGATTAAATGCTTGATTACAAGAACTTCTTGATTCATTCAGTCATGTCCATGTCCTAAGAATTCTGAGAAAAATGAAACATGGTGTAGGAGTTTGAGTTGGACTATGACTCAGGAGACCAGGGTGTGAATTGCTGCTCATTCAGGGAGGCCTACTGTCTCAGCATCAGAGAATAGCAAAGATACCTTCTCTACCTTCTAAAAAATCTTGCCAAGATTTGCCTTGGCCACTCTATATTGAAAATAATTCAAAGCAGATAACAATAACTGCAAGTCTGTGTGCTTTGATATGATTCTGGGCACCACTTCAATCACCCCATGCCATGCCTCTGGTAATAGACTGTTGCAAGGATATTAAGGGCAGAGGACTAGACTGTTTGTATATTTATTTATTTATTTATTTACAGTATTTATATTCCGCCCTTCTCACCCCGAAGGGGACTCAGGGCGGATCACATTATAACACACATAGGGCAAACATTCAATGCCCATAAACACATCAAACAGAGACAGAGAGACACACGCAGAGGCAAGTTAACGTTCTTCTGAGGGGATGTTCGATTCTGGCCACAGGGGGGAGCAGCTGCTTCATCATCCACACTGACGGCACTTCCTCATAACAGGTCGTAAATTAGTTAATCTTGCCTCCCCACTTTTTATAAGTGGTACCTTATCTCCTACTTGATAGATGCAACTATCTTTCGGGTTGCTAGGTCAGCAACGAGCAGGGGCTATTTTTTATTTTTAATTGACGGGTGCTCACCCCGCCACGGGCTGGCCTCGAACTCATGACCTCATGGTCAGAGTGATTTAAGGCAGCTGCTCAACAGCTGCGCCACAGCCTGGCCCCCATGGTATATGGTATTAGAGTCTCCTAGCCGCTTTGAGTATTCTTGTGGGGAGAAAAAGCAGGGTATAAATAAACACCAAGGGGATGGGATATCTACTGCTAGAAATGTATTTACAGTAGATAGACCTTTACATCTGAAAAAATTTGTCATCTCTAGGCAATGCTAGAATTTCATTCCTGCAGACCTAGTGATACCTAGATCCTCCAATGGTATGGTATGTTCTGGCTGAAAATACTTCATTTCCATAGTGTTCATAATTAATTTTGTGCAATTTTGTGGATTCATGTGAAGTCCTGAAAAATATCTCCAGTGGATACAGGGCTGTAGTGTATTTCATTTTATTTCAGTTTTTCTCAGTAAAAATTATGGGAATCATGGTGGATCAAAGGTCAAAACAAATGATTAAAATGCAATACAATTAAAACAATGAATAATGTAAAAGTTAAAACTAAATACATAAAAATAGTAAGTGGTCAAAGGCCTAGATAAATAAGAAAATATTTGCCATCTGATAGGGAAAAAAGCAGAGAATGGGCCAGTCTGGCTTCCAGTGGGAGGGGATTCCATGACAAGAAAGCTGCAGCCCAGAAAACAATCTCTTAATCTCACCCATTCCATTTATGATTATGATGGAACCAAGAGAAAAAGATTGATTCCTCTTTTATTCGGAAATCTCACCTCTGGGACCATGACTGGCATTCCACAAATGGGTCATAATCATGAAAGAAGATTCTCTCCTTAGCTGCCAGATAAGATGTGGACACTGTCAGACATCAGGTAGCCCAGGCATGGACAAACTTCAGCCCTCCAGGTGCTTTGGACTCCAATTCCCACAATTTCTAACAGCCTACTGGCCATTAGGAATTGTGGGAGTTGGTGTCCAAAACACCTGAAGGGCAGAAGTTTGCCCATGCCTGATGTAGTCTCAGAAGAGGCTCATATGCAGCAAGATAGACAAGCTGGTTTCTGGTTCCGTGGACCAAGTATTAATTTTATTGAGACACACAATTACCTAATTATTTATATGTGACTCTACATGTGTTGCCTGAAATGTCCTGCATGGGTTTATTTATCTTGAACAAATGGGAAATGTATTTGTGTCACAAATTGCAGCATGAGGGCACAATCGCAGCAGCGGACAAAAAGTTAACATCCCTTTTCCTGCATGCTGTTGATGATGATTTAGATGGTCCTGCCTTTTTTCCAGAAAAAAGAACTCATACTCCAGAACCAGATTTTCTTGTATGGTTAGTTATGAATTTAAAAACCCTCATAAGATTTTATAAGCAATACATTAGAAATGAAATCTAGTTTGCCCCAAATCTAAAGGGTAACATAAAAGCTTATTTGGAGTGTATTATCCAAAGGCATTCCTTTTACTCTTCTTTAATGCTAATGCCAAGAACCGAATTCCCACTTGTAAATATTTAGTAAAGAAATTGTTCCTTGTGTGCTTTTTCTTAGGCAATTATGATGGTTTAAATTAAGGTGACATTTGTAACAGGATGCTTCTGAGATTACGTGAATATTCATTTTACCCTATTGTAATCTGCATGTAAGATCTAAAACAAATTGTGATTTCTCAAGTACAGGCATTAATATAACTTGAAATATATCTCTTCTGAAAAGAAAACTTAAAAGCACCCTTCTAGTCTAGGATTACATCAAAAAAATCTGTTTGTGGCTTATCCCCCCCCCTTTTTTTTTTTGAGTTAAACCAAGTTAACAACTACAACATTGTTTGATTTCCCTTGACAATTTGACTAAATTCAAGGGTGCCACAATTCCACTTCTTACAACCCTGGTTAGCGAGGCCCAAATTCTATTGATTTTAAAGTATGGGACTAGTGCTGCTTACAGGTTCTGAATTCATAAAAAATAAAATAAAATAAAATAAATATATGTGTAACTTTTGATTTAAAAAGGACATAGGACATTATAGCACAAAGCTGGCAAACTAGCATTGCAGATGCCAATTTTGCCTTTTATTTTATATTTTATAGTTATATTTGCCTTTTTGTTTGTTTTAAAAATAAAAAAACCACTGGTAGAAGGTGGGATTATGTGGATATGTGGGAGAAAAAATGCAGGACCATGAATTGGTGCAATTGAATAGTGGAGAGGTGCAAAATCAAAGTGAATACCCAGTATGTATTAATGACAGTGTGACTCTAGTGGAATAGCAGATTTGTGCAATAATGTCCTAAACATTTAAGAAGTTACCTATTACACATCGTGAGAACTTTCTTTTTTGATCCGATAATCTCACACGTAGTATAGATATAGATTACACATTTGACAATCATAATAGCTAGCAGAGGTAGGCAGCAATTTACTAAATAAAAATGCTTATATTCACTTGTTATAGTCTGTTGTGGCAAGTCTTGCAACAACTGAGATCCTCCAGCAGCAAACCAGTAGAACTAACTATCCATGGGCAGTCATCTTTCTTGGCCTTGTGTGACATCACTGCACAAACCTTTCCATTAGGGGTGAGCCAAGGAGGTGGTTGCTCAATGCCATTGTGTTGTAGCCACACTAGATTATAGCACCATCAAGACACAATGCACATTGAATAACTGGGTCAGTCAATAACTATTAAACCATGTAAATTAAACCATGTATTATACCATAGTAATAATCAGCACTTTTTCAAAAGAAAGGCTCCTCATGGTTAACATCTATGTGATAAGTACATGTAATTTGTGCTTCTTCATGCTGGGGATACTTTTTTTTGCATTCAATTAGGTCAGAAGAGAAGAAATTTATCTCAGGCCATTTTTTTAATGGTAGAAGAGAGAACTGACTTTTTCTTTTTGCATTTCTAGTAGCATTCTGTAGGATTTTTCAACCTCTGCTAGCCAATGAGCTGCATCTCTTAAAATGTAAGAATGATTCATATACCTAGAGAAGCACATGCCCAGACACTGACAACTGACACTGCATATTTAAAACTTCAACCATATGTATTTTAAGTGTTCATTTTTTAAAAAAAAAAAACAAAAACCCAAAAAACCACTATTTTATAGGGGAGGTGAACTTTGCCCCAAAGGGACTAGTTTTATTATTGCAAAGAGTTTAAACAAATAAAGGTAACAGGCATATAGAGTAATATTTATAGCCACAATACAGTTATAGAAGTCTGATGACATTATTTTATTGCGGCTCCATTTTATGGAAAAAAGTAAAACAAGACTAGGCTACATTAGGCTTTTTAAAAAAAATAAAAATAAAAGATTTTGAATCAGTTGCATGACTATGGGGGTGTGGAAAGTGTGGGATGCACCAGGTGATATCATCAAAGAGGGTGTTATCAAACATGGTGGTTGGGAAAGTGATGGGAAAACAACTTTGCTCCCTTGACTCACTAAGGGCTGATGGAGAAGAACTCTGTCCTTGCCCTCTCAACTGGATTTCCCATTCTGCCCAGTACCTTCTCATCTTTCTTACACATTTACATAGAGAACTTCTCCACTTCACCTGCTTGCCTTCAAAATCTCCCTTTTCTTAAAACAACAGTTTATTTTTATATTTAAAAAATCCCATCTTAAGAAACAGCTGCTTGTGATTTCCCCACTGTATGCCAAAGCACATGCCTTTGTGTGAAGTACTTTAATTTGTGAAGGTAAATGTGGGCTTAATCTGCAATTCTGATTGCATAGAGCATGAGACACATTTCCTGCAGCTTAATGGGCCAGTCAAACATTTTGAATGTCTGGTTCTTTCTTTGCTCTTTCCCTGTTCTCTTGTGGGTTAGCATTGCTTTGCTGCTTCTGCTCGCATCCCTGGGCAGCATCAGGAGCAAGAAGCCAATTGCTCTCTTTGTGTATGTGTGTGTAGCACACGAGTGCATACACACATACGAGCACAATCCTCGGACACAGGAGGAGTGGGAGGACACTTGATGATTCTAGTATTTTAGCTACAATATTATTGTTCAGTTTGTTCTGGCAGGAGATTCATGGGGTGACACCATAACGAACCACAGTTGTGACACTAAACCTGGTGACACCAATCTAGTGACACCACTGTTTTGAACATCTCATAGAATGTCACACTTAGTCTCTTTTTTACTCTTTAATTATGATTACCCCATATACTTATGGGTAAGTCTAGAAATTTTAGTCAAAAAATGAACCCAAAAAACTTAGGTCAATATATTTATGGTCAACGTGAGTACTGTATCTTAACACAGACATAGACACACTCAGACAGACACACGCACATGCATACGAACACACACACACACCCCTCATCACCCCTAAGTGCCCCCCCCTCATTTGGGCACTCAGCACTCGGTCTCTAAAAGGTTTGCCATCACTAGCTTAGCCTATGCTGGAAGAACCTAAAGGAAGCATCAACCCCCTCAACGCTCTCTGTTGTAGTTCCGCTTCTGGCCTTTTTGAATGCCTGAGTGGCAAAATTCTGTGGTGGACAGAGATGGCTGGTCCCCTACAGCAACGTTGGTGTTTTCCCCTTGCTACAGAATGACCTTTGACTTATCCATGGACCGTAGAAAAATCCATAATTTTGGCACCAGAATCTGCCCTAGACTGTTACATGATGTTGACTTATGCACAAGCATATATGGTACATTCCTTCCTGTTATTTGTTTTGTTCCAGTTTATGGCATCCAGGAGATGTATAGTTTGGTGAGGCATCTGGATTCCTCTGCTAGAGAGCTCTGTATTTGGCCTTTCTAGCTGAGAATTTCGAGTGCCTCATCAAACTACAAAACTCAAGATTACATAGGAATCCCATGACAGTTAAAATAGTATCAAACAACTATAGCTGTATAGTTCAGATATTCTGTTACATTGTGAACTTCTGTAGTTCCAGATCTACAATGTTTTCAAAATTTTGAATCACCATGAAGAGAAAGTCTGTGGAATATTCTTGGCATTTGAAGCAGTCACTTTTCTGTCTTGCTTGCCAGGAATAGGATCACACTTTGTCTGAAGCTGTACATGTCCCTGCTTGCACAGCTACTTTCAAGCTATTCCTAAGGATCAAATTCCTCGAGTAGGCCTAACCTTTCAAAATAAACTGCATTACAATACATGTGGGGGTTGTTATTACCACATCATATTGAGCATGTAACTTGATAGTACTTAAATATACTGTTTAGTGTGAAACCATTCATTCGCACAAAAATTGAAAGGGCAGACTACTTACAGTTGATGAGGGTTTTTTGAAATTAGCATCTATTATTTTAAATATCATGTAATTAATTTATCATGTAAATGACAATAACCACAACTATAATAATAATAATGAACAACCCCACCCCACTCCCCAGATTATCATGTTTCAGAAAAAGTGTAGTGGTTGTAACCTTTGCCATCAACAAAGCTTTATATAGACCATAAGCTGCTTACAACCTGGTGAAAGAGATGTTTGGATGCTAGAAGTGGTGCTAATCTGCTGGGAGATATAAAAGCCGATAAATGAACATAAAGCATTAAGAGCATGTGGTCATGTTTCCTGATCAGGCTGTATGTTTTTACAGCAATAAAAAAACCCTCAAAAGCAGACATAGGAAGGAACAGAGATTCTCCACAGGTCTTGTTAATTTTGGATTATATTCTGCAGTTATATCATGAGAGAGATCATATTTTCATTTTCACTCTTTAGATACATCCTTTAGCAAAATTGCTCTGATACACTGCAAAGATTGTATTCTTTTGATGTAGACATCATTATTTTTCCCATTACAAAGGCTTCAGACAACACCATAGCCTTGCAGTGCGAATTTCTACCAATCTTGTTGTACCATTAAGGTTTTGAGAGGGTCAATAAAGCCAGCCTGTTCTCATACCCTGCAGCACATACACAAGAGAACCTGCTGTGGTAGCAGTAAATGCAACAGCATCCACAAATTCATTAGGAATGCAGTTATTCCTGGAAATGCCAGCTATTCCAGTAACTTGTTGCCAATGTTTTTAACCATATTTTCCTTTTATGCAGTCATTGTAGAACAAAAAAGTAATTAATAATAATAATTACAGGCACAGCCTGTATCCCTTTATATCTCTGCTACTTGATCTGATCATTTTAGCAATTTAAAAAGGTAAAGAAAACTTTTAAAGGCTTTTAGGTTTTGGTCCTGTGCCTAACGTCTCAATTCTGTGACTTTAAAGACCTTGTACAAACAATTTCATTTCTCTTGCCTTGACATTTACGGAGCTAACCACACTTTCACCTTTAAAAAAAGAGATGAAAACACAAGGGATAAGAGGTGGTGAAAGTATAAAAGAAAGGACATATTAAGATGGGATTAATTATTCATTTTCTTGTTCAGTATTTCTCTTCCCCCTCTTCTCCCCGCATCATCTTTACTTGGATTACTGTCATTATTTTTAGAAAGGATAGAAATAGGGCATTTGTACAGTCCCAGCTATGGTATACATCAGTCTGTTAAATATGTTCACTCTTTCTTTCAGGATATATCGGATTAGTGTCATTTGGGAAGCAGAGGACTAAATGACTGGACCTACATTCCCAAACTATCAGGTATTCAAGCAGGCAAAGCATTAGTTGTGATAGGCAACATTGCAGTGGAACGTTAGCAATGTTTTGTGTCTCTATGAAGTGCCACTGTGCACATATTTCCTGTGATGAGAGGGGCTTCTGGCCACAACAGCAGTTGCCAGCTTGCGCCAAATGGTGGTGTACATACAGCACAGAAGGGCACTTAAACATTGTTTTGCACTTAGTACAGCAAGCTTCAGAATTTATCACTACTCAGCACTCTGAGACCAAGGTTAGCCTCTTCAAATGCACCCCTAGGTAGCCTAGCTAGGTGAGGTAAGGGAGTGTACTTTCTTGTTAGCCATCATATTTGGTTCTCAACGCTGTTGGAGCTCAGAGATAGGTCACACTTATGCAGTTGTGTGTTTGAACATTTACCATAAAACCTCTGCTTCTGATTACTTGGTTTGTTCCCAAAATAGGAGAGACATTGTATACCTATTTATTTATGTATTTACATATTTATTTATTTATTGCACTTATGTACCCTAGGGGGACTCAAAGTGGTTCTCAACATAATAAATGGCAAAAATCAATTCCTTACATTTATAAACAACATATATCAAAACAACAACAATGACAACAAATTAAAACCATTAAAACTCTAAAACAACAGTCGCACACAATACATAAAACATTTAGGCTTTGCTCAGTCACAATGATATCTTCAACTACTTCCATATTGCCATGTTTGTGTCATTCACAAAATGCCTTCTTAAATAACCAAGTTTAAATTGTTTCCTAAAAGCTAGGAGGGGGGCCAATCTGGGGGGGGGGGTTCCCACAGCAGAGGGGCTACCACCGAGAAGGACCTTTCCCTCTTCCCTGCCAATTGCACCTGTGAAGGCAGCGGGACCAAGAGCAGGGCCTCCCTGGTAGGTATTTGTTATCTAACTGGCAAATAGGGAGAGATGCGTTTGGAGAGGTGAGCTGGAATGGAAACCATTTTGCCAAAGCCAGCACTTTGAATTGTGTTCAGTAGCAGACTGGCAGTCAGTGAAGCTGATGCAACAGGGGGGTTGTATACTCCCTGTATGTCACTCCAGTGAGCAACCTGGCTGCTGCCCATTGGACTGCTTGAAGCTACTTAAACAACTGATGGGGTGGGTCTGATAGGCTTGTGAATCTGGTCTATCACCAGATATGAGAGGTCAACTTCCTATGTGCTGAAGAAGTCTGTTGCAAGGCCTTTGCTGCATCTGTTTATCATACTTGTTTTTGTGTGAATGGTGTATTTCAATATCATTACCAAAAAAGCAGTGCCTTGAGACACCTGAAACAGTGTCCTGTTCCACATAAAAGATTGGGAGGGGGGGTTGAAGCTAGTATCAAATTATTGTGCTTTATTGGAGGTTGTGCAAGGGTGGGATCATATTCAGGATTGTGCAAATCCTATTACTCCATATAAAGTGCTGCACAAAGAGTTTGAATGTCTAGGACAGGGGTCCCCAAACTAACGCCCGGGGGCCAGATGCGGCCCATCGAAGCCATTTATCCGGCCCCCATGGCACAAGGGCAGAAGGGGGTTGGGGTATCTTCTTCTCTTACAACCATTATTATTATTATTATTATTATTTGAAACACAACAAGATGAGTCCACACAGACACTCTGCTGGCTGTTGTACTGGATCACACGCCAGACACTTCCCAAGTGTCTAGGACTGTGTGATGTATCAGTGAATAATGCGTGCAGATCCCCGTAAGGTGGCCTTCTGCAGCTGGCAGGTAGTAATTTTGTCAGCGCCGATTGTGTTTAAGTGCAGGCCAAGGTCTTTAGGCACTGCACCCAGTGTGCTGATCACCACTGGGACCACCTTGACTGGCTTGTGCCAGAGTCTTTGTAATTCGATCTTTAAATCCTCATATCATGTCAGCTTTTCCAGTTGTTTCTCCTCAATCCTGCTGTCCCCTGGGATTGCAACATCAACAATCCATACTTTGTTTTTTAACATGATTGTGAGGTCAGGAGTATTGTGTTCCAAAACCCTATATTATTATTATTATTATTATTATTATTATTATTATTATTATTATTATTAACATTGAGACTGGGTGGCCATCTGTCAGGGGTGCTTTGCTTGTGCTTTCGGTGCACAAAGGCAGAAGGGGATTGGACTCAATGGCCCAAAGGATTTCTTCTAACTCTCTTTATTATTGTTGTTGTTGTTATTGTTGTTATTAATAATTATTATTATTACTCGGTGGCCAACTATAGTCCAGCCCTCCAACGGCCCGAAGGATTGTGAACTGGCCCCCTGTTTAAAAAGTTTGGGAACCCCTGGTCTAGGAGGTCTTAGTAGTTCGTGAGGAATGAGAGATCATGCAGTTGTGCAAATGAGTAAACAAGCTGTTGTTCAACAGTGCCATTCAGAAGCTCAAGTTTAGTTGTACTGGCACTATTCTATGATAAACTGGATTGCAGACCAAGTATTCAGAAATCCCCAGAACTGCCACTACAATATATACCATACCACCCTAATACCCTTAGGACCATTTCCTATGGTTTCACCTATCTGTATCTGACAAAATATAATGTCTTCAGGAATTGTCTAGGTCTTTCAGGCAATTGCATGATATGCTTCCACTTTACCATAAAGTCTCACTGGGGGACCTAGAAATTGTGAAACTTCATGCCAAGTGCATTTCCTGCTTCCACAGTAATTTCGCGAACATATTCCCACAGAAATTGGAGTCATTCTCTCTCCCTCCCCCCCCCCCCTCCTTTGAGTTTTCTGTTATTCATTTATAAGCTCCCAAAGAATTATCTTTGCCTAAAAGCATGTTTCTTCTGCTAATTTGATCTTGCGAGCTGGTCCCTCAGTCTTGGCAAATTAGGAGTTGCCAGATGAGTACTAGCTCCAACACAAAAGGGAAAATATATCTCAATGAGTCAGTTTGGGAATCTGGCTGCAGCACTAGCACTGCTTCAATTATGCTGTTTGTCTGTCACTTGTGTGACTGAGGCTTTAGGGATGCTGAATAAGAAACAACAGCATTTGGATCTTGCATAACATTATTTTATACTTTTAAGCATTAAGAGTAGCAATTCCCTTTTGCATGACTGTTATATTGAAATAAGAAGAACCCTGTGGGCAAGTATAGCAAGAGTTCATTTGTAATTTGGCAAGCATAATTTGGGACAAAATCCACCGAAGTGAGAAAACCTACAGCTGCATATGATGGTCACTGATTTTGATGTGCTTTAATTATATAGCAGGTGAAATATATATTTGTGGAATGAAGGAGAAACTAAATATGCTATTAGCTATATCCCTCCACCCAATGGCACAGCTCCCTCTATTATTGTTATGCACACCTTGGGGAAACATCTGTAAAGACAAGATTTCTGTGCATACACTGACTCTCCCTCTATGTGATATCTGTTAGCTATAACAATTTCCCTTTCCAGTATAGTTTTGGTTCCATTTTCTGTCACTGGTTTATTATTTATTTATTTATTTTGTACATTTGTATCCCATCTTCCTCACCCTCGAAGGGGGACTCAGGCGGTCTCACAACCAGCAGTCATTAGATGTCAAAAACACAGCAGTTATAAAACAATTACAATTAAAATAGATAATTAATCTCATTAGGGTAATAATCTCATTACAGGAGATTGGAATGCTAAGGTGGGCAGTCAAATGATAACCAGGATCACAGGCAAGCATGGTCTGGGACAACTAAACGAAGCAGGACATAGGCTGATAGAATTTTGCCAGGAAAACTCACTGTGCATAACAAACACTCTCTTCCAACAACCTAAAAGACGGCTTTACACATGGACTTCACCAGATTGTCAACACCGAAATCAGATTGACTACATCCTCTGCAGCCAAAGGTGGCGGACATCCATCCAGTTGGCGAAAACAAGACCTGGAGCTGACTGTAGTTCAGACCACGAACTTCTTAATGCAAAATTTAGAATCAGACTAAAGAGAATGGGGAAAATACACAGACCAATTAGATATGATCTCACAAATATTCCTAATGAATATGCAGTGGAAGTGAAGAATAGATTTCAGGGACTAAACTTGATAAATAGAGTCCCAGAAGAACTATGGACAGAAGTCCACAACATTGTTCAGGAGACAGCAACAAAGTACATCTCAAAGAAAAAGAAAACCAAGAAGGCAAATGGTTGTCTTCTGAGACACTGGAAGTAACCCAAGAAAGAAGGAAGGTGAAAGGAAACAGCGATAAGGGGAGATATGCCCAACTAAACGCACAATCCCAGAGGTTAGCTAGGAGAGACAAAGAACTATTTTTAAATGAGCAATGCATGGAGGTGGAAGAAGACAATAGAATAGGAAGGACAAGAGACCTCTTCCAGAAAATCAGAAACATCAGAGGCAAATTTCAGGCAAAAATGGGCATGATCAAAAACAAAGATGGCAAAGACCTAACAGAAGCTGAAGAAATCAAGAAAAGGTGGCGAGAATATACAGAAGATCTGTATAGGAGGGATAAAAATATAGAAGCTAGCTTTGACGGTGTGGTGAGTGAATTAGAACCAGACATCCTGAGGAGTGAGGTTGAATGGGCCTTAAGAAGCATTGCTAACAACAAGGCAGCAGGAGAAGATGGGATCCCAGCTGAACTGTTAAAAATCTTGAAAGATGATGCTATCAAGGTGATGCATGCCATATGCCAGCAAATACGGAAAACACAAGAATGGCCATCAGATTGGAAAAAATCAATTTACATCCCCATACCAAAAAAGGGAAATGCTAAAGAATGTTCAAACTTCCGTACAGTGGCCCTTATTTCCCATGCCAGTAAAGTAATGCTCAAGATCCTGCAAGGCAGAATCCAGCAATACATGGAGCGAGAGCTGCCAGATGTTCAAGCTGTGTTCAGAAAAGGCAGAGGAACGAGAGACCAAATTGCCAATATCCGCTGGATAATGGAGGAAGCCAGGGAGTTTCAGAAAAACATCTACTTCTGATTTATTGACTACGCTAAAGCCTTCGACTGTGTGAACCATAACAAACTGTGGCGTGTACTTGGTGGTATAGGGATACCAAGTCATCTTGTCTGTCTCCTGAGAAATCTGTATAAAGACCAAGTAGCCACAGTAAGAACAGACCACGGAACAACAGTCTGGTTCAAGATTGGGAAAGGAGTACGGCAGGGCTGTATACTATCGCCCTACCTATTCAACTTGTATGCAGAACACATCATGCGACGTGTGGGTCTTGACGAATCCAAGGCTGGAGTTAAAATTTCTGGAAGAAACATTAACAACCTTAGGTATGCAGATGATACCACTCTGATGGCTGAAAGTGAGGAGGAGCTGAGGAGCCTTATCACCAAGGTGAAAGAAGAAAGTGCAAAAGCTGGGTTGCAGTTAAACATCAAGAAAACCAAAATCATGGCAACCAGACCGATTGACAACTAGCAAATAGAGGGAGAAAACGTGGAGGCAGTGACAGACTTTATATTTCTAGGTGCGAAGATCACTGCAGATGCAGACTGCAGCCAGGAAATCAGAAGACGTTTACTTCTTGGGAGGAGAGCAACGGGCAACCTCGATAAAATACTGAAAAGCAGAGACATCACACTGGCAACGAAGGTCCGCATAGTCAAAGCAATGGTATCCCCCATAGTAACCTATGGATGCGAGAGCTGGACCATAAGAAAGGGTGAGCGAAGAAAGATAGACGCTTTTGAACTCTGGTGCTGGAGGAAAATCCTGAGAGTGCCTTGGACCGCAAGAAGATCCAACCAGTCCATCCTCCAGGAAATAATGCCGGACTGCTCACTGGAGGGAAGGATATTAGAGGCAAAGTTGAAGTATTTTGGTCACATCATGAGAAGACAGGAAAGCTTGGAGAAGATCATGATGCTGGGGAAAATGGAAGGAAAAAGGAAGAAAGGACGACCAAGGGCGAGATGGATGGACGGTATCCTTGAAGTGACTGGCTCGACCTTGAAGGAACTGGGGGCGGTGACGGCCGACAGGAAGCTCTGGCATGGACTGGTCAATGAAGTCACGAAGAGTCGAAAACGACTGAACGAGTGAGATGACGACGATGAGATAATTAAAATATCCATTATGAAAACATCCATTTAAAATTACACAGGTTCAAGTCAAAATTCAGAGTCTGTCCATTATCAGTCACTTAAATCGTTCTTACTATTATTGGTTGCATACTTTTTCTTCTTCTTTGAATGATTCAAGGATGTCATTATGAAAGCACATAGTCAATAAACTTATTGGCAGGGAATGTCACCAGGCAAATTGTTACTAAGGGCGAATAAAGCATGATTGGAATTATGTACCATGTAGGTGAACATTTTTGTATCCTTTTGCACCCATTCCTAAAATATCACCAAAAGAAATGGGGATTGGCATTACCTTCCATTGTTGACAGAAATTTTTGTGGCAATCCTTTTTGTGCATGTCTATCCAATTGTCTCTTCAGACAAAAAACATTCTCATATTATGTTTTCAAAGTTATTATTTAGTAGGCCTGTAACAAGGACTGTAAATCTACACAAAATTTAGTTTGTTTCATTGTGTATATACCACAAACTACTCCTAAAAATCTGAAAAAGGATGCCTCTTCCCAAGGTCAATGATAGTTCTGGTGTTGGGAAAGGGACTAGATCAGAAACTGTGGTGAAAGCAAAAATAAAATACTTTTCTATATCATGATCCCACGGCAGCTTAGCTTCAGCTCATGTTTTCTATTAAGTACACAGAAATGGACCATGAAAGTTTTTTTTTCTATTTTCATGAATCTTGCCTTTACTTAAAACATGGCTGCTACTTTTGTATCTATTAAGAATAATTTTCAAAGCATTAGGTGGAGGCTAAGTTGTGGGCTGCTTTGCCCAATAACTGCATGGTGGAATATAGTACCCTACATCTATATATACAGCTTGAAATATACAAATACACAAATACATATTCACATATGAATTGCTGCCATGGTAAAGTATTTCATGTTTCTGTGGAAACCATTCCCTGTAATGAGGATAATCACAGTTGGGATTGCTTATCTTGTGTCACCTTAGAATTGTGACTGTAATTAAACTTCCTATGATAATGGTTCCTGACAACATTAGACATCAGTTTCCTTGTTACTGGCATATTAGAACTGTCCAGACATTTCTAACATCAGGGACATGTGTCTTTCAGAACATATTCATTAGAATGCTTTAAGAAGGTTCTGCAATACAATCTTGCGTTGTGGAGTAATACTGTTCACTGTCAAGTCAGTCATCTTGGAATTAATCATTGCAAATAATAAGTCACTTGCAATCAATTCCTTACCTCAATAATTTAGGCATAAATGAGCTGCATTATGACTGCAATGTAATAAGGGATAAACACCCCTTTACAATATACTTCTAATTGTAAATGATTTGTTTAGTTCTATATTTGTTGGGGTCTGGTTTCACTACCTTGATGCTCATGATTTTATTTTATTCACTAGCTGTGCCCAGCCACATGTTGCTGTGGCGAAGTATGGTGTTATGGGAAATAAAGTATTGAGGAATTGGTGGTAGTTAAGGTAAAGGGTTAAGGTTTTCCCCTGACATTAAGTCCAGTCGTGTCTGACTCTGGGGGTTGGTGCTCATCTCCATTTCTAAGCAGAAGAGCTGGCGTTGTCCATAGACTCCTCCAAGGTCATGTGGCATGACTGCATGGAGCGCCGTTACCTTCCCGCCGGAACAGTACCTATTCATCTACCCTCATTTGCATGTTTTTGAACTTTAGGGTTGGCAGAAGCTGGGGCTAACAGTGGGGGTTTTCTCCGCTCCCCCAATTCAAACCTGTGACCTTTCGGTCCAGAAGTTCAGCAGCTCAGTGCTTTAACATGCTGCACCATCAGGGGATATTATTTCCTAAAGCTTGTGAACATACAATATTTCTGATTGGTTTTTTTTTTGTCTGTTGGAAGCAAATATGGATGCTGCAATTAGGGAAAATAATTAGCATGTAATGGCCTTGCAGCTTTAAAGCCTGGCTGCTTCCTCCCTGAGGGATATTTTTGTTGGGAGGTGTTAGCTGGTCCGGATTGTTTCCTGTCTGGAATTCCCTTGTTTTCAGAGTGGTGTTCTTTGTGATATTTTATGTGCTTCTACTGTCTGTGTCCCTCAGAAAACAGAGGATTTGCCAGACTTTGGTGATGGGAATACTTTGTTGGGAGGTGTTAGCTGGCCCTGATTGTTTCCTGTGTGGAATTTCCGTTTTCAGAGTGTTGTTTTTTATTTAGTGTTCTGATTTTAGCCTTCTAACTGGCAGCAATTGGATAAAAACAATTATTCCTCTCCCTCTAATTAGGACTTTATTTTTCTTTTATTTTTGTTGCATGAACGTAGAGGCATGGATGAGGTGTTGTCAATATTCGAGGTTGTGAGGTGTTTAGTTTTGTTGTATTGTCTGTCACCGGGATTCCATCACTCTTTTATATATATAGATTTACATCTCACTTTTCCCTTAATACTTACAAAACAATGAACAGAATTACAGATCAAAATATACACAAAAATATTTTTAAAATATTTTAAATTCAATTAAACTGAAAAATTAAAACCATTTATAAATTTACTGAAATTAAAATAAAAGGAATAATAAAATTCATTGTAAGAAAGAAGAGAAAGGGCATTAAAACACCTATTACAAATGCATTACATTTTTTAAATTTATTTATTTGCAGTATTTATATTCTACCTTTCTCACCCTGAAGGGGACTCAGGGTGGATCACAATGCACATTTACATGGCAAACATTCAATGCTATTAGACATATGATAAATAGATAGACACAGAGGCAATTTGACATTTTCCAGTTTCCGGCTTCATGAGGGTATGCTCGATTCTGGCCACAGGGGGAGCTGCTGCTTCATCATCCACTGTGACACAGGGTCCTGCTTCAAAAATGTTTTGGATTTGTCTCTGCTGAATGAAGATCAGACTCTGATGATCTGTCTCATCTTCTGCATTGCTAGATCAGGAAGCCTATGTCTCTTATTAAAAAGTAAGTATTTAGCTTCCATCAAGTAAAGCTGTCTGAAAGAAGAATGAACAAATCTCACTGTGCAAAAACATTTTTTCCTGCAACCCCCCCCCCCCCAAAGAAATAAGCCATGCTCTAAATCTAGAAAATGGCAGTATTTATAGACAATTTGCAGCTCAGAAATTATTCTGTGCTAAACAAAACAAAAAAAGATGATTGTTTTGTACAGAAAGCAATATTTCTGCACAGAATACAAATTTTATGTGCAGAAAACAGTACAAAGCAAATTTTCTGTGCAGGAAACATGTCATGTTCTGAGCAGAATAGATTTCAAAATGAAAAAAATCTCACCCATCTCAGATTCTCCTTGTCAAGTTTTTCAGAAATCCAAGAAACCCATTAAAAATAAAATATTTTCAAATGTTCTTTGCATTCCTAATCTAGGGTGAGTGAACACAAACAAAAATATGCAATTGGTCTCCTAACAGATCACAATCCACAATCATATATGTAGTTTGTATACATACAAGATTGATTTTCACAATCGACTATATTCATGTAGGTGTGAGTAGTGATGCATGTCTCATACCCTATTGAGGACCACCTCAGATATATTCCTATCTACCTCTGATATGTTGCTTGAAGCAGGATTTCATCTTTAGCTTCAGTACTAATTAGTATCTTAACTCTTAGTCTTCTCTCTATCCATCTGTTCCTGGAGCAACATATGGGCTCGGGAGAGCACGACATCAGGAATGAGTTCATATACATGAAACTGTATGCATGGAGAGGCTATGTTATGCCTGTTATCCCTCCATCCAATATCATAGCTCCCTTTGTTATTGAAAAATATCTGTAAAGACAAGGTTTCTGTGCACACAGAGACTCTTCCCCTATGTGATATCTATGTTGTTCCATTTCACACAATTGCTAGCTTCATGGCTGAACACATCAAATAGACTTTTGAGGTTTCTATAATTTCTGAACAATAAGCTAGTTCAATAAAATTACTTGTTATGTCCCTCAAGAATAACTACTAGTGAAAAGGCCAACTTATGAACCTTCAATTGATGGTGCACTAAGTAGAAGCCAGTGACTTTCATGTCAGTGAGACAGTGAAGCAACTCCCATTATTAAGGATTAAGGTTCAGCACCTTGGATAGCTGCTAGATTCATCACCTCATTAATATGAAAGACATCATCCATCACAAGTTGGACTGCAGCCCTCAACAGACTAAGCCAGTATATCAGGGATGATGGGAGATCAGTTTGACATATGGAGAACCACAAGTTGTTCATTCCTGCTTTACTATTCAAGTCACTGACTGTATACATTAAAGGATGACAATAAACCACAATATGTCTGTTTCTTTAACTGGTTTTTTATATCATACTATTTTTTTCTTATTTCTTGAAGTTAATTATACACAGGGTTTTTTTTAACATCTTGCCATGACAATTTTCAAAATATCGGAGCGTATCATAAATCACATACTATTAAATATATATATATATTCAGCACAGAAAAATGAAATACATTTAAAATACTTTGGATCTTAAATGGCATTTTTTGTGTCCCATAAAGTTTCAGAATTTGATAACTACTTTGATAAGTAATTTAGGTCATCCTTCCTCTTTGATGGAGGATTAAGGTAATGAAGACCCATAGTCCTGTATTAAAATGATAACTATTTTAATGTTTTATAGAGGCTTGACCAAACCTTCCAGATAAAGCAGAGCTGAGCCAATGGCACAGATATTGTAGCAACAGAACTCAGTTACTGAAATTGCACTTTATGTGATCCAAGCTATCCTGAGCTATGTAAACTGCACAATGCTACGAAAGACCATTCAGTTTATGAGTCTCCTACCTAGATATGCAAGTGGACCAGTTTTGTTTTTTCCAAGTCTACTTTTTGAAAAAAAAATCACCAGTTCTTTATATCACAATGATGAAGAAATCTGAGAAATCTGAAAATTCTTATCATATAAATGAACTAAGAATAAACCATAGGGTTTAACTTTATTTAAACCATGTTGATGATGCAATAGACTCTCAAGGGCAATTACCTGCTGAAGAATGTACAATTACTTAAGTGTCATTTTGGCACTGAGAAACTGCAGAGTTCATGTAAACTGCTCTTCTTCCCTTTTATAAGGATACTGAATAGTAGTGATTCGTGGTTGGAGGAAAGCTGGATCTTTCCCTCCACTTAAACATTGGACACTGGCAATTCTGAATTTGACACTCTCCTAGGCTGTAGTGGTGGACTGATGAAGAATTTAAGGATCGGATTTTGTAATTCTGAAAAAAATTCAAATTATTTTACTGCAAAATATACACTGAGAAGTTTCACATGGACTACACTTTATCACTGTCCATCATTTGCTATGCTAGCTAGCACTACCTGAGGATGCAACCCAGCATTGTCTGAAGGACATCTCAGTTTCTACCCTGATGTACATAATTATTAATTCAGCAGTTCTCTGAAATGTGATACGAGGATTTGATGGTTTTATTACTTCAGTTGTGTAATTTGAGTAGATTTGCACTTAGGAAAACAGAATTAATTGTTTGAAACAGTCAAATACTGGAAACTTTTATGTGAAAGCCTGTTTTAGATGAATGGAAGAAGGCACAAGAGTTTTGTCTCCATTCTTCTAGAGCAGTAGTTTTCATGGTTCCCTCTTCCTCATCCCCCTCCTTCTCTCCCTTCAAGCTTTCTCTCCTCTTTCTTGCTCATCCTCTTCTCTCCTTTCCTTGTAGCCAAAAGCCCTTTTCCCTCAGCCCCCTTGCCCCTGAAAGCTTTTTTCTTTGCTTTCCTTGCCCCAAAATACTTTTTTCCTCACTTCTTTCACCCCCAAAAGCCTTTTCCCCTCATTTTCTTTGCCACCCAGATCCTTTTCCTTTTGTTTTCCTTGCTTCCAAAACCCTATTTCCCTCCCACTGCTCAGGTTGTGCTTTGATTTTGCTTTTCCTGCATGGCAAAAGGAGGTCAGACTGGGCTCTTCCACTGAAATACTGTTAAGTTTATATTTATTAAAATGTTTGCTTATGTTTGTGAGATATATATATATATATATATATATATATATATATATATATATATAGCATGGGAAAAGTTTTTTTGCCTTAGGGCTACATTGAGGGCCTGGCTGAGAGGGCTGGATTGGGAGGGAGGGCGGCTGGATATGCGTTGAGTGGGATGGGCCTGGGAGGGGGAAGACTAGGCTGGGAGAGGGTGGGGCAGGTTGTCCACAGATTGTCCTGCTGCCATAAGGGTGGGGCTGCTTGTCTCATCCTTATGCTAGGAGGAAAATGAGACATGTGGTAACTTCACCGATCTTCCTCCACGATCCCCCTACCTGAATCTTCGGGCAGTCCTCTCAACATTAAGCCAGGAGAAAGGTGAGACACATGGTGGATGAGAGCACTCCAGAGGGCTCTCAGCTGCTGTGTGCCTTCCTCCCCTATCCTTCCTTCCACATCCACCACATCCTTATGCCAAGAGACAGGGGAAATGAGGAGGGCCTGAGGTAAGCATGCAGGGGCCACATCTGGCCCCCAGTCCTTTGTTTGCCTATGCCTGATATAGCCACCAACTAAAACCAAAACGTTATTTATATACTGCTCTATCTCTGATAAGGACTCAGAGTGGTTTATATAAGCATTTCTTGGGGCTCCACGAGATGCCTTTACTTCAAAAGGGGCTCCACATTTGAAAATGTCTGAGCCCCTGTCCCAGAGCTAATGCCTTTGATTTTCCTGACAGCAATTTTATCTTTAGTAGCTGCATGACAAGCAGGAGCTTTTCCAAACACTGGTAGGGAAGGCTCCGTGTGTTGAACTTCTGTCTTTTATGAAGCTATGGGAATAAAAAAGTATCTGCCTTTAATGGTTTCTGCTTGGGAAATGAGAGTGTTTCCAAGTACCACTTGTAGATGTTCACTTGAGTAGTTTAAATATACTTTGATGACATATGAAAACAATGCAAGTATTTACCTATAATCTTTGTACATGTCTGGTTTATAATGTGCACAATGAGGATATTCAACAAGGTTTATTTTGGAAAGCTACAGACCTACATAATTTTCATTCTGTGCCATTCTAGAGATGCGGAGTCCTTGATTTTAATTTTATTTGATCATTTTCATATTCAGATACCTACTTCAAAGTTACCATATCTATGAAGTATAGGGGAGGAAGAATGAAAAGCAACAGGCAACCATATAGCACACATTTAAATATATCTTTCTGTCTCAACAATAAAATTAATGCAATGTGGGCTTAAAAAACAATTACCCATATAGAAATGTCTTATCTGGGATACTATTTTCTCTATTCAAAGAAACAATATCAAGAAACGTACAGCCAATATGGTTCCTTGCCACTTCAAAAAACACCTAGACCTATCCATCAAGAATGGAATATTCTGGTCCTCTGGGATTCTATATTGCAACTCCTAGGAGCTCTCACAGATACATATGCCAACTATGCCTGATTTGAAATGCTCTAAAAGATCTGAGGGCCACATGTTGCCCATCCCTGCTATAAATTCAGAGGTAGATATTTACGTGTTTAGGCCCTTCTATACCTACATATAATGTGAGGCAGACTAAGCATCTGGGAAGCCTGATCAGGTATCATAACATACCACCTAGCTGTTTTTCGGTGTTCTGACTGACGTCAGCCAAAGTGCTCCTTTAGTACCCCTTCAGTCAGCAAGCAGGCACTTTGGCTGATGTCAGCCAGAGAATGGGCAAGGGATGGTGACAGGGGATTGGCTGAGCCTGTGGATCCTGGATAGCAGTTAAGACATTTGCAAGTTTGACTTTTGCAGATTTGATTATTCACAATTTTGAATAATACGGTTTTTTTCTTGGAATTTCTAGGTCCTTCCACCATTCTCCAGCTTAGAGTTGCACTGGAGGATTCATAGAAATAGTTTCTCTCAGGTTAAAAAATCAGTGTTTTTAACATATGTTTTTTCACCTTTTATAGAAACCCTGTGCCCCAAACTCCAATGAACCTGGAGGCCTTACTGTTGTCAGAATAGTTCCACTCAAAACAAACAAAGCAAAGCTATCAAACATCTGCAATAGCCAAGTTCACTGGGCACAGCTATTTCCACAACTTCGTGTTTAAAGATAAGAATCCTATCAAAGAAAAGAAAAGATGACAGTCTAAATTTGGTGGCACAAATATGGCTGAATATACAGGCATCCAAAGCCTTTCAATAATTTAGTACTCATGGCATGCTGAATTTGTAAATCTCTATATTTCACCATCTCTCACACAGTTTTCATAGAACCCATGAGTAGACAAAAAAGGATTGTGTTCCACATTATATCAGTTTTCTTTGTTCTTGGCTCCTGGGAGCCATCTGTATCACTGTGATCCCTTCTGTCTAAATATTCTCCCAAAAAGTGTGGGCATGATAGTATGACACACAATATAATGCAAACTATCCCTTATAGCAGTGGTTCTCAACCTGGGGTCCCCAGATGTTTTTGGCCTTCAACTCCCAGAAATCGTAACAGCTGGTAAACTGGCTGGGGTTTCTGGGAGTTGTAGGTCAAAAACATCTGGGGACCCCAGGTTGAGAACCACTGCTTTATAGGGTGACAACGGGCTTTTGAAAGGAAGCTGTCTACAACATGAAGCAGCGTGCAGTCTTTTCGTTTATTTTGTCAAACTCTTTTCCAAGAGCACAAGTTCTCATTTCATATATTATGATTCTTCATATGATAAAGAAACTCAAGAAAAATTCATGGAGCCTTGTTGTTGTTGTTGTTGTTGTTGTTGTTGTTGTTGTGATTTTAAGACAATTCTGGCTTAGGATGATCCTAAAGTGACTCTATCATTATGTTTTCTTGGCAATAATAATAAGAATAATAACAACAACAACAACAACAACAACAACAACCTTATTTTTATACCCCACCTCCAACTCCCCGCAGGGACTTGGGGTGACTAACATGGGGTCAGGCCCAAATTTCCATATCAAACAAAATAAAATACAATTCAATAAAAATGAGCATCATTGACTTTTAACACTAATTCAATCACCATTTTAACAATAATATAATAGCAAATAAAACCGCCAAATAAAAAACACATACCGCAATTGAAACAGTAGAAGGCTGGGTAGTGGTGCAAGGAGTGCATAATTAAAACCTAACGAGGTAGATAAAGTGCTGTAGTATAAAAGGGGAATTTGGTAGGATAAACGAGGGGAGTCATTACCAAGGAAAGGCAAGAAAACAGTCATCAGGCCCAGTCATAGTCCATACAGGGGTGTGTGTGTGTGTGGGGGGGGTATTCTTGTGATCAGTTGTTGAACGCACACTGGAAGAGCCAGGTTTTCAAGTCTTTCTTAAAGGCTGCCAGGGTGGGTGCCTGCCTGATCTCCCTGGGAAGGGAGCTCCAGAGCCGAGGGGCCACCATGAAGAAGGCCCTCTCCCTCGTCCCCACAAGCAGCGCTTGCGATGGGGGTGGGAGCGAGAGGAGGGCCTCCCCCGATGATTGAAGAGACCGCGCAGGCTCCTAGGGAGAAACACGATCATGAAGGTAGGTGGGTCCCAAACTGTTTAGAGCTTTGTAGGTGATAACCTGTACTTTGAATTGGGACTGGAAAATGATTGGTAGCCAATGGCAAGGTTTGTTCAAAGGGAGTTTCCCTTGCCTTCTTCTGAGACTGAGAGAGTATGGCATCCCCAAGGCCTCTCAGTGGGTTTCTATTGCCAAGCAAGGATTCAAACCCTGGCCTCCAGAGTCATAGTCCAATATTCAAACCACTACACAATATTGACTCTCATGCAATCCTAAATCCAGTTGGTAATCTCAACTGGACTAAACCTACTAGAATAGTTGTCATTCAGAATGGATGCAATTGTTTTTGTGTAGCTGGGCATATCAATTTGTATTAGGCCTTGAACTTTAACAGAATCAAGCTTAGAATGACTTGTTATTTTTTTTAATTCCTTTTTGATTATGAACAAATTGAAACTGTCTCAAATTTGCATCAGTATGACAACTGGATATCCACAGTCCACATTTGTGTCTAATCTTAAATGTGTTGTGCAGCAAAAATGGACTTTGAATTTCAATTATCACTTTACTTTATGTCTAGCCGCAATGTCTCATTTAGTTCAGAGTCAAAATGAGAGTTCTTCACTTCCCTGAGTGATCACTGAACTGAATGCTGTCAGTGCGTGATCACAATGTGCTCTCTTTGTTTCTAATTATGCAATTGTTTACCCAAGATTGTATTATTTAGATCTGAATGTTACTGGTTCCCAAGTAAAACAAGAACAGAAATGAATGAGTCAGGAGCCCAACTGATATAGAATTTATTGGGTTACAAGCATTGCCTGGTGCCTGCAGAATTTGGAGCTAGTAGGTTTCCACTCCAGATCTGCAGAATTTGGAAAAGTTCCCTTTTGTGACTGCAACCCCCTAGAATCCATGCTGGGAGGGGATTCTGGAAGCAGTCATCTAAAAACAGAACTTTTCTAATCTCTCTGTAACTGACAGCACACATTTTTACTCGGGCACCCAGTGATTGGCACTTTTAACACATCCTTTCATGCATTTAGAGACCATTCTTGTTTTGTGCATGGCTTTTCTATTTTCTTTATCATAAGAAAATATGTATATAGAAGGTGTTGTGAAATAATACACTTTCATGGTAACTTTTTATAGCTAGATTACAAGTGTCTACTCTCCTAACAGGTTCTTGTATTCCATCCAGGAGACGGGAACTGCGACTCTTCTCTTCCGTTCTGTGCAGCCAAGGGAAAGAGGAGGTGAGGTGTTCCTGTTGCTATTTCCTTGCCAAACCATTGGGAAATGAGGAGTAAGACCTGGGATGTATTCCAGTAATTTCTTCTCCCACTTTCAACACTTGTAGAATCATGCAGTGAAACTTATTCCAGACAAGACTGATTGTGCATCCTAATGAGAAGTTTGTGGGACAGCTGATTTCAGCTTAGCTCTTTGAACCTAGGGAAACATTTGCCTCACAAAACCCTACCTCTGTTTTGGTTATAAAATCATAGAATAATATACTTTGAAGAGACCACATGGGCCAACAAGTCCAACCCCCTGCTATGCAGGAAAAGCACAAAGTACTCCTGTTAGATGGCCATCCAGCCTCTGTTTAAAAGCTCCAAGGAAGGAGCTTCCACCACACTTCAAGGCAGGGAGTTCCACTGCTGAACAGCTCTTACAGTCAGGAAGTTCTTCCTAATGTTTAGGTTGAATCTCCTTTCCTGTAATTTGAACCCATTGCTCCTAGTCTTAGTCTCCAGGGCAGTAGAAAAGAAGCCTGCTCCCTCTTGGTCATGACATCCTTTCACATATTTATACATAGCTGTCATGTCTCCTCTCAACCTTCTCTTGACTTCTCTGTTGTGGAAAATAAAAATCTGCAATATATGTCTACTTTTCTTTAAATAACAAACATTGTAAACACTGCCAGTCCGCATTTTATAAGCTGAAATGTTGGTCTGTAGGTGATTCTCAAGCATATTATCCACAGAACAATCAGTTGGATCAAAGATCAACTCAATTTATTTCTGGTTTCTATCATTTTAGCATGGTGACACAAATATGCAACTCCAAAGCTTTGGAAAATTCCCTCCTTAAATATGCTGCGATTACTTCTTTGTTGTTCTTCCATTTGGAAAGAACATTTGTTTTTAGGAACTGGCTGTTAGGTTTATTAAAACTGCTGTTCCATTGACATTCCTTTTGTCTTTTTAATGGAATTGTTTATGAGGTTATAATTCTATGGATAGTGTAATAAAAAAATCATTTCAATGACAATATGCAAAATGAAAGGGAGAACGTAGGAATAGTCTTGGTGGGTGAACATAGTAGGCCTTTCTTTGTAGAAGCATATAATCTCTGAAACATCATCCCAAGGGAAGTTCTGTTCACCATCTTTATTAATTACTTAGATGAAGGGTTAGAAGGCATGATCATCAAGTTTGTAGATGACACCAAATTGGGAGGGATAGCCAATACTCCAGAAAACAGGAGTAGAATTCAAAACGATCTTAACAGATTAGAGAGATGTGACAAACCTAACAAAATGAACTTCAACAGAGACAAATGCAAGATACTCCACTTAGGCAGAAAAATAAAATGCAAAGGTACAGAACAGGGCATGCCTGGCTCAAAAGCAGTAAGTGTGAAAAAGATCTTGGAGTCCTTGTGGACAACAAGTTAAACATGAGCCAACAATCTCACATGGTGGCTAAAAAAGCCAATGGGATTTTGGCCTGCATAAATAGGAGTATAGTGTCTAGATCCAGGGAAGTCGTGCTACCCCTCTACTCTGCCTTGGTCAGACCACACCTGGAATACTGTATCCAATTCTGGACATCACAATTTAAGGAAGATGTTGACAAGCTGGAATGTGTTGTTGAGAAGCTGGAGAGCAACTAAAATGACCAAGGTTCTGGAGAACAAGCCCTATGAGGGTCGGCTTAAGGAGCTGGGCATGTTTAGTGAGAAGGCTGAGAGGCGACATGATAGCCATGTATAAATATGTGACGGGAAGCCACAGGGAAGAGGGAGCAAACTTGTTTTCTGCTGCTCTGGAGACGAGGATGCGGAACAGTGGCTTCAAACTACAGGAAAGGAGATTCCACTTGAACATCAGGAAGAACTTCCTAATTGTGAGGGCTGTTCAGCACTGGAACTCTCTCCTCCGGAATATCGTGGAAGCTCCTTCTTTGGAGGCTTTTAAGCAGAGGCTGGATGGCCATCTATCGGGAGAGCTTTGAATGCAGTTTTCCTGCTTCTTGGCAGGGGGTTGGACTGGATGGCCCACCAGGTCTCAACTAACTCTATGATTCTATGATTTTAAGACAGGTTTCCTCCATCCCCATTAAGTTTTTGGTAGACATTTACATCTTAAAACCAGGGATGGCTGCTCTGACAGTTTTAACTGTGGATGGTTTCAAAACTATTTTTAAAAGTGTGCTTTAATTTGTTTTCAAATATTGTCATTTGCATATTGGATGTTTTACATATTTTTATCTGTCAGAAATCAATTCAGGGGGCTACGAGGTGATAGATAAATAGTTTAAACAAGTAAACAATCCCCAAATTTCCAGTTTCCATGGGTATCCGTCATTTTAACAAATCTGCCTATGTATTTAAAATAGGATTTCAGTATTTTTCACATAATTTTCCTTTTCTTTAAAATATGTGTGATTTAAAATGTTATTTTGCATCCATACTTTTTTGAGCTAGGAGCTGCATCAAGCATTCAGGAAATTAAAAAATGGATATTAACTCTACTCCATTTTCCAGGTTTCTATCCACACTGCAGAATTATAGCTGTTTTATGCCACATTGACTGCCAAGGTTCAATGCTATGGAATTGTGGGATGTGTTGCTTTGAGATATATTTTTTTCTGTCAGAGAATTCAGGTACAACTGGAGCGCTGAATGGCGACAGGCGTGCACCATCGGAGCTCCTGATGGTGCACACGAGATCACGCCTATTTTGAGCCATTGGCTCTACCCCTTGCCGCGGATCGACACGGGAGGGTCAGCAAAGTCCGTAGCGACCACCGATGGCCCCAAAAATCAGCCGCCCCTCAAGGGTGGAGGGTTGAGAGGGTCCGGATGGCCAGGACTAGCATGGCGCGATTCGTGCGGTAGAGGGGCACCTCTATACAAGCTGTCTGCCACGCTTGCCTCAAGAAAGAACAGAAGCGAAGTGATACGAGAATCCAGACATGGGGGAGCTGGAATAGGAAACGTAAGTTCAAACAACTATATTGAGCTCACTATCGACTGAGGTGGATATTTGGTAGTGAAGTACAAGACAATAAGGTTATGTGTCCAGTTCATCAGAGGCTATGAGGCAGATTTAAGCCAGTCCTCCTAAGCCCGATGCAAAAGTATAAAGTACAAAGAACTCTCTTAGCATTCTGTAAATATCTGTAAATATCCAGTTGGAAAATAATCCAAATTAATCCAAATGTTGGTGTTTTCTAATTGACTAATTTGTGAAGGTGCCGGTCTAGGATATCGGAGAAAGAGGCGGAGTATATGCGGTTGGGATTGGTTTTATTGACGGTGGATATTCAAAAAGAATTTGCAGCGAGGGGAAATCTCCTCCCTAACTGTGCCTTAAAAGCAGCCTTCTTTCAGAGGACACCAAAGAGAGACTGTCCTCCCCCCCTGAGCATAACTCCAGCTCCTGAATTGGGATCTGTGAGGCTGGAAAGGTTGGAAAATCACTGACCTTGGGGAAACGTTGGTGTTGTGTCTACAGAAACTCCCAGCAGATAGGCATGCACTCGCGAGAGCTGTGGGGGAGCCCGCAGCCCAAGCGAGAACTGCCTTAAGCAAACGGAAGGAACACAGAGGGAAGGCTTCAACTGACGCACACAACGAGGAAGGAAATACGCAGAGGGGGGACGGCGACATAAATCTCCCGACTGGAAACAAGCTGGATCAAACCAGTCCGGAATCTAATAAAGCCTATAATAGAGGCTAGACTCGACCATAAATTACAGAGAAGGCCGGATAGAGTAAGTAAAACAAGGGTGCACCGAGCAACAGGCTCCCTTTAAAGACAGGTTGGGGGATATAGAGTCTATCGGCATTATAGGCTGGCGGAGTTATCCTGCTATTTGGAGGAGATTGGGCTCTGTGAGTAGCAGTGCCTGAGTAGAGAGATAACGGAGATTACGGAGTGGAGGACATTGGTACAATATTATTAATTGCTCTGCAAGCTGTGTTTCTATTACAGGGAACACTTGATATAGCTCCCCAAACAAAAGAAGTGGAGATTCCAGGTATCGGCAAGAGAGCCTGACGATTTAATCAGAGTAATCTGTGTGGAACCAAAGACTATAAATAAAGATATTCTGGTGATATAGAGATCTAGAAATTGTACCAGCCAACGTGAAATAGACCTGACTCAGTACAATTCGCGACATATATATATTTATATATTGAATCAGAAATATAACATAATAAGTGAAAAATAACAACACGCAAAAGGAAAATGGCAACCTTTAAGGGAAAAATGGACAAAGACTGGAAAGAACTGAAAACAATCCAAAGGAGGAATTCTACCTCGGCACCAGATGAAGTGAATTTGAAAGACCTTTTAAGAGAGATCCAACGGGTCTCGGAGAAACAAGACGTGCTTCAAAAAGATATCCAAGCCATCGCATCTAAACAAGACTTGCAGCAAAAATTATTTCAGGAAGAACTGACTGAGATAAAAAAAGAATTGAGAGAGGAGATGAGCACAATTAAAAATGAGGTGCAAAAAAATACAAAGGACATTCTTGAATTGAAAGATGAGAAATTAAAAGAAGAAAGGACACGAAACAAAATACAAAGGAAAGTAGAAGTGATTGAAGCAAAGAACATTAAACTAGAAAAATTACAGGAAAAAATGGAATTAAGTGAAACTGAATTTCAATTAAGATTTCGGAATGTCCAAGAAGAAGCTAAAGAGAACATAAGAAACATCATAATCAAATTGGTAGCAAAGTCTATGAAAAGCAGTGAGCAGGAAACCAGTGTCCAAATAAATAGAGCATACAGAATAAATACGAACTATGCAAAAAAAATTAAAGTGGCTAGGGATGTAATTGTCCATTTTGCAAGGAAAAATTATAGAGATGAAGTATTGAGAAACAACAAAAGCAACCCAATTTTTCATAAAGAAAGAAAAATTGTCATTTTGAAAGAGTTCCCACTGTCTATATTAAACAGGCGCAGAAATTATTTCTTCCTCACGGACGAATTAAAAAGGCTACAAATAAAATTTCGATGGGAGAAATACGAGGGCATCATGGTGACCTACAATGACGAAAAAACCTGGATCACCTCAGAAGAGAAAGCGGACGAGTTTTACCGAAAATTAAAGAAAGACCTGTCTCAAAAAAAACATTTGGAGTCTGCAGAAAAGGAAAAGAACCCTAAAGACACAAAAAAAGAAGATTTGACTCTCCCAAAGAAGACGAGGAATTATTGATCCAATTTCTTAAGGACAAAGAGACAGAGGAGCTGACGGACAACGTGGAGGAAGAAGAAGAGGAGGAAGCGGCAAATGAATGATTTTAATCAACCAATAAAGTTTTTTCAAACAATATCAACGGACTGAATTTGCCCAATAAGAGGAAAAGAACGTATAATTACTTAAAAAAATTTTTTTTGATGTTATCACCCTACAAGAAGTACACATCACACAAAAACATTCTAAATATTTAATTAACGATAATCTTGGTAAGATATACCACTCTTTAGACCGGGAGAAGAAGAAAAAAGGTGTGGCCTTGTACATTAATAATAAATTAAATTCATCCTTAGAATTCAAAGACAATGATGGTAGAATAGTTGCTGTGAAAATTGAATTAAATTCGGAAATAATATTAATTTGTAACATTTACGCACCCAATGGGGCGAAAAGAAAATTTGTTAAAACTCTAAGAAACCATATTAATGAAAGTAACTTTAATCATATCATTATTATGGGGGACTTTAATGGAATACTGGACAAAAATCTGGACAAAAAAGTAAACAAAAAGACCAAAATAAACAATACATTACCGCAGAATTTTATAGCATTAAAGAACGAATACGATCTATATGATTCATGGAGATTAAGAAACCCTACACAATTGGATTATACCTTCTATTCAAATCGCCATAGATCTTGGTCAAGAATCGACATGATCTGGACGTCTAAATTAATAGCTACAAAAATAAGCAAGGTAGAGATTCTAACTAGAGATTTATCAGACCACTGTCCTATTATCATGGAAATCAACAGGAAAATTATAAATATGAAGTGGAGGTTAAATGATAATTTGATTAAAAAAGAAGAGGATATTATAAAAATTAAGCAAATGACGAAAGAATATTTTAAATTTAACAATATTCAGGAGACCGACCCCCTAATTATATGGGACGCCTATAAGGCGGTGGCTAGAGGGTTCTTTATCCAGCAAAAGAAATTGAAATTGAGAATTAGAAATGTGAATTTAAAACAAATACAAAACCAGATAGAAATAAAAGAAAAAGCTTTAAAAGCCAACCCCGGTAATAATAAAATAAAACAACAACTTGGAATCTTAATGAATCGGAAAAAAAAACCTTGAATTAGAAAATTTAGCAAATCAGGTAAAGTGGGCAAAACAATATACATTCGAAAACGCCAATAAGCCCGGAAAGTGGTTAGCTAGAATATTAAGGAAAAAAAGATATAGTCAACAAGTATTAAAAATAAACTCGCAAGGAAAAATAGTGTATACTGATGAGGAGATAAAGGAAGAATTTAAAAATTATTATGAGCAATTATATGAAAAGGAACAGATTAGGCAGGAGGAAATAGTAGAATACCTATGTAAGCAAAAACTGCAAAAGATAACAGATGAACAACGACTGGAATTAAATAGAGAAATAACGCCAGAAGAAGTGAAAGGGGCAATAAAAGATCTAGAAGCAAATAAAGCGCCTGGAATAGACGGGTTTATAGCAGGGTTTTATAAAATTGAACAGGAGGAGGTAATCTCATACCTAGTTAAAATAATGAATTTGGCTCTAACAGAAAGTACTATTCCAAAGACATGGAGGGAAGCAGAGATAATAATGATACATAAGGAAGGGAAAGATCAATGTGATGTCAAGAATTACCGACCCATTTCGCTGCTAAACTCGGATTATAAAATCTTTACAAAGATCCTAGCAAAAAGGCTATCAAATTTTCTAAACACTTGGATTACAGACGATCAATCTGGTTTTCTCCCAAACCGTAGTACAAAAGATAATATTAGAATAATAATTGACGCAATCGAATACTATGAGCAAAACCATCAAAAAACAGTCGGCTTTCTCGCACTAGATGCAGAGAAAGCTTTCGATCAACTGAATTGGGACTTTGTAAAATTATTACTAAGAGAACTAGACATAGGTGCTCAATTCCTAAATAGTATAAATGCCATATATAATCAACAAGAAGCCTTAATTAGAGTGAATGGACAAACGACTGGAAATTTCAAAATTAATAGAGGGGCTAGACAAGGATGCCCGCTCTCGCCTCTAATTTTTATTTTGGCACTAGAAATCTTATTGAGATCAATTAGGGAAGATAAAAAGCTAGTAGGAATAAAAATAGAGAAACAGGAAACAAAAGTCCGAGCATTTGCGGATGACGTAATCTGCATAATAGAAAACCCTAAGGACAATACTAAGCTTTGGCTAAATAAAATTGAAGAATTCGGTAAATTAGCAGGGTTTAAAATTAATAAAGATAAATCGGTAATCTTGACAAAGAGCATGACATTACAGGACCAAGAAATATTAAAGAAGCAATCGGGACTCCAACTAGCAAATAAAATTAAATATTTAGGCATTTGGATTGCGGCAAAAAATAATCGCTTGTTGGAGCTTAATTATATGAGGAAATGGAAAGAAATAAAAAAAGATTTGGAGGAATGGAAAAATTTAAAGATATCTCTTCTAGGCAGAATCGCTACAGTTAAAATGTCAGTCCTCCCAAAGATGCTGTACCTGTTCAGAAACATCCCTATAATAAGAAACAATCAACTATTTAATAATTGGTATAAGGATATAAGAAAGTTCATATGGAATAACAAAAAGCCTAGGATTAAACTATCGACGATGTTAACCCCCAAAGAAAGAGGCGGGCTCGACCTGCCAGATCTTAAACTATATCATGAGGCCTGTGCACTGGATTGGATTAGGGATTGGGTGAATCTGAAAAAAGTGAAAATCTTATCACTAGAAGGCTATAATTTAAGAAGGGGCTGGCATGGATATTTATGGCACGATAAACATAAAATAGAAAGAAATTTTGGTAACCACTTCGTTAGATCGGCTCTATTAAGAATTTGGATCAAGTATAAAAGATTCTTCCATGAAAAGACACCGCTCTGGCTTTCGCCGCTAGAAGCGAATCAAAGACGAGAACTAGGATGGTCATCCTGGCCAACTTATAAGGAGGTACTAAACTGGTCAAATACAAAGGAAGGACAACCAGAGATCAAGAAATTAGAAGAAATTCAAATTAACTATAAGAATGTGTCATGGTTTCATTACTACCAATTAAAAGAAAGTTTCAATGTTGACAAAAAAGTGGGATTCAACTCAAGTAATGAGTTTTGGGATATAACACTACAAAGAAATAAAAAGGTGATAACTATTTTATATAATAAATTAGTGGAGTGGGCCACGGAAAAAGAAGTAACAAAGGAATCGATGTTAAAATGGTCAAGAGACTTAAATAGACTATGGTAACTACAGATTTCAGAATTCCATAGAATGGTGCTATGTCAGTTAAAATGGTATCAAAATCAGCTGTGTAGATGGGAGGCACATTAGCCTATAAAATGAGGGTGTGATCAATTGGCTGAGAGGGAGGGAGGGAGGGAGGGAGGGAGGGAGGGAGGGAGGGATGGATGGATGGATGGATTAATTAATTAATTAATTGATTACACCAGTCATGTGTGCCTAAGGGTTATTTTGCTCTGAAGGTTTTAGGAGTTCATCTCAAGTACTAGTAGAAGTACAGTGCTAATTAACATTCCCCATACAAATGTAGGACAATGTTGTTTAGCAATTAACTGGAACTTAAAGAATTTTTTTATTAGATTGACTTTTGGTAGAACTAAGATGATTTTTATTTCTCTCGCTCTCAAGAGATGAAATTGCTTGTCTGGGTCTTTTTGCATCTTCACAGGTAAGAAAAATATGGTAATAGTTTGCAAGCCTTGGTCTTAGGGTGCATCTACATTGCCAAATATGCAGTGTGGATGTGCATTAGCCTATGTGCATCTACAGAATACACACAGGCTAATCCTATGCGGCTGGAAAAACACTGGGGAGGTCGCTGTGTTGGGCCAAGGAAAACTATGAGTTATCCATTTAAGGATGACTCTTGTGAGTGTGTAGAGGAAATTTTGTACCTAAAGTTGGCAGATTGTTATATCCAGAGCCTTAGCATGCACTCTGCAGCTATTTGGGGTTGAAGTTTGATTGTATTTTTTGAGAAACAAGGTAAAGTTGCATTTTAAAATACAGCTTTAAGTATTTAATGGGGTGTCACTATGGATGTAATTAATAGTTTGTCAAGTAACTTTTCAGATTCTGCTATAGGCCTCCTACTCCTTAGTTGTATATATATTGAGCTTTCACTTTGTGTCAAACATAAAGTTTTCACTATTATGAATATAACCATTTTATGAAAGTTGAAGCAAACTTTTAAAAGTTGTGTTCGTGTGTGTGTGACAAACTAAAATAGATTCCATTTAAAAAAGTGGAAAGCCAGGAAAAATGTGTAACATATTTTCCCTTGATAAAAAATGCAAAAAGCTCAAAAGTACTCTTGAGACATATGTATATCCTTCTGCTGACTGACAGCTGTAAGGGCAATACATCTGAGACAGAACCTCATGAGGTAAAAAACTATTTTTTCTTGTTCTTTCCATAGAACTTTCACAGTTTTTACCTCATGTAGAACAGAAAGACTGGGAACACGGAAAGCACATGCAAAATACATATAATGGAACTTTTTTGTAATATATTTTTCATCCTGCTCATAGATTATTTCAGTATCTCCCCATTTTTTGCTCATTCAGAAACTGCACATTCCGTTTCTCAGCCCCATATAGGGTCACAGCCCACAGTTAAAGGATATCGATGGCCCAGGGCAATATCTACCCTTGCTGGGAAGTCATCTGTTCCATGTTACTGATCATAGCCACCCAGAGACCTCTGCCTACCATAGTGGACAGTGGACACCTCTTCATGGCCAGTAGGACAACTCTTCTGATGTCAAAATAGGATACATTCATGGCCAACAGGAAGGAGGGAGATTATCTTTTCTCCTTCTTGCTGGTCATTGAATCATAAAATTATAGAATCATAGAGTTGGAAGAGACCTCACAGGCCATCCAGTCCAACCCCCTGCCAAGAAGCAGGAAAATCTCATTCAAAGCACCCCCAACAGATGGCCATCCAGCCTCTGCTTAAAAGCCTCCAAAGAAGGAGCCTCCACCACAGTCCGGAGGAGAGAGTTCCATTACCGAACAGCTCTCACAGTTGGGAAGTTCTTCCTGATGTTCAAGTGGAATCTCCTTTCCTGTAGTTTGAAGCCATTGTTCCACGTCCTAGTCTGCAGGGCAGCAGCAAACAAGCTTGCTCCCTCCTCCCTATGACTTCTCCTCACTTATTTATACATGGCTATCATGTCTCCTCTCAGCCTTCTCTTCTGCAGGCTAAACATGCACAGCTCTTTCAGCCGCTCCTCATAGAGCTTGTTCTCCAGAACCTTTGTCATTTTAGTCGCCCTCCTCTGGACACATTCCAGGTTGTCGACATCTCCCTTCAATTGCAGTGCCCAGAATTGGACACCATATTCCAGATGTGGTCTGAACAAGGCAAAATAGAGGGGAAGCATGACTTCCCTGGATCTAGACGCTATACTCCTATTTATGCAGGCCAAAATCCCATTGACTTTTTTAGTTGCCGCATCACATTGTTGGCTCATGTTTAAAGTGTTGTCCACAAGGACTTCAAGATCTTTTTCACACGTACTGCTGTTGAGCCAGGCATCCCTATTCTATATCTTTGCATTTCACTTTTCTACCTAAGTGGAGTATCTTGCATTTGTCCCTGTTGAAATTCATTTTGTTAGTTTTGGCCCGTATGTCTAATCTGATAAGATCATTTTGGATTCTGCTCCTGTCTTCTGGGGCATTAGCTATCCCTCCCAGTCTGGTGTCATCTGCAAACTTGATGATCATGCCTTCTAACCCTTCATCTAAGTCATTAATAAAGATGTTAAACAGAACCAGGCACTCCAATCATGACTTCTTTCCAGCATGAAGAGGTAGCATTGGTGAGCACCCTTTGGGTTCGTTCGCTTAGCCAATTACAGATTCACCTAACTGTAGTTTTATCTAGCCTACATTTGACTAGAGTGTTTGCCGGAAAGTCATGGGGACCTTGTCGAAGGCCTTACTGAAATCCAGATAGGCTACATCCACAGTGTTCCCTGTATTGACCCAGCTTGTAACTCTATCAAAAAAAGAGATCAGATTAGTCTGGCATGACTTGTTTTTGGTAAATCCGTGTTGACTATTAGCAATGAATGCATTTGTTTCTAAGTGTTTGCAGACCACTTCCTTAACAATTTTTTCCAGAAGCTTGCCTGGTATCGACGTGAGGCTGACCAAACGGTAATTGTTTGGGTTGTCTTTTTTTCCCTTCTTGAAGATGGGGACCACATTCGCCCTCCTCCAATCTGCTGGGACTTCTCCCGTTCTCCAAGAATTCTCAAAGATGATTGCTTGTGGCTCTGAAATAAGTTCCGCTAGTTCCTTCAGTACTAGCAGAAATTATTTCAGAACCACTGGCAATCATATTTGGTCAAAGGGGTGCCACATTCTGACATAAGCAGAGGTATCTACAATGTCCAGACAGAGCACTGTGGCCAGCTATGAATAGCAGGGCAGCAAAACAGAAATGAGCAATCCATTTCCGCAGTACTGATCAGTGCAGGGAAAGGGGATGACAGCAGTATACATTTGGACAGAAGATCAGTCTGAAACACACTCGACCCAGCTCCAACACTCTGTAATGCTTCATGGTTTTAAACAAACTCCAGAGTTTCCTCTGGTTTTGTCAAAAGCAGGGCAGATTTGGTTTTAAAGTTAACAATGTGCAACATTCACTGGAAGACACTGTGTGTTGTGGGGACAGCCAGCCATACATCAACAGTGAATACAGTGTAGACAAGCCCTTAAAGAGGTTTTTTTGTGTTTAGAACTGCGAGACTTTAGGTGAAAATATCAACCCTGTTCAGATGCATTTATGATCAGATACTGTACGAAGAGCCTTGCTAAACTAGCCTTGCTGCACGTGAGTATTACTGTGGCTCTGTGGAAAATGGAAGAATGTGTGGTGCTTCATGCACTGACTCACACATTGGCACTCTAATCCTGAACACTTGTGTCAGCATCTCTTCTTGTGACACCAAAGGAACATTGCTGCAAGGCGTAGAATTGGGTTTTCAAAGTGCTGCGTAAGTGAGAAATTGCTTGCCAAGGTCAGGAGGTCATATATGTGCAACTCAGCACCTTTGTGCAATCACTGTGTGTCAAGATGTGTGAACAGAAAATGAAGTTGCTTTGAAGATCCATGAAATTGTTGAGTGTTTAAAGTAAGGTTTGATTTAATTCTGTTAAACTTTCTAAAAGAATTTCAGTTGTATCTTAATCATTACTTGAAATGATTACATCATTAGTTGAAAAAGCTGAATTTCTAAGCATCCTCCATTAGCAGGAAGTGTGTGTATCTAAACAACATCTGGTCTGAATTTGACCTGCTAAGCCTCTTGGAATCACACACAAATGAGGGTCCTTTTTGTTTCCTTTCGGGACAAGAAGGTACAGGATGACTGGGTTTAAAATTTAAACGTTCAAAAATATGTATTGTTGGAAATATGTTTAGCTTTATTCAACTTTTTCATCACAGCTGGGGGAGAGCTTGATTTAGACGTGAGGAAGACAGCAAAATGTATCTACACCTGATAACAAATAGATTATTTATTCAGAGGCAGCAACCAAGGTGAAAACAACCAGGCAAATCCTGTCTGTTGCAGTGTTTTGCTAAATGTGTACAGTCTAGATCAGGGTGGCCTTGGGGAAAACAGGTGGAATAAGTTGCATGGGTAGCAAGTGTCACTGTTTTTTGGTTAATGTCTAGTGTTGTTTGCTAGTGTGTATGCATTGTACCATTGCAGATACTTAACATTTTTGTGAATACTAAAATCCTTGCTAAGAGGAGGCGAGGGATTATTTGTTGACGAATAAGAAAGTGAATGATTACTCCCCCTCCCACTATTGCTGGAGTTGGAGAAGGGAATAAACATTTACTCATGAGTAAAATACCAAAACAGTGCTTTGTCTGGTGACTGATAAATCTGAATTACAGATTTGAATTACAGGATGGTGTAGTCAAACAAAGAGATGGTAATTTTGCCAGTGAAAGATAGGGGATGGCACTGTGACAGGAGGCTCCTTCTTTGGAGGCTTTTAAGCATAGGCTGGATGGTCGTCTGTCGGGGGTGCTCTGAATGCGATTTCCTGCTACTTGGCAGGGGGTTGGATTGGAGGCCCATGAGGTCTCTTCCAACTCTACTATTCTATGATACTATGATTCTATAGGAGGATACAAAAGTGAATGAGTGGCTATGTATATGATATAGACAGGCTTGGCTTCTGAAACCATGGTCTTCATATATTATGGTGTGTCTACATTAGGCATGTTCCTCTGGTGAGCAACCCTAGATCCAGTACATACATGCTGAATCCAAGGCCAGCTGAGAACCCTTTGGTCCCACTGGGTTGTCATGTCATCCTCCATATCGCCACCACTGCTTCCTGTTGACTACAGAGCTCTGTGCCAGTGACTGGTCATTATCTGTCAACCTTCTGCTGATTTCAGATTGGGGTGCCCAAATAATCAAAGAGAATCTCTTAACAGTAAGAACAGTTCAGCACAGTGAGCTAGTACATGCATTTCTTGCATCATGAATAGCATAGTTGAAACAAAGTGTGGACAGGGACTGAAATATGGCTAATTTTTGTTGTAGCTGGTTGTAAATGTGTGGAACACAGAGCCAAATTTCTCTTTTTAATAACCATGAAGTTACATGTATTATTTCATGCATTGGTACTTTGCATTTCCCATTGCAGTGCAAAAAGGAAATAGAATACACAAAACAGCAGGTTTTAAAGTTGTCAGCATGATGTATCTTTTAATGGTCTCTTATGTGTCTTTTTCTGTTGGTGGCACTTGTTCTGTTCAGCTAAAGCACATGATTCACACATAAGTTTCAATGTTTTCCTTTTCTACCCCTCCTAGAAATAGAAATGGTGAACAGACAGACCCACAGTTGCCAGTTTGCCGAGTCTTGTGGTTTCTGACAAGGCCTTCAGACTCACACAGAGGTCTTCCTGATAATGAAGAAAAACTATTTCAGTTCCTGTGTGTGTCCATCTGCTCCACTGTTGAGTTCTGGTTATCACACAGCAAGTAAAATAGTGCTTGAAACTGCCTAAAATGAAAAGAAGCAATACTGTAAAAAAAACCTTACTGTTTTCTTGCTTGTGAAAAAAATCATTAGCGCTCCATAATTAATGTTAAGGTATTATAAGAGACTATCAATATGTTTGGGACACTCATAATAACATATGGTGCTGTTACCTCCATTGAATAGTAAACATGTTTATTCTCTTTACGTTATTAGTAGGATTTCTGCTGGAAGCCTCTGCCACAAAGAATCGGCAGTAGAGGCAATGTGAGAAACTTCAGTCTAATACATGCAATATTGGATCTAGCATTTTGAAGAGAACAAATCATAAACAAATCCTCAATTTGATAATCTAAAACAAAGGTGAGCAAATATGCAGCATTGCTAATACGGAAACTGCAGTCTGGTTACATCTTGGAGGGGGGGGGGGGAGCTTTTTTGCCCATTTGTGTTCCATTGTATTAGGAAGATTTCCAGAAAACGGTATCAGAGTTCAAATACAGCATGAGAACATACAATCTACACAGATATATTTCTTCAGGTTGGATATAAGACCTCATAGAATCATAGGGTTGGAAGAGCCAAATTCTCTTCCATGAAGGAAAAGCACAATCAAAGCACCTCAACAGATAGCCACCCAGTCTCTGTTTAGAAGCCTCTTATCCCCCTATAAAGTGAGGCAAGGTACTTATGGTAGAAAACACAAGTTGCAGCAGCAGGGAAAAAATAATAATAATAATAATAATAATAATAATAATAATAATAATAATAATAATAAAAACTTTATTTATACCCCGCCACCATCTCCCCAATGGGGACTCGGGGTGGCTTACATGGGGCCACGCCCAAAACAATACAATGTAAACAGCATATAAAAGAACAGCACAACACAATACAATAAACAATACAGTAAATAATATCCATTACAAAATAAAACAAGGAGACAATAAAAACAAGGGCAGACCACATGAACATTAAGTTAAAACTCGGGGTGAGAAAGACATAAAAATAAAACCACAGCAAACAGGGTCATAAGGGAGTGGGGTATTCTGGAGGATAGATATTAGGGGGAGCAACGGAAAAGAAATATAAAATGGTTACTCTCCAAAAGCGCAGCGAAAGAGCCATGTTTTCAAGTCTTTCTTGAAGGCTGCTAGTGTGGGGGCTTGCCTAATCTCCGCGGGCAGAGAATTCCACAATCGGGGGGCCACAGCAGAAAAGGCCCTCTCCCTTGTTCCCACAAGGCGGGTCTGGGATATCGGGAGTGGGGACAGGAGAGCTTCCCCTGATGAGCGAAGGGATCATGTAGGCTTGTGATAGGAGATACGGTCACAAAGGTAGGTGGGTCCCAAACCGTTTAGGGCTTTTTATGTGATGGTATACACCTTGAATTGGGACCGGAAAATAAAAGGCAGCCAGTGGAGCTCCTTGAACAGGGGAGTAGATCTCTCCCTGTAACTCGCCCCCATAATTAATCTGGCAGCCGAGCGCTGGACCAATTGTAGTTTCCGGGCTGTCTTCAAGGGAAGCCCCACGTAGAGCGCATTACAGTAGTCCAGTCTAGAGGTAACTAAGGCATGCACCAACGTGGTCAAGTCAGACTTCACAAAGTATGGTCGCAGTTGGCGCACAAGCTTGAGTTGTGCAAAGGCCCTCCCGGCCACCGCCGACACCTGCGCCTCAAGCGTCAACGCTGAATCCAGGAGGACCCCCAAACTGCGGACCTGTGATTTCAGGGGGAGTGCAACCCCGTCCAGCACAGGCTGCCACCCAATACCCCGATCCGACGTGCGACTGACCAGGAGGGCCTCTGTCTTGTCAGGATTGATCCTCAGTTTGTTCCTCCTCATCCAGTCCGCCACAGCGGCCAGGCACTGGTTCAGCATCCAAGGGGCTTCCTTGGAGTTAGATGGAAACGAGTAGTGGATTTGCGTGTCATCTGCGTAGAGATGGCAACGCCCTCCAAAACTCCGGATGACCTCTCCCAGCGGTTTCATGTAGATGTTGAATAGCATGGGGGATAGAATAGACCCTTGCAGGACCCCACAGGTCAATGGCCAGGGGTCCGAGCAGGTGTCCCCCAGCTTCACCATCTGGGAACGACCCTCCAGGAAGGACTGGAGCCACAGCAGAACCGTGCCACCGAGCCCCATCCCAGAGAGCCTCCCCAGAAGGATACCATGGTCGATGGTATCGAAAGCTGCTGAGATGTCCAAGAGAACCAGCAGGGTCACACTCCCCCTGTCCAGTTCCCTGCGGAGGTCATCCACCAAGGTGACCAAAGCCGTCTCAGTACTGTGCCCAGGCCTGAAGCCAGACTGCGAGCGGTCCAGAAAATCAGTGTCATCGAGGAACTCCTGGAGCTGCGTGGCAACCACCCGCTCCAGAACCTTGCCCAAAAATGGGAGGTTGGAAATTGGTCTGTAGTTGTTACATACAGATGGGTCTAAAGAGGTCTTTTTTAGTTATGGTTTTACTACTGCCTGCTTAAAGCAGGATGGAACTGACCCCTGACCCAAGGAGGCATTTATAATAGCCACAAACCAATCCAACAACCCATCTTTGGCCAGCTTAACCAGCCAAGAAGGATAAGGATCCAGAGCGCAAGTGGTCGCCCTCACAGACCCAAGAATCCCCTCAAGATCGAACAGACAGGTACCTCGGGAAGAACAAGCCGGAAAGAATCCCACAAGATCGAACAGACAGGTACCTCGGTTACCTCCGCTGGAACTACAGTTAAGCTGGAGTCCAACTCATGACGTATCTGAGCAACTTTGCCTGCAAAATGGTGCGCGAAATCGCTGCACCGAGTTGCCAAGTCATCAGGAAGCCCCCTGGTCTCGCGAGGCCGCAGGAGCTCCCCAACAACTCGGAACAACTCCGATGGCCTGTTGGCTGCAGACGCTATGTGGGCAGTCGTGAAAGCTTTCCTGGCTGCTCGCAAAGCCACAGAGTAAGCCTTAATAGCGGCTTTAGCCCGTGCTTGGTCAGACACATCCTGAGATTTCCTCCAGATGCACTCTAGTCCCCTCCTCGCAAGCTTCATCACAGCCAGCTCCTCAGTGAGCCAAGGAGTCGACGTGACTCTACGCAGCGAGAGGGGACGTTCGGGAGCGATCGTGTCAAATGCCCTTGTCAGCTCACTATTATAGCGATCAGCCAGGACATCGACAGGATCGCCAGTCTCCAGAACAGGAAGATCCCCAAGAGACCTCAGAAGTCCATCCGGATCCATCAGCCTCCTGGGGCGGACCATCTTAGTGGGTCCACCACCCCTGCGGAGGTTAGAAGACACGGCGAAACTTAAACAGATCAGATGATGTTCAGACCATGACAATGGAAGGATGTTTTGCTCTTCCACCCTGACTGTCCCACCGTCCACAATAAAGACAAGGTCCAGCGTGTGTCCTGCCTGATGTGTGGGCCCAGATATAACTTGAGTCAGCCCCATGGTTGTCATGGCAACCATGAAATCCTGAGCTGCACCTGTCAATGTGGTCTCGGCATGGATGTTAAAGTCTCCCAAAACTATGAGTTGTTGGGAGACCAGGGCCGAATTGGAGACCACTTCTGCTAGCTCGGACAGAGACACTGCTGGGTCGCGGGGTGGACGGTACACCAGCAGAATCCCCAAGCTGTCTCGGACTCCCACCTTCAGGAAGACACACTTGAACCTCGAAGATTGCGGAACGGCGCATCTGATCAGGGCGATGGACTGCCGAAAGATCACCGCGACTCCTCCTCCCCGCCCCCCAGCCCTGGCCTGCTGATGCACCCCGAAACCCGGTGGACACAGCTGGGTGAGATTCACTCCACCCAGCTCGTCCAACCACGTCTCGGTGATGCATGCCAGATCCGCCCCCTCATCCAGGATCAAATCCTGAATGACAGCTGTCTTACCGTTGACGGATCTGGCGTTCAAAAGCAGAACCTTAAGACCGGGGGGTCTGTCCTGGAGACTACCACACCTATTCCTCTCCAGGGTCGCAAGAACTCTGTTGCGCTTCTCCCTGGGCAGCAAGTGACCGATCTTCCTCCTCCCCCACACCACCTCGATGGTGCCCCACCCGTGTGAACCCTCTTCCCCCTGGTGGATTGGCTGATTGAGGTTGCCTTCTGAAGGGATTAGTCAGCTGTCCAAAGATGGAGAGCCTCCAAATGTATTTGTTTGTCTAGGGAAAGAGCCCATCTCCACTGGTAGGAGAGAGAAGGAGTCATCTGACATGGAGTCATCTGACATGGAGAGGGGACTGAACAAGGGTAGCGTTTGTGGGCAGGATTGGGAGTTGAAGCAGGCAGGACTTGAAATTAGGGAGGGAGTCTCGAAATGGAACTCTGAGAGGGGGGCCAACACCGGCGAACATTCAACCCCATTGTTGGAAATTATTGAATCTTGTGTATCAGATTTCAGCCCGGTGACCAAAGGGCGGATCAATGGGTCTACTAATACCCTTCTAAGAGTGATGCCCCACTGTTGTAATTTGGGCCCAAGTGCGAACAAATCCTCCACTAACAATCTGTCTTCCAGTCCAATAAGAAGACACGAGGAGCGGTTCCGGGATTGATAATCTCTATGAAGCCAGTCAATAGTCCTGATCTTCAATGAGGGCATTGCCACCAAATAATAACTTTTCTTTAAGTGCCCACATTTCTAACATTGCAGAAAGTGATATAGTGATTTTTTTAACTCCTAGAACTCTTATATTTGATGTAGTTTTATTCCCTCAATATCTTTGCTTGGATACCTAAATTGTATCTGTAAATGCTCCAGTGAAGTTCAGTGTTGCTACAGTACTGGAAATTTGTGACTGAAAAGAAACTGCATGGGGGGTAAAAATTCAAGTGTAGGCTTATTGCCATCTCTCACCCACCCACCCTGCTTCCAAACACGTGTACACCCTGTGTCATCTGTCAAAAACATCTCTCCCTAGTGATCTTTCAGTTGTTTCTGCTGATACAGGACAAAAAACTTGGACTTGAGCCTTCTGTAAAAGATCCAAACAGAAAGACAAAAACAGCTAGAATGGTGATCCAGTGGTGCCAATCCACATTCAGTGCCACTGGCCAGTCAGAACTCCCTCTCGCCTCTGCAGTGGATGGGGAGTCCCTATGTGACCCATACCAAGGGCCAATCTAACAAGTGCTATGCTGGATCAGGCCCAGATTTTTAAATCATTTTACATCTGTACATACATTAACGAAACAGTGGATACTGATCCCACAGATACCACTGTAAATCAAAAGCACAAACACAATTTGTGACAAAGGATGCATAGGATATCTTAGACTTAGTATATTTTGCATGCTTATGACCACTGATTGCTTATTTGCATGTTGATCTATTTGAATATAACATACATTGTGACTTTTTGACTGTTTTACCACATCCTCTTTCTCCTCACTCATTTTCGTGTTCCTCCTGTATCTTCCGTTAGACCATGTATTTGTTTATAGACAACTATTTGCAAGTAAAACTACATTTAAAATTTCCAAAGAAGTCTAAGCTTCTTTCTTTGTGTATTAGACTCTGGAGGAGAGGCCTGTTGGACTGATTGCTGTTCAGCATCTATCCTGCTAGTTTGTTTACTCTGCTTGAGTGATGCAGAGCTATCATTAGCACCAAGATAATCATATAATACAACTGCTTCTCTTTAGTCCTGTGAGAGATGTTGAGATGCAATGCCTTCAACTTTGTAAACATTGTGGTGTGGTGTTACAAAAAGTCCTCCAAAAGCTTCAAAATAGGGTTTATAACAGGATTTTTCTGCCCAAATTGGATTACTATGAACAGTTATACAGTACTGAATGACTTCGTGCACTCATGCCATTGTTTTCTCTCTACTGCACTTTTATGTTTGTGTTTCTACAACAGTTATCTCTGAATAAAAGCAGGAAGGTGAAAAACTAGACATATTAAACACTTTTGCCAATGCTATTTGCACTTTATTGTCCATTTCTACCGGCACATTCTGTTCTGGATTTTATGAATTAGTCTCCTGTTTTAATATTGTATGTTTTTCATATGCTTCTTGCCGATTTTAACGATTGTTTTATTGCTATTGATGTTTTACTGGTATAATTGTTTTATAGTCATGTTACTGATATTGATTGTTTTATTGGGATAGGCCCCATGTAAGCCGCCCCAAGTCCCTTTGGGGAGATGGGGCGGGGTATAAAAATAAAGTTGTTGTTGTTGTTATTATTATTATTATTATTATTATTATTATTATTATTATTTTGATCAAGAACATGTTAATGGGAACAGACGTAAGTACATTTTGAGTTCTTCTGATACAAATGGGCAGACATGATATTTGATTTTTTAAAAGAAATCTAAAAATCTCACCGTATTTTAAAAAACAATCTAGAGTTTTCTAAGCCAAAACTGAAAAATAACAGATTCTGGTATTTTATTCCCCATCTCCTGCAACATTTCCACAGATTTCACTACCACTAGGAGACTAATCTATGTGCACAAATGTAATTTGTGTAGTCAGAAAACTGCCAGTTAAAGATGCCGGTACCCACCATGTTAGAAGAAGGCCTAATACTGCTTTTAAAAATCCATCTTTAAAATTATGGATAAGCACTTCAGCTCATCAGTGATACAAAACACTTTTAACTGGCTTCAGATAAGCAAGCATCTCAGAGAAAAACAACACTAAATGTGTCAGCCGAAGAGATATATGTATATACATAAGCTCTCAATGCCTGTTAGTACAAAATACTTTGGGGGATGAAATTGTCAACTGATCTTGCAAAGCTCAGCATCACTCCTTGCTGGAATCCTGTTAGGTAGTCCCAACTAGAGTAGATCTACTGTATCAATGGTTGAATTAGGAGTCAGCATAAGAGTAAATCCAATTGATTCAATATCATCTATTCTAGTTGGGACTAATGTTAGGATTTAGGTGTTTGTATTTACTTAAATGAGAGCAGGATACTTTTAAATTAATATTTCTTCTTGTCTTCCCATACATAGTTTAAGAAAGAGTTGTGTGAACTCTACAACATAACAATAATCTTACAATCTCACTTTTTCAACTGCTTTAAAAATGTCTGTTTTCTTTTTGTTTTCCCATTTTCTCCCTTTGTCCTCATCTTATGTCAGTTCCTGCAAACTGAGACCAAACTGTAGACATAGTTTAATCTCAGATTAATGGCCGGGGGGCAGTGGGGAGAGGAGAGGGCAAAGCCTTGCCCTTTCCAATAGTCTCAAGCAAATGCACACTACTGCAACTTCTCCTATCTTGTATGTTCTTCCCCATTAATAACTTTTTCCATTATGACACTGTTGTTGTTTGGCTATGTGTGTGCTGATTTTCATCTGTGGGATATGTGTGTTATTGCCTACTTCTGTGGATGTTTATTGGAACACCATTACACTTTTATTTATTGTTTACTATCATCTAGCCTTCGATAAGTGTATTTGGATGCAAGATTTTGGCTGTGTTGCATGAAAGGTATTCTACTCGTAGCCTGCAGGCAATGCCTTAGGTGTGTGTGTGTATGAGGGGTGTTGAATTATCCTTTGGAGGGGACTCGAGCCATTTGGGGGGCAGCTGGCTTCACTGCCTCCAGTCACATGGTGAAGGGCAGAGTATGAGCCTATTTAAGGCCAAGTTGCCCCTCATCTCCCAGAAGTAATCTCCTGCAGTGGAGATTGCTTGGTTGGCATTGCTACCATGTGAGGTGGCTGGAGGATTGTAATCCTAAAAAAAAGCTTGATTTTGCCTAAGGGAAGGTCAACCAGGAGCTGAGAATAGCTAAGGGGACTGGTGACCCCCCATATGGAGATTGAATTCAAATGGTTGGAACTGTATAAGCCAATGGAGAGCACCTCTTGGAGATGGTAAATATTTTATTTTGGACAATTTAAAAGAGGGCATAAAGTGCATATTGGCCAGCCTAGTGGGGAAAAGGGACTAGGCAGACGCCTGCCCCTTTTGGTGGTTGTAAAGGTTAAATAGTTGGCATCATTCTGGGAGTGAAGGGTGAACTTCCATAACAATCTCTACATATTTCTGCGGATGTGAGAGCTCTAAAAGGGGGCTCCCCTTGGGGTTGGAATGAGGATTTGGGAGGAAACACTCTCAGGATGACCTTCCAATTAAGCCAAGTTGTGCAGCCAAAGAATTTTGGGTGGCCCTCGGGATCTATGGTGCTTAACCAAGTATGTCCTTGGAGTTGGTCAGAAGGAGTGACACCTGGCCTAGGGACAATTCTCACTAGGTAGCTTTTAACTCAAGAGTTATTTCTTTACATGTTAATTCCCATTAATCGTGTTTTCATTTACAAGTTCTTGCAAAAGTTCTAGAAAATAAATACATAAATAAATAGGTCAGAAATGGGTCCATTAGATCTCTTTTTTCCACTGTGGAAATTTAATGTCCAGAAAACCTTGCAGTTGTTTAACATATGGTGGTAGGGTTATCATGGCCTGGCCCTGAGATTCCAGTTTTTCATGGATCATCCTCTAACAGGAAACCTATTCTCTAGTTTTGATGGGTTCAGCCTCAGGTAAGAGAATAGGCCTGTGTTAAAAGTCTGATGTTAAATAGTTGAGGAAGGGGCTTTGTAGTCAATTCCTGCTTCTGAAGGCTTCTATGAGAAGAAATGCACCTTTTTGGCCACAAAAGAGTCAATTTGGAGGTTTGGGGAGTCACAAAAAGTGAATTTCACAGGTCTCATGTATACATATTCCCCACTTAAATTGTGCCTTTGATTATTTTATTTAGAATAATGTAAGGATTTTAAAAAGTGCTGCTGCTGTTTAAAGTTTCCTAAATGACTCCAGATTTTCGTTATGGTTTGAGCCTCCCTGCCCCTCTTGGGATCCAAAGGAAGTTTGATTGTAAGCTTCAGCAGGAGCCAGGCAATTGCATACAAATAAAAACTGTTTCTCCACCTTTCATTGGAAGCATTTCTTAATCATGTCACTTTTAGATTAATTGTTTGGGATGATCAAAGAGACAGCAGGTGGTGGGGATGATTTAGAAACCACAAAATTGATGTTATCGTGGTGATTGACATCCTATTAGTACAGCATACATTTCCTGTTTGTCAGGAATGTAATATCTGAACATTTTGTGATAATATCTAACAATATTTTGAAAAAAAAAAGAAGCTATTGGCTGGCAACCCTTTAACAGAATGAAAGTCTTTTGTTCTGTTACAAGACACCCAGAAAATGTATATAGAGAATTTATACAGAATCCAAACTTTTCTGCCAGCTAAGCAGCTGCTGCTGCTTGTTACCATCATTCTCTTCAACTGATAATCATTTCTCAGTGTCCCTGGATCATCTTGGTTATGCAAACACATCAAGTTGTTGATTTGTAAAGACCTTCAAGAAAAGTAATCAGAATACTAAGGAACCATTTATCAATTTATTTGGAAGCTGGCTGTAAGACTGGTTCTTTTTTCATGCCAAGCTTTCTTACCATCTGTTCTGGTTTAGATACATCTAGGACTCTGTCATTAACACATATGTGAACAGCAAATGGCAAATAGTTTAGCCCTATAGTTGCACCCCCCCCCCCCACCATCTCCAACTGACGCTCGGATGCCAGAGCTAAGAGGGGGCCATGAAGAGACTTCCATCTTGTCTCTTTGCGTCAGCTGGAGGCCCCTATCCGCAATAACATGCTATGCTAGTTTATATATATATATATATATATATATATATATATATATATATATATATGTGTGTGTGTGTGTGTGTGTGTGTGTGTGTGTGTGTGTGTGTGTTTATATATAGATATATATACAATATAATTTACAATAATATGTAATAATTATAACATGTTGTATATACGTGTGGTATTCATAATGTTGTGTTGTGATACGATATACTAATAATACAATATAATAATATTAATTATATATCATATTTTACATGTAATATTACTAATAATATTACAATATGTTGATACAGTACAATATAGTAATTTGTTACCAGTATTGTACTATACTAATATAATATTGTATGTAAATTTAATTTGTAAGCCGCTCTGAGTCCCTTTCGGGGTGAGAAGGGCGGCATATAAATGTAGCAAATAAATAATAAATAAATAAATATTATTCAACCCTCTAATTTCTTTGGGTACTTCCTATATTCTAGCTTCCCAGAGATGTTCTCATTTTTTCAAATTCGTTGTGTGTGTGTGTGTATCAACATGCACAGCAACTGTTTTCTTTATAGCCAGGTAAAAAACACCCCCCCCCCCCCAATCAAAGCTGAATGTGTTGCTACTTGCCTGATGCATCCTGGTCACAGACATGTGCTTTTCTCCTATATGTCTCTCACGGATTGGATATGCTCCTTAAAGCATCTACTGCTCACACTTAGACATGTGGAAAATTTAACAATAATAGCTCAGCAGTTATTCTTCCACATCAAGAATTTTGTATTATTATTATTATTAAATACTACTTGCATGTAAATGTAACATTGGAATCCAATGACATGCATTTTAGCAGAACAGGAAAGCATAAAATAATAATCAAATGCTGCAAATGGAGCACACATGCTAGAAAGAGACAAAAGTTGATGGTCATCATACTAGACAAAACAGACAAATAACACAATGTAACAACATTTTAAAAAATTGTTCCTGGTTTGAAAGTATTATTCCTGTTTAATTGTACATTTCTTACTTTGAAAGTAGTTGTTATACTCCAAAAAATCATTTTGTGTCTGTCACAAACTATGTTGAATTGGTTGAGACTCAAGGAGATATTAATTGAAAATCTATAACAAAACGTGCTGCAGGATGTCCCACAAAAACAAAGTTTTTGCAGTTTAATAATTTTTTTCAATGTTTTTATGACAGAACCAACTAGGAAATGACATTTATTAAAATCCAGAGACAAAAATCGTATTACATGGTGTAATCAGAGGTAACATAAGGCAGTTTTCTGTGTTACTGTGCCAGTAATTGAATGTGACCCTGTGGTCCTAGGACTTGTTCATATTCTCTTGAAATGGGGTTGCTGATTTTCAGAACTTGGAAGAATCACCTTCAGAGCTGTAACTCACAATATGATCCAAAATCAGTCAATAGCCATACTGGTAGGGGGATTCTAAGATGTAGTCTTAAAAATCTCAGATGCTCTGTTCTAATAATGTAATATTATTTAACCTGAAGATATATAGTCAGATCTAGCTAGAAGTGTTTCTAGTCTATAGCTTTAGTATCATTTTTATATAAGTGTTGCACTTAAAAACAAACATTAAATATTCATCTGTTTAATGGTGGTAGCAAACCGCCAGCTATTTAAATACTCATGAGCCCCTTTTCACCAACATAAGCATGACTTTATAAAGAGCAGGTTTGACATTCATTTACAGTTTTAAAGGCCCTTTAATGCTGCTAGATCAAAACAGAAGGTCCTAAAATGGAAATGAATAATATTTTAAGTCTTCTACAAGGTATAAAGAGTGATATAAACCTTACTTAGGAGAGCTAGACAGTTGCTAATGGAGTCATGAGCTCCATCTCCATCATTGTGGGTATAATGACTGGATATAGAAAAGAAGAATATTTTCTAATTTTTTTTCTCTTAGAAAGATTAGGAGAATTTTTTTTGCTAAATTCATGTTCCACCAATTTATTTTGAAACTAGCCAATATCTATATCAATGTGATGCAAAGGGGGTAAGCTGGAATCAGGAGAAAACAAAAGGGACAGGTTAACCCAGGGGTCCTCAAAAATTTTAAGCAGTAAGCCAGTTCACGATCCCTCAAACTTTTGGGTGGCGGGGGGGGGGAGGAGAGGACAAAAAATAGTTTGGGGAAAATATGAACGAATTCCTATGCACACTGCACATATTTTATTTGTAGTGAAAAAAACATAAAAGAACAATACAATATTTAAAATGATGAACAATTTTAACCAATATAAACTTACCAGTATTTCAATGGAAGTGTGGGCCTCATTTTGACTGATGAGATAGTCAAGTAAATTAGAATTTTGTTGTTGTGTGCCTTTAAGTAGTTTCAGACTTAGGGCTACTCTACATCTAAAGTTTAAGGTGGGATTGGCTAAATGACCTTGGAGGGCTGTTGGGGGACCCCTATTTTAACCTATAATGACCAAGGACGTCAGGTATTTAGATCTTCACAAGTACAATTTGAATTTCTGAATATTCAACCATGCTTATGACACTAAATTAGGATTATCTCCTCTTTGTGCTAACAGTCCCAATACAAGGAGGTACAACTGAGATTCTCCTAGGAAAAGTTTTGTCCACTGCTTTTGTTGGGTCTGATGAGGGTTTTTTAAATACTGAAAAGGCTCCCATAGTGGCGTACAAATTATTTAAATAGTTCCCTGCCCTATGGGGGGGGGGATTATTTCCAGCAGAAACTTGTTTTTCTCCTTCATAGACCTTCAGAGTCCAAAGCAGACTTCTCTTATCTCCCTCAGGGACCAGAGTAATGGTATTTGAAAGGGATGGGAATTATGACTGAAATTTTATTCCATTCATTGTATTTATTAGAACTAGCAAGAATATATGCATTCCTTCATAAACAAAAGGCATGGTGTTCTAAGACTTTGAAAAATGGTCAAAAAGCATGGTTCTCTTCTTATTTTTTTTTTTACCAGTAGACATTAAATACCAAAGTCAGAATAATATATCCCATAGTATTTGTAATGTTTATGTGTTGTGAAAGGTGGACAGGAAAAGCTGACAGCATATAGTTCACCTCTTTTGAAACCTGATGCTAGAAGAAAGTTCAACAGATAGAACAGACTACCCAATAGTAAAATAAATGGATCCTAAATAAATCAAGCGTGAAATTTCACTAAAATCAAAAATGAGGTTTTCACACTTTGTACACATCATGAGACAACATACTTACAGGAAAAGATGATAATTCTTGATAAAGTGGAAAGAGGTAGGAAAAGACGAAAACCACCTTACAGGTGGATTGACTCAGTCAAGAAAGCCATGAGCCTGAGTCTGCAAAAACTCCTTATGACTGGGGTTCATGGAACTCTCTCTCTCTGTTAGAGACATCATAACTTAAAGCCAATTTGATGGCAAATGCCAGCAACAAAAATCAAGTTCCATTAAGGCTTTGGTTTGCTTCATCTGGAGACTTTTTGTTGTTATTGAATAACTAGTTGGTGATTTTCTGTTAAAACTCTTTTTCTTCACTAATGTGCATAATAAAGAATGCCCATATTTGTCTTGAAATATTATCAATCCCAGGACAAAAATGATATCAAATAAATCATGCCTTACAGATGGATTTTCTGCATGTTAATTCAGAATTCAGTCCCATTGGTTCAATGAAACACATGCCCTAACCTAGAGGTGGGCATATTCCATTAATCCAGAATCCATTTTTATTGACCCTGGACACTCATGGGACCATGCTAGGACATCCAAACCAAGCATCACATCTTTTCAGGGGGAAAATAATGAACCCCAGACACACAATGTTTCCATTGTTTGACCAAAGGAATAATAAAGAGGAGATAGAAAGATTTGGTGGATATTTTCCCATTCTTGGAGAATGACACGGGCTGTATAAATTCCACCCCAGACTTTGAGCTTGTTTCCCCTCCACTTCTGTGGCATCTTTCTACAAATTAAAAAGTTAGACTACTGAGTCTACCATTTCCCAAACCTTCTTTGCCTTTTACAAGATACTGCTGGCTCATTTCAGTCTTCTAGGACCTTTCCAGTTTGTCATGAGCTGTTAAATATAATAGCAAATAATTCTTTGATTTAACAATAGGCCCTTCTCTCTTTGCTCCAAAGTACTGACACAGTTTAAAATATCTACACGTCAAAACTATGACTGTAGCCTGAAATGATAAAGCCACCTTCAAAACATATGACTCAAATCTTCATTCCTTCAGAGCAAAAGACAATATTCCCATAGACATCAATGGAAACCAGATTATTCTTTAATTTACTGCTTTTTCACATGTATCTTTTTGACAAGTTTAAGGCAGATTGCATGTGTGTTTTAATTTCAGAGAGCATTTCTTACTAAAAAGTTTTAGCTATTTTTATAATGTTTGTATTGTTCCATAGGAAGCCAGACCATCTAGGAGGAGAGGCGCTGAATATTTTAAAAGTTAACATTATTTTATTTTCTGAAGTCCATATTGGATAACATGTTCTGTTCAACATCTTTATTAATGACTTAGATAAAGGGTTAGAAGGCATGATCATCAGGTTTGCAGATGACATCAAATTGGGAGGGATGGCTAATACTCCAGAAGACAGGAGCAGAATCCAAAATGATCTTAACAGATTAGAGAGGTGGGCCAAAACTAAAGTGCAGTTCAACAGGGACAAATGCAAGATACTCCATTTAGGCAGAAAAAATGAAAGACAAAGATACAGAATGGGGAATGCCTCGCTCAACAGCAGTACGTGTGAAAAAGATCTTGGAGTTCTTGTGGACCCAAACATGACCCAACAATGTCATGCGGTGGCAAAAAAAAGCAAAAAAAAAAAACAACAACTAAGAAACAAGCTAAAAAAGCCAATGGGATTTTGGACTGCATAAATAGGAGTATAGTGTCTAGATCCAAGGAAGTCATGCTACCCCTCTATTCTGCCTTGGTAAAACCACACCTGGAATACTGTGTCCAATTCTGGGCACCGCAGTTGAAGGGAGATGTTGACAAGCTGGAATATGTCCAAAGAAGTGCAACTAAAATAATCAAGGGTCTGGAGAACAAGCCCTATGAGGAGTGGCTTAAAGAGCTGGGTATGTTTAGCCTGCAGAAGAGAAGGCTGAGAGGGGACATGATAGCCATGTATAAATATGTGAGGGGAAGTCATAGGGAGGAGGGAGCAAGCTTGTTTTCTGCTGCCCTGGAGACTAGGACGTGGAACAATGGCTTCAAACTACAGGAAAGGAGATTCCACCTGAACATGAGGAAGAACTTCCTCACTGTGAGAGCTGTTCAGCAGTGTAACTCTCTGCTTTTGAGTGTGGTGGAGGCTCTTTCTTTGGAGGCTTTTAAGCAGAGGCTGGATGGCCATCTGTTGTGGATGCTTTGAATGTGATTTTCCTGCTTCTTGGCAGGAGGTTGGACTGCATGGCCCATGAGGTCTCTTCCAACTCTATGATTCTGTGATTCTATAATTTGCAAAACTTTATTATTCACAGATCAATTGCAGCTGAGCTTTTCTGCATTTGTTTTTCAGCTGTTTTAAGCTTAGTATTCAACAATCAAGACAACTAGCCAGTAGAAATATAAAGATTATTCAAAATATTCTTAAATGGTCAAAAACCATTTGTTTGTTTTTAGTTTTGAGATGTCCTCACAAAAAGAATCCTGAAACTGATGATAACCTTCACAATTTAGGGCTTATTCTGTCCAAAATGTGCACATGGTTGGTTTTTCTATTCAGAAAATAATACTAAAATTAGTAATGTTGCTGTAATTGGATATTTATTCTGAACAAAATTTGCATGTGGTTGATTTGCCTAGAAAACAACATTTGTTTGTGTAAAATTATTACTTCATGTGCAGAAAATACTTTTTTTCTGGGAGGTTTTCTGTACAAAACAATAATGTCAGGATTTTGCATATATTAAGTTCTGAATTGTGAATACTTTAACACTCTAAGCCATGTGGATTTTAAAGATTTTTTTGCACCAGAAAGAAAATTGTTAAAATTGCTCATTGTGGGGTTTTTTAGAAGAAACTTTGTGAAGAATTACAACCCTTATAGGGAGTTTACATTTCCAGGACCTAAAAGATGAGAAAAATAGTCTTGAACAGGAGCTATTTTGATTTTACATGTCTGAACCCATGGTGTGGATGCTGGTTTCTGATCTGCACTCTAAGACAAAAGCACATATGAGAGTAGACACAAGTTAGTAATATGAAAACCTGTTAGTTTCAATTTTCTTGAGTTCCTCAGAATACTATTCTTCCTATCCTTGTTACATATTGGCCAAAATGCTGACATTATAATTATTACTACTACTGCTGCTACTACTACTATATCAAAACATTTTTCTATAAAATATTTATTAAATACATAGGACAGAGAATAAAAATGGAACTCTCTCCCCCAGACTGTGGTGGAGGCTCCTTCTTTGGAGGCTTTTAAGCAGAGGCTGGATGGCCATCTGTCGTGGGTGCTTTGAATGCGATTTCCTGCTTCTTAGCAGGGGGTTGGACTGGATGGCCCATGAGGTCTCTTCCAACTCTATTATTATTCTATGAAATGCAGGACACGAGTTTAAAATTCATTTTAGTGTTATAAGGGGCCACTCGTAATATTTGTACAACATCTAAAACCTTCATACACACACAACTGTCAAGTTGTGGGATACTGCTGTACTGCTGCTGCTGCTTACCAGGGGAAAAGGAAGGAAGGGGAAACGCAGTCCAAAAGTATCTACAACGGGATGAAATATGAGCATGATTTCATATTGTGAGTGCACCTTCATTCCTTCTCCCTCTGAACCCAGATGAATTGGTTCTTAATTAGATTTGCCTCCCCACTCTCTCAATTCCCATTCAATAAACAATGGTGATGGCAGCAACCCCTCCTGGGGATAGAGAGTTGCTGAGGGCAGAAAGTTTTAGATGGGGCACAATGGCCTAGAAGGTTTTTTTACTTATTATTGCCCAGCCAGAATTCTTTTGGGGAAGATACTTATTTGAAAGAATTGTAGTTATGGTGCTATGCAGTAAATCTTGGGGAGACCCCCCCCCAAATTCTAACTGATGCAGGCAGTGAAATCAACAAAGGGCTGTTTCCCTATCGCTCAGGGAGCATCTGATTGCCATTTCCATGATCTACCATGAGCAATCTCTGGTGTGACCAGCAGAAGCTAGACTTTGTCACAATTATCCCTTGTGCCAGAGATTGCTCACAGAAGGGAGAATATCAATTATCTGTTTCCCAATCACTAAAGGAAAAGATTCCTGTTGACCACAGCATCTACTGTAAGTAGGGACTGGAGATTTCACAGATCTTAGGTAGACCTAAACTAGGGGCTTCATAGAGATCATGAACTTGCTGCAGTCACAAGCATGTAACTCTACATTATGCATTTGTAAAATGCATAATTCTGGAGTTATTTATTAACATATTTTATTCTATCCTTTATTCTGGAATTTCAGGGCAATCTAAAATATAAATCATTTAAAACTTTTCAAGGGTAAAGCAATAAATAATGTAAATAAGATGCAAACATATTAACCAATACAACAACTTAAGCTAGTTTAAAAGCTAAAACAACTTAAAATCATGTACATGTGTACTTCAAAGTAAAGTAGTTCCCAAAGGATCCAATAAAAGACCATGTTTTTCATAGACGCTAACTCGTTTTTATTTTCTCATGAACTTCTGTGGATGCAAATCCACTTCTTCAGATGCAGTTACAGAGTGATAATAGACTCTTTTGCTCCACTAAGTATGTAGAAATCACCCTGGTTGAGCTGGTCCTATTTCCTTGCTCTATTAGCTGACCTAAGAATATAAAACAAAAGACAAAATTGAAAGTGCTCTAGCCTAGAAAGGTAATTCTTCTGTTCTAACATAAAAAGTCAACCCACTATTAATTTTTAAGGACTTAGCATATTCAGTTAACAATGATGCTGCAAAATACTGAGGGTAACATGGACATAACTAACTTTCCCTGAACCTAAAACAAGCACTCAAGCTGATGGATTTTTTCCTTCAAATAATATTAATGATAATATCACACTTTTTCTCTCCACAAGGAGACTCAAAATGGCTTACATTAAAAGCATTTCAATATAATTTAAAATCTACAAATATACAAACATTAAAACAAAATTAAATATTATTGGTATTAAAACATTTAATTTAAATCCATAAAAACATATTTGAAACTAAAAACTAAAAATCACGACATCCCCTGACTTGATCTTAAAAACTTTCTTCTTTACAAGCCTGCCAGAATAAAAAGCTTATTATAATATAGCTTATTTGATGATTTAGCTGTACTGTGACTGCACCACCATGAAAATTCACTGCATATTGTTGAAAACTCCAGTTGTCAGGAACTTTTGCACAATCTGTTTCTTAAACAGGAAATGCATACAAGTAAAAGAGAAGTCAAGCATTAATTTCAAAAAGTGCCCCAGAGAGCAGGAAGATCAATACATTTTATGCACACAGATGTAGAAATGTCTCATCTTAGTATTTTCATTTTAGTTTGATATGAGTTTGAGATTAATATGCATTTAAGTATCAAAGATCATTGCAGTGGTAGAACTTCATGCAACATCCTTGTAACAGTGTCAAAATAAATCCAAAGCAACTTTACTTTTAAAATAGACTGCCTCTATGGACATTAGTAGTGTAGGATCTGTTCTGTGATTTTAAAACTTCATCTACATGTCGGAAGGGTAAAAAATGTAGATGCATTTTTGGGGCCAGAGTTCAGTGAAAGAGCATGTGTTTTACATGCTGAAGGTCACAGGTCCAATCTAGCATCTCCCATTAGTATTTAAAATATATTCCCTATTTCTTAACATAGACAATGTTGAACTAGATGGTTTTATTCGGTATAAAGGATCATCCTGGGTTCCAATCATGCTCCTCTAATTTCAGCCATATGGCAATTGCATTGTAAAGGGCGATGTGAGTGGCCTTAGTCACACATGGTGGTGGACTTAGTTAATTCTCTGGTTGAAATTTATGTTCCAGCCTTTCACTCTAAGTTGCTGAACACAGTTGACTGCTATTATTAATTATAACAACAAACACGCATTAGACACTAACATTAAAACAACAATATAACAAACAGCAATATCATGATCGGAATGTTTTTTTAAAGATTTAACTAGGCCATCTTAAGTTATTTCAGACTATGCCCTGGAGAAGAGAAAGGATACCAAGGAAGAGGGAGTGGGAGCTAAATTAGGATTTTTGAGCATTCCTGTTGAAAATTCAGAGAGCTCTTTGACATTTGTGTGTGCGATTGATGTGAACGTGTGAAAACTTTGGTTCATTTTTAGAACAAGAGAAATAGATGAGGAACTTCCCTACTTATCTGTAGTAACTCACATTCAATCATGAACTAAATGAACACGTGTTCAAAGCCAAAGATTTGTTCTACCATGTCCAAAATGTACAGCCAAAGGTCCGTGAAATACCAATGGGATGCCAACCAATGTCTTCTGGCATGGCCAGTTCCTTGATGGATGTGATTACATTTCCATACACAAGTCTTGTAAGTATGCATTAAAAGTATAAATAGAGATGATGTTTTGGCTAATTTTTAATACATCTCTTATTCTGGAATCAAGCTGTAATGTTAGGAAAAGAGTCGAAGGATCTATTCTGATAAAGTCCTGTTCCTGAACAACCAGTTTTTCCTATTCCCTCTGTACCACTTCAGTCACTTTGTCAGCTTAGCAAAGCAATTAGAAGACTAAAAAGTCAGATTCAAAAACAAGACATGTAAGAAGGTAAAATAGGTCAAGTGAAATAAATGAGACTTGCGGCATGCCCTAATCACAGAAACTGAGAAAATCCAGAGGCTCTCCTCAGGGATAAATTTCTATATAATGGGAGATGCAATGAAGAAAGATCTGCCTCCAGGCTAGGTTTGGAAGGAACCTAAGGACAAAGCACACACTGGTCCTAGTTGATGTTAAGTGCTGTCTCTGGATCGAAGATGTTATCAGATGAAAAATATCAAAGTGCCCTTAGTAAAAAGAAATTATACACATGTACACACAAAGAGAGAGACGCTTAGTTGAACTTCCAAGTGCAGTTCTCTCTGTTTTGTCACACAGTTATGAATCCAATGGAGACATCTGCAGAAGTCCAGTTCAATGACAAACAGCCTGACTATGATCTCTCTGAAAAGTAAATATTGCCTTTGTTACAAGCTGTCATTTCATGCTCCTTTATTAGCCCCTGGAGGAGCAGCCTGGAGATATTAGCTTAGCTGAATGGGCTTTACAAAACTGTGATTGCACAAGGTTTTCATAGAATTTGGCAGCTGTTTCGGTATTTGTCAATTTTCACAAATATTCTGTGGACTTTTGCCCAGTAGGTACAGAATGATTCGGAATTGAATATCCTCATGCAGACAGTTCTCAAAGGAGAATCAGTATAGGCCACAGGAAGAAGGAAAGCGACAGAGCTTTTTAGGCTACTCCTGCATAACTGTCTTTGTGCTCAAATGGATAATTCAAAACTGTCATTAAAAATAAACCCCCTACTGTAGACTTTATGACTGCTTATCAAGAATTACTGTATATTGCAGAGCTCAGAATGTTGATCAGAACTCTATATCACATTCTATTCAATGTTTATGAAGGTGCTTTAAAACCTTGTTACTGAATTGTGAAAGAGGATTAATGGGATACTGGCAAGAGTTCCTGATGCACAATAGAATCTTCTTGCCAATGTTCCACCATGCATCAAAAGAACCTTAGTGCATTGATCTCAACTTGTGTTGGTTCAAAAGTGTATCAGTCATTTTGCCAGATCCCCTACATAAGATCAGCCCACTACTGGATATGGAACTACTCAGTTCTATTTTCTGCATATATATACATCTACTTATGAAGATGCAACTCTCATATAGGATTCTGGCCATTATTTTAAAAAAGTAACAAGCAACCATTATAGTTGCAAGGTCTCATAAGTAGGATCACCTCTCCTCATCTTTAACAGATTTAATTTGGCCTAGCAACAGTATACTGAAAATTAAATGTGGTTGACAGTCTGAAAACTGCAACTGAAAACAGTTGTGTCAAAGAGGACATTTCAGCAGGTTTTAGTTGTTTCATACGAGATATGTAGACAGCCCATCTTCTAAACTACTATTTAAAGTCCAGATCGATCTTCAGTTTGTAACCTCACAATCCTATGACCTCCCCATCCCCATGCTGCTATCAGGTCTTGTAACTGAGCCCCAAATAAACAAATACAATTATCTACCAAGTGATTAAAAGTTTTGGGGTTGAGGCATATGTGACAGTAAGATCTGGGAAAGGAGCAGAGGAGACCTTGAGCTGGCTCTCAATCATCTCTTCTTAAACTAAACTATTTGGAAACTGAAATTTACCATCAGACTTTATTTTTAGTCAAAGAGCCATATACTCTGTAAAAAAGAACATGAGTATAAGATGGTGTTCACAAATTGGGATTAATTGTGCCTTCCCTTGTTGACACAGAGACACTTCAAGGCTAAAATATTGACTTTCTCTCTCTCCTATACTCAAGGCTAACACTTCAGAAATCTCTTCATATGTTTTGCCTCAATTATAGCCATAAAGTAATCAATACCATTTTAAAAATCAACAAGTATACTTGTTGAGTAAAATACTACTTAGCATGAGAAGAGTGACTGAATCTGGCCCAACATGAAGGATGAGAGCATATTACATCCTCACAGTTACTAATCTATAAGGACAGAGTGTGAGAAAACAAGGCTGAGTCAGAGTTCAGTTTCTTCTATATTTAGCATCTACTAAAACCACACTGTCTGTGAACCATTTATGAGCAGAAGAACTGCATTCATTTAATCCTCTGCATGTGAACTTTGCCTTCATTCTGATTTTCAAAAACATGAAGGAAATAACTATTCACATTGGGAAAGATATGTATCTATTAAGTATCTTGGTTGTTTTGGAAGCTCTTTGATTGTTTTTATTAAACAATCTTTGCAGTAAAGAATTCCGAGTGAACAAGAGAAAGATTTCTTCCAAGATAGGGAATCGTGGCCTTGTTTGAACTTTATTTTTCCATTTGGAAAAATTCTTACTGCATGGTTTCTGTGGCTTTCTTTCTTCACTATTGCAGACCAGATTTACATTTTGCAGAAGGCTTGTAGGCCACCTAAGTCTTAATCTCAGCATTTCACACAGAGAGACACATAGACACCATGCTTATTAAAGGTATGTAATTCGACCAAAAGGCATACCTTTCCGGGGTCCATTATTGGCTAACCCCTCATTCTGTTTCCCAGGAAGTTACTTGAATTAGGAGGGATGTTGCCATTTTCATTCGGCAAAGATTTGGCCCATTGGCTACAGTGGGAAACTTTAAAGACTCAATCCTCAGTCATTTTAAGGCCTTTCTGCATGAAACCTACCTAAGCTTTAGATCCCATTTACAACTTCAAGCCTGCCAAGTTTCAAATCAATTCACCAATCTACTGATTTTTAGAATTATTTTAAGTTTTAACCTTAACATTTTTTTAAATAAGACAAACCACAAGAGAGGGTTCTGGGAATTGAAGTCACTGATTGTGTTTATTCTCAGCCAATCAGAGCATGGACATAACCAGGCTTTTTATTGGCTGAGAAACAGAGAGAGAGAAACAATATGGGGGACACCTGGCTCGACAGCAGTATGTGTGAAAAAAATCTTAGAGTCCTCATGAACAACAAGTTAAACATGAGCCAACAATGTGATGCGGCAGCTAAAAAAGCCAATGGGATTTTGGCCTGCATAAATAGGAGTATAATGTCTAGATCCAAAGAAGTCATGCTACCACTCTATTCTGCCTTGGTCAGACCACACCTGGAATACTATGTCCAACTATAAATTTTCTAAGAACTGCATATAAGCTTGGGCAAAATTTGGTTTGTTCACCATATGACTACTTTGTTCTTTTGACAGTGATCAACTAATCTAACAGCCGCATTTCTTCATTTGTTTCAAACGTCAAAGCAAAATTTCCACAAAACCTCCCATAAGAATTTTGTTACTCTACTTTCCATACTGCTGGGTTAGTCTTTCTAAAATATATTCATTTAATGTTTATAGAGATTTTTATAGAGATTTATTTATATATGGAGATATTTATATACCTATCTAGCTTTGATAGGCATAAACAGATAATATATGCACAGCAGGCCAAAATCCCATTGGCTCTTTTAGCTGCTGCATCACATTGTTGGCTCATTTTCACCTTCCTGCCCATGAGGACTCCAAGATCTTTTTCACATGTATTGCTGTCGAGCCAGGTGTCCCCATTCTGTATCTTTGCATTTTATTTTTTTCTTCCTAAGTGGAGCCCAAGATTGACCTTTTTTGTGAATTTGGTTTATATGTGTGTTAGGCATGTCCGATCGATGAAAAAAATGTTTCAATTCTCGTTTCTAAAGTAGGGGGCGCCGGCGCTTTGATATAGAAACTATTTCCGATTTTTTCCCTCAAAAATTTCAAATATTTCCAAAAATTCGTAATGTTTCTAAATGTTTCTAAATGTTTCTAAAATGGCGGACGCGCATGCGCAATCGCAAAAAAAAACCTGGGGGGACATTTACAGGGCTCTCCCGCCCTTATTTCTTGAGCTATCCTGATCAAATTTGGTACAGTGGGAAAACACATTCAACCCTCCTAGCTCACCAAATTGCAGAACGTTTCCTGTATCCTCCGAGTTTTGGTGAATTTTCATAGCTTTTATAATAAACTATTTTTTAATAATTGAAGAAACCTGTTCCTGGTTTGAAAGTTTTATTTCCTGTTCAATTGTGTTTTTTTTCAATGTGAAAGTCCTTCTTCTACTTGTGTAACTTTGTTTCTGTGTCTGATTTTCCCTTTGTAATATTTTTAAGGAAAAAGGACACTGGAAATCAATGCTATGTCTTGCTATGTGCTCCCAGAAGCCCAACCCAATGCATTCATTAGGGAATGTACCTGTGACCAAGCCAGGCAATGCTCAGGCACTGTGTGCAAAGGAACTTTGGAAACTAGAGATTCCCTTTGTAATATTTTTTAGGAAAAAGGACACTGGAAATCAATGGTGTGTCTTGCTATGTGATCCCACAAGCCTCAAAGGCAATGCCTTGCCTTCCTTTGGTAATGTACCTGTGAGCAAGCTGGCCAATGCCCTGACAAGGAGTGCACAGATACTTTGAAAACTATAAATTCCCTTGTTATATTTTGAAGCAAGAAGGAAACTGGAAAAATGGTGTTTGGCTATGTGATCCCACAAGCCTCAAAGGCAATGCCTTGCCTTCAATTAGAAATGGAGCTGTGACAGAAGTGCAAAGATACTTTGAAAACTATAAATTCCCTTGCTATATTTGTAAGCAAGAACTCTGGAAATCAATGTTGTTTGGCTATGTGATAACACAAGCCTCAAAGGCAATGCCTTCTTAATGAAATAGACTGCTGATTCTGCAACAAAGGTATGCTGTGATCCAGCAAGAACTTTTCTTAACAAAATTGAAAGCTAGATTTTTTTAATATGAAATGTCATTACTGATTGCTCTTATGTAAGTCATTCTGGAAGTCTGTTCACTGAAAGCAAAAACTGAGCTAGGAATGGAAATGCATGGCCATGAAATAAAAAGAATATTCAATACCATTCCAAAAATGATTGAAAAATTGTTCAAGTGTGAGTTCTGCTCTGCAATAAAAGTAAGCAGACCACATTATCATTAGATTTGGAAATAAAAACCCACAGCTTTATTTGATGTGATAGCTGTATTTATAAATCTCTTATAAAGTTTGGACATGAGATAGTATCTTTCTGCACAGAAAATAATAATATTTCTCGAACAGAAAGTGGCTTTTTTACACAGGAAATGTAATTTTCTATGCAAAAAAATTAATTAATTAATTAATTTAAAAAATGCAGCTTTTGTGCCAAATACTTCATAAACTGAGAAGATTCTAATCACTCCAGTTTTCTCCTTGCCAGGATTTCTCAGCAAACAAACATGGAAGCCCACTTTACTGGGGGAATCCACATTGCAATTCAGGGTGTGAGCAAAGCAAGCATACCAGCTTACTGTTTTGAGCCTCTGGAACAGTTTTAAAAGCACCACTTGTGGTTGGCTGCTGGGGCTGGGCCAGCCAATTGATATAAAGTAGTTTTCGGCTTGCCCATTGGATGGCTCCCAACCACAGTCCAGCTGGAGTACCCAGCTGAGATTTCCACTGGTTGGGTATTAGAATTTATAAGGGGAGGGAGATGTGAACCCACCCCTTCCAGGTTCTCTTCAGACTCCAGCCCAATATATTAAAAAGTTTCTCAGCATTGCTAATTGCTAACAACATTTGTATTTTGTTATATTGTATATATTGTTAGTTGTCACAACTTAAATGTAGATTTTTTGCAATTTATCTGTGACAATTTTGTAATGGAGTCTCCAGAGAAGGACACTCTATCACACTCTGAGGCAGCATATTCCACTGCCGAACAGCTCTTACCATCAAGAAATTTTCCCTAACATTTAAATAGAATCTAAACTGTACTTTTAATCTGTTGCTTCATGTCTTAGTCTTTGGAACAGACTTTATATAATCAGTCTTTGGCCATCTAATTATATACAGCAGCTGCTGTCTTTAACTAATCGTACTCATACCTCTGAAGCACTATCTACACACCATGCAATGAAAGTGCATTATATCCGTCTATACTGACCATATATTCAGTTTCAAACTGCATTACATGGCAGTGTAAATGAAGCATATGTTCATTTGGAATAGAAGGACAGGAGTAGGTGGGTCACCACGTATCTCTGGCAGTAAAATGTTTTTCCAGCCCTGAATTTAGATATGTACCATTCATAATTTAGATAATTTAGATATGTACCATTCATGGGTCTTCGAGTCAAAAATCAACATACAGTGTCCCCATTTATTTCATAGGCTTTTCTTAGTCAAAGAATTGTCCTTTTCTGAATATAGAATCATAGAATCATGGAATCGTAGAGTTGGAAGAGACCTCATGGGCTATCCAGTCCAACCCCCAGCAAGAAGCAGGAAAATCTCATTCAAAGCAGCCCTGACAGATGGCCATCCAACCTCTGCTTAAAAGCCTCCAAAGAAGGAGCCTCCACCACACTCCGGGGCAGAGAGTTCCACTGCCGAACAGCTCTCACAGTGAGGAAATTCTACCTAATGTTCAGGTGGAATCTCCTTTCCTGTAGTTTGAAGCCATTGTTCTGCGTCCTAGTCTGCATGGCAGCAGCAAACAAGATTTCTCCCTCCTCCCTATGACTTCCCCTCATCTTAGTCATTAATAAAGATGTTAAACAGAACCAGGCCCAGGACGGAACCTTGCGGCACTCCACTCATGACTTCTTTCCAGCTTGAAGAGGTAGCATTGGTGAGCACCCTTTGGGTTCGTTCGCTTAGCCAATTACAGATCCACCTAACTGTAGTTTTGTCTAGCCCACATTTGACTAGTTTGTTTGCCAGAAGGTCATGGGGGACCTTGTTGAAGGCTTTACTGAAATCCACATACACTACATCCATGGCATTCCCTGTATCAACCCAGCTTGTAACTTTATCAAAGAAAGAGATCAGATTAGTCTGACATGACTTGTTTTTGATAAATCCATGTTAATGATGACCACATTTGTTTCTAAGTGTTTGCAGACCACTTCCTTAACTTTCTTTTCCAGAATCGTGCCTGGTATCGACGTGAGGCTAACCGGACGGTAATTGTTTGGGTTGTCCTTTTTTCTCTTCTTGAAGATGGGGACCACATTTGCCTTCCTCCAATCTGCTGGGACTTCTCCCATTCTCCAAGAACTCTCAAAAATTATTGCCAGTGGTTCCGAAATAACTTCTGCTAGTTCCTTCAATACTCTTGGGTGTAGTTGATCCGGCCCTGGAGACTTGAATTCATTTAGAGAGGCCAGGTGTTCCTGGACAACTTGTTTCCCTATTTGGGGTTGGATTTCCCCCAATCCTTCATTCACTCCATGTTGCTGAGGTTGAGGTTGGCTTTCTTTTTGTGAGAAGACTGAGAAAAAGGAGGCATTAAATAGTTCTGCCTTTTCCCTATCCCCTGTCTGAATTTCCCCATCTTCTCCCCACAGAGACCCTATCGCCTCCTTGTTCTTCCTTTTCCTACCAACGTAAGCAAAAAAGCCTTTTTTTTGTTTTTGTTTTTAATGTCTCTGGCAAGCCTGAGCTCATTTTGCGCTTTAGCCTTGCGAACCTTTTCCCCACAGGAGTTGGCTATTCGTTTGAATTCTTCTTTGGTGATTTCTCCCTTTTTCCACTTCTTGTGCATGTTTTTTTTTAGTCTTAGACCAGCCTGATACTCTCTGGCAATCTTCTTTCCAAGTACAAATCAAGTCTGAATCTGTTTAGCTTCCAAGATCAGACAAGATCTGACACCTTCAAGGTATTTAGTCAACATAGTATATGGCAACCAGGATTGGATCTCCTCATGATAGTCTACACTGCCATCTCTTCCAGTGGAAGATGACCATACTAAGAGATGCCCAAATGGGAGCTTAGAATTCTTACACGAGAAAGACCTTGCTGCAAAGTACAGTCATTGCAAAGATAAGGCTTGACACTGAACATGCCTTGTTATCATAATAGATAACTACAGATGACTGCATACTGTGTGGATGCTTAAATTCCTGGTTGCCTATTTTGAGTGAGTTTTCCTGTGAGGCTTCAGGTGGATTCATCATACCCATTTATTACAAAAACAGTGTGGGGCCAGTAAATGCTTTTGTAGTCAATCTTATAAAGATGAATCTTACACAGAAGGGCCAGAGGGGGTGTGGGGGATCTTTTTCTGTTCTTTCATACATTAAAAGGAAACAGTTGCAAAATGTCAAAGGAAAGAAAAAAGGAAAAATAAGGTACTCAGGGCTTAAGATGTAGGTTTCTTTTCAAAATGATGCATAAGGAGGTACGATAAAAGCAGAAGTACCATTATTACTGAATGGGATTTGTCTGCAGCTCCAAATGCAATGTGTTCTGAAAAACCTACTTTGTTTGTTCTCAATGTTTGAAAATGTTAGCTTAGTGAATCATGGGCAGAAAACAAGATAAAGATACTGATATAAGAATATTTTAGTGTCAGACTGAATACACAAAGTGCAGTAAAACTGTGAACTCTAGTAGAACATTTATTTGCTTCCCCTTTGGGTTGAAGTGTAGTTTTGGTTTGCAAAGAAGCTCTTATCTAATTACCAATATTATTCTTATTCTATTTTGTTTTTGTATCTGTGCTTAATAGAAAAAATGATGACATGTTGCCTGCTCTACTTAACTTCCACCTGCTCTATTGATTTTCTCAGGTTATTCAATGATATCACGATCTGCAGTTAATATACTCTGCAGATACTTCAACATCCAAAGTATGGAATTAAAACTTCAATCAGACAAAATGTCGCGTGGGGGAAGGATGAATTAATACTGAGTCACAGAGCTTTTGTTTCTTTTGAGAGCAACTCCTTCATAATTGGTAGTTTTGCAGCAAAGAACTAGTGTAGCATTAAGAAGCTGGTTTTACGGTAAGACTGTTAGAACTGTCTGCATTGGTTTAGCATAGGGGTATCAAGATTAAGGAAACCAGCTCTAAAACATTACAGCAATTTGGACAAAATACTGGGGACCACATGTGCAAAGCAAAGCACACAAGGAGAGATCAAAGCTAGATGATGAAGCCACAAGATGTGATTTTATCGGTTTGAGCATTTTACTGATCTAGTATATAAAGCATGGTTCTGTTGTGTATATGTGCACAAGCTAATGCACATAGACATTTTGTGTTAAATGAGGGAAAACACAAGTAAAAATGCTCAACTTCTTAGTCTTACACTGGAGGTGAGCACTCCTTTAGGTTTTGAAAATACTCAGCAAGCTGTATCACTATGTTGAAATAACATGTCTCATCCAGAATCTAAGCCAGTGGTTCTCAATCTGTGCCTCCAGATGTTTTTGGCCTTCAATTCCCAGAAAAACTTAAAAACTGGTAAACTGGCTGGGATTTCTGGGAGTTGTAGGCCAAAAATATCTGGGGACCCCAGGTTGAGAGCCACTGATCTAAGCAATAGTGATCTTTTCCCTACAAGTAACACATGCACTGAGTGTGAGGAACAATCTAACCATGTCAAAGCATGGAGACCATAATAAATAGACTGATAATATGTGATAACATTGGTTTACATCCAGTTCCTTTGGCTTATGTATTCTTTTTGTGAAAATATCCCTCTATCTTGTCTTCCACAATGTTATTGTCTCTTTTTTGCCTCTTTGATATGTTGATCTCAGAGAGATTTTACATATTTTCAGGACTGGTTTTTGCACTTTCTGTGTAAAGTGCAAAACAGCAAACTACCATATATTTAACCCACTAATCTCATATGATTTAATCGAATGCAGGATTTGGCCTGGTTAATATCTGGGTGGATTTCCAGGTAATGTTAGGAAATAGCACTACAATTCTGTGGAGCAACAACCAAGCAGAGCTGAAAGCACTGGTTTAGATGTTTTAATGGTTTGACTCAACATAAGTCAACATATATTGACTCAACATATATTCCTATATTCCTGATTCCACCCTTGCTTTTACTTTCACCTCTTCATCATTTCATGTCTCAATACCCTGTCTCCAAATGCAATCAATCAATTGTAATAAAGTATATACATTTGCACACTTAATTTGAATGATTCCACTTACATGTAACAGTTTTCTGAGAGCCATCTGTGTTCAAAAAAGGAAACACTTGGCATGAGGAAGTGGGAAATGTCTCTTCCTAAACATCAAAGGCAATAGGAAGTCCTTGCATATACATAACTTTGAATTATGGATGCTGAGATTACTGTGTGCCTAATTTTGGATTATGCGTTACAGAACAGAACATATATCAAGTGGTACAGAGGTTTCTGCAAATGTATTTGAATGAACTAAGTTACATACAAATAGAAACACCATTCATTTTATTCCAATCATCTTAAGAAAATGACATAAATTAATTAGGAAATCTGACATATTATTAGGTTCCCCAAGAAACAATATATATTATAGGAAAGTTGTTTAATATTTTATATATATTTAAATGGCAGTATAAAAAGTTTCTTGATAAATGCCATTTGGTATATGTGTAGCATTTTACATACTATAGTGTGGTGCCAAGTACTTGCATGCTTGCCAAATTTTTGCAGTTAATTAAACACTTGGCCTAATTCATTTACTTCAGTGGAGGTACCCTAAGGATAAAATTGGTCAATGTTTGTGAAACGCTAAATGAGTTCTCAGTGGTAAGAGGCTTGATTGTGAAGAGAGTTTTTGTATTTGGGATAAAATTCCAGTATACATTAACCCAAGTACATCAATGTTCTTTCAAAACGATGGCTCTTCATCATATAAGAAACATGCCATTAGACATGGAATTAGTTTTCTTTCATAGCATCTTTTAGTGCTCTTTTAAAAAATGTAAACACAGACATGCACACACTTTCTTCTTGTACTTGCGAGCTTGGGGTCATGGAACATAAATGATGCAAAAATACAAACTGAAGTCAAGGTCCTAGCTCGATTAGTTTCATACAGCACAACAATTAGAAAAGCACCCACTTGTGTTGTCATGGAGTGGACATAAATGTTAGCCAAACCACCTTTTGGGAAACAGGGAGAAAATACTAAAAGGACAGGAGAAATGAAATTACAACTCTGTGTGGAACAGTAATTGCTTACTTTAAATGCAAGGCATAGTCATTTGAACTGAATATTGTGTTAAGTGTTAAGCCAAAACCAAAATTATATGAATGGAAAGAAAGTAAAGGCTTTTCAGTCCATGATGAATTTTTTCAATTCCTGTGGAAAGTTTGATGAGCTGCCTTTCGTCTTATAAATAAACGACTGTGGTTTTAAGACATGTGTTTGGTCTTGGTTTATTTAATTCACAATACCCAGTAAAAAGGGCCCACTGGGTAATATATTGACAGTACAAGTAAACTACACTTGCCAAAAGCAATTGTACTGTGTATAGTTTGCTTTGGTATTATAGTTTCCAGTTATCTGTATCATATCCACGTAGCATACTGTTTAAAGCCTAAATTCTAAACTCAGAGTGTTTCCACATAGCTATTTATTTTGAACCAGGATGTGAATCAAACAGATTCAGTTCACTTCAGAGCGTCTACATAGGCACCCCAGGAACCAGCTGCAAGCTCCCATGGAGTCCACAAGGCTCCAATTATCCGGATCTATCCAAATCCAGGATTATTTTGTTTGTAGCTATTTCTGCAAAATGTGCTTGTTGCAAACAGCATTTGTCTGCAGGAGAGCCAGGTAATAGAGAGCAGTATAACATTTTAGTGGGAATGCTGCTCTTTCCTAGCTCTTTGCGCCCACGCAAAAAATGTTAAGATTCAAAACACTGACCTATGACTTTTCTAAGAGTTATGTCTCATAAGTAGCTCCAGTTTCCATTGAGGGTACTACTTATCCCCTAAAAGGGCTGGGGTTGGTCCCCCAAAGGGCCCTGAGACTCTTTCCCAAAGGGGGTGGCCTGGGTGGGAGGGATACCTGTCTGGATGACCAGGTAAGGAAGAAGCACCTCCAGCACATGGCTGGCCCAGAGAGAGACGGGCAGAGACCATCACATTCAGGCTTTAATGAGGGCAGTCCCGGTATTCTGAAGCAAAGTCAGGGGTATGCTCCAGAGCTCCTAAAGCTCCAGGGCAGCCTTACAGTTCAGTATGTGTGAGAACAGTGGGGCCGGTTTGATTAGGAACCAGCACCACTATTCACATGGGCCATTGCCACCACCCTGTTTTCTCAAGAATCCACATTGCAGGGAAAATAGTGTGACATCTGTGACATTGTTAGTCACCATAGCTGTAGCCTTGAAGCTCCAGAGAGCTTTTGGGCATTGCTGGGCACCCATATTGATCTAAGCAAAGAGGGGTGGGGGATCACACCCTTCTTTTTCCCATCCCCTCTCCAGGCCATGTGGACACCTTGGCTTACATCAGCAAAGGCAACCAAGAGATGGCCACAAGTTCTCTGGAGTTCCAAGGCCACTGGTATAGCAGCGAACAATGACAGAGATCAAACTTATTGCGCAACAGGGTGGAATGTGATGATTGCAGAAACTTGGTTGCAATTAAATTCACTTACAAGGAAAGCTTAGAAATTTATATAATGCTAGGTTACCACTATACAGCAGAGTTATGAATGAAAAAAATGTGGGCAGCATCTAAGTTTCAGTGTCTAAAACCCAACCCCTCAGTTCCCTAACATTCCTCCATCCAACTTCCAGGTCTTCCAGTCTGAGCTGGTTTGTGTTTTCAGGCTCTTTCCTGCTCAGAGCCCCAGATGTTTTCATTTCTCAGTCTTGGTAGTGAAACTCATGGCCTAGAGGTGTTCTGGTGTCTTAAACACACCAGATACTGACCTATGACATGGAACCAGATTCATCCAAATTGGACTCTGCTCTTGACACTTGCATGATTCAGGAGCAGAGTGGAGTGAACAACAATGCAGAATCTAGAGCTGATATAAAGCAAAAATGCTTCAGGCCAGTCCTGGAATTTTTTTGCCTATGTAGATGCACTGTTAGCTTTAGAGTACTAATGTTGCCTAAGTCTAAGCAAGTGCTACTTACTTCTAAGTAAACATATGTAAGGCGTGTGATAAGAATTGGGAATTACATCATAATAAAACTTTCCTTGAGAAGGTTTGTTGAATGGAGCTGGCCATATTTGAAGTTTGCCATATTTGGAGTGGTGCTTCACATTGATAATGATTCCTGAGTTTTTACATACTACTATATCATCTAGCCTTTGTATAATACTCCCCTAACTTTTTAGCAGAGCTTAGAGTGTTCGTTTTCAAAAATAGTTTTGAAAGTAATTCACTCAGTGCTGCCCTAATTTAACTGTTACTACTAACATTGTAATAAATAATAATAATAATAATAATAATAATAATAATAATAATAATAATAATAAACCATTGATCATATCCTCAGCTGTTGTAAGAAAATTGCACAGACAGACTACAAACAGAGGCACAACTATGTGGCCCAAATGATTCATTGGAACTTATGCCTCAAGTACCACCTCCCAGCAGCAAAGAACTGGTGGGATCACAAACCTGCAAAAGTATTGGAAAATGAGCACGCAAAAATACTGTGGGACTTCCGAATCCAGACTGACAAAGTTCTGGAACACAACACACCAGACATCACAGTTGTGGGGAAAAAAAAGGTTTGGATCATTGATGTTGCCATCCCAGGTGACAGTCGCATTGACGAAAAACAACAGGAAAAATTCAGCCGCTATCAGGACCTCAAGATTGAACTTCAAAGACTCTGGCAGAAACCAGTGCAGGTGGTCCCGGTGGTGATGGGCACATTGGGTGTCGTGCCAAAAGATCTCAGCCGGCATTTGGAAAAAATAGACATTGACAAAATTACGATCTGCCAGCTGCAAAAGGCCACCCTGCTGGGATCTGCGTGCATCATCCAAAAATACATCACACAGTCCTAGATACTTGGGAAGTGTTCGACTTGTGATTTTGTGATATGAAATCCAGCATATCTATTTTGTTTGCTGTGTCATAATAAAATAATAATAATAATAATAATAATAATAATAATAACAACAACAACAATAACAGTGCTTTACATTACTTGATACATTCTTATTACATTTGAGTGCTAAAGAATGGAGTAAAACTTGAAAGAAATCCACTCTAAATGCCTTAAATACTCTTTAAAGAATAAATGGGAAAATATCTAGAAACATTGTTTGTTAACTTGCAAATGGCAGCATTATGTAAGCTGTTGTGTTGCTATATAAATGGGGCTTTTTTACATATTCATTGTTGTCCCCTCCCCTGGTAATTATTAGTGATACCTTTGTTACTTCTAAGCACCTGTAATTATAGCTGTTCAGAGACATTAGCATATTTTTTTAAAAAACAACCTTGCAAAGTAGGCTACTATTTTATTTTCCTTATTATAGTTAGAGAACTTGAAGAGAGCTTGCCATAAATTGTTGGATAAACCGAGATGTGATGTCAGGTTTTCTCAGCTCACATCTCATTAGTCTAATGACTATATCTGACAACTCCTCATATGTATGCCTGCCCACAATGCCCTGCCTCATGCACAGAGGAGGAGTTGTTTAAAGCTACAGACAATGTGATTGCTGTTGCCCGCTTTTGGTCCAAAACTATTTAGCTGTTTGTGATTCCTTTATTTTATCGCTTTTAAACTTATTTATTATGCAATGCTTTTGACACGAAATAATGAAATCTGACTTCCCCTGTAGTAAGTTGCTTGGCTTATTTGAGTCTAGGATTATTCACTTGGCATGCGTTTTTTTGTTATACCATTGAATTTCATACATTACATATTATGAAGAAATGTGAAATTTGATAACAAAATATGGTCCTTTGGGTTCCATGACTTTATAAAACTATGATGCTAGGTTGGAAATAATAGATAAGCATTGTCATCAACAAGATACAAACTGAGATAAAGCCCAATGGAAATCAGGTTGTCATGTAATTACTTTTGTGCCCTGTGGTAAAAATCAACACTTCTGCATGGATACTAATCTTTGCACTGCAATCCATTTACATAGGCCAGTTACCATCGGGCTGGTCTGGAGTGGCACTACTCTGGACTGACACTGGGAGTGGCTATACTCCTCACTTCCATCCCACTGTGATGATCGGATGCAGTCCAGACTGTCCAGAGGATGGATGACCACCCTTATCTGTGTCATGTTGTTGTGTGGTAGTGCACACACAACTTTGAGAGGAGAGTGGGGCCATTCCAGGCATCATCAAAATTCAGATTAAATAAGTGGGTTTAAAAATCATGGGATCTGACAGCAAGTCTGGATACAGACCTGTCAGTCCTGGGAAATGGACCTTGGATTTTACAAGTCTGCAAGATAGACGGGGGATATCTGGTGAAGTTTAAAAAAAAATCTCTCTGAGATGCACTGGATTGTATATGAACTCATGCTGATATCTCAATGTACACACAAGCAGGTTTCTTACATTTCTTCTCACTCAACTATAAATTCAAGCTCTGTTTAGTATCATAAAGATCAGAACAAAGGAATGATTGCAGAGAGTTCTAATTGTAATTGCTTTCCAATTGTGCTTCTGTTTATCCACCTGTGTGTCTATGACTCCATTTTGACAGCGCTGGTCAGCGGATTGGGCTTTTAAAATGTGCATGTGTGCTGATGCAGTTCACACCATAGAAATGAAGTCACATGTTTTCCATGACTGCAGGGATAGTATGCTTGCAAGTGATAGTTACCTTCACCTGTGCAGCATTTCGGAACTATTACAGCTGTTAAGGATTGGCCATGACCCCGCCCCTCCTCCCCTGAGGGTATATATCCACCAGCAGGGTTATGGCTTTGTTCCTTGCTGACACAGCAGCAGAATAGAAAGGCGTGACATCAGTGAGGAGGATAGGCAGGGTTGTGTGGATTCCACAGATCACCACTTCAAGAAACAAGGTTACAGGTAAGCAAACATACTTTCTCCTTCGTGGTGTCTGTGGAATGCACACAAGTGGTAGACTAACAAGCTACTCACCGAGGACTGCGGGCGTCATGCCACCGTCGAAGAAAAAACAGCCCTCCCGAAGGCTGCTTGATGTCTGGACACCGACATCTTGATGTCTGGTCGACCTTATAGTGGGTAACAAAGGTCAACCGCGTGGCCCAGGTTGCTGCCTGACAGATGTCCTCCAAGGGTATCCCCCGGCAGAAGGCAGTAGAAGCAGCAACGGCCCATGTAAGTGGCCCTTGAGCCCAGGCGGGGCCTCCTCTCCAGCCAGCTGGTAGGCCAGCCTGATCATTGCAACAACTCAGGTGGAGAACCTCTGTGGGGATACCGGAGGCCCCCTGGTGTCAGCTCAATACTGCAGGAAGAGACGGGGAGACTTTCTAATGTCTCTGGTACAATCCATGTAGTACGCCAATGCCCTACGGACATCGACCATGTGCGGGGACTGCTCGAGCTGTGTGAACGGGTTCTGAAAAAACTCTGGGAGCATGATGACCTGCGAGACATGGAAGAGTGTAGCAACTTTGGGCAGAAAGGCTATATCTGTCTGCATGACCACCTTGTCCTTGTGGAATCGCATATATGGCTCGTCAGCATGCAGAGCAGAAAGCTCACTGTCCCGGCAAGCAGTAGTGACAGCGACCAGGAACGCCATTTTCCATGATAAAAAGGAAAAGTCTGCTGAGCACAGCAGCTCAAAGGAGGGCTTCATCAGTGCAGACAGTACCAGCTGGAGACGCCATGTGGGTGGTGGCGGGACTTGATGCGGGTAAGTATTCCTGTAACCTTGGAGGAACACCTGGACCACTGGGTCCTGGAAACAAGAGGAGAGTCCCTGGCGTTTCTGGTACGCCGAGATCGCTGCCAAATAACACTTCGGCGAGGAAAGAGTTAACCCCCTGCGCCTCAACGACACCAGGAAATCGAGAAGCAGTGGCGTAGGCACCACCAGGGGGTTGGCCCCCTGTTCCCTTGCGAACTCAGTGAACTTGGTCCATTTGCAGTCATAGGACCGCCTGGTCGACGGCCTATGAGCCACCACCAAAATGTCTAGAACCGCTGTGGAGAACAGCTGGGCTGCATCCTCCACGCGACGAGGTGCAGCCAGCCAAAGTCCGGGTGACAAAGTGTGCCGTGCTCGCTGGTCAACAAGTCCAGCCGACAATGGAGACTGTGATGAAGGCCTGAGGCCATCGCTGCCAGCAGGGGGTACCACCGCTGGCGGGGCCACCAGAGCACAATCAGAATTATGTCAGCGCTGTTGTGATAGATTTTGGCCACTACCCTGGACAGTAGCAGTACCGGAGGGAAGGTATAGAGGAGGGAACCTGCCCAGTGAAAGAGAAACACATTCCCTAGACAGCCTGTCCTGGAAGGCCTCGCCTCCCAGGTGCAGAAGTGTGGACACTTGGTGTTGTGGCTTGTTGCAAAGAGATCCACACTCGGCCGGCCCCACTGGCAGAAGAGGGCTGCGGCCTCGGCGGGATGGAGATACCACTCATGGCCGATGTCATGGGTCCGACTAAGCTGGTTGGCGTGTTCAGGTGGCCTGGAATGTGCACCGCCATGAGGTGGATGTCATTGCGCAGGCACCAATTCCACAGGGTCAAAGTCAGGACGAGAAGCGACCGAGATCACTTGCCGCCCTGCTTTTTGCCGTACCATGCCACGGTGAGGTGTCAATGCAAATCTGCACTGTGTGACCATGGATAATGTCACGGAACACCTGCACTGCCTTGTAAAGGGCCAGTAATTCCAGAAAGTTGATGTGACAGTGCTGTTCGGCTGGCTACCAGCGGCCGCGTACTGAGAGATGGCTGGTGTGTGCTCCCCAGCTGACGAGGGGAGGTGTCCATAGTAAGCATGCCACCGCACACATTCATCCGCCCCAGCCACCAATGCAGAGAGTGGTGGACAGGCGCTGGCGGGCATAGGCGCATGGAGGGGCTGTCCCAGAGAGGGTGAAAGACCTGTAAGAACCACAATTGCAGGGTCCTCATCCTCAGGTGGGCAAACGGTGTCACCGCCATGGTTGACATCATATCCCAGCAGAGACTGAACATGGCTGGCCAGGATATAAGGCTGATGTCTTGTGCGGAGAAGCACCTTGCGTAGCACTGCAAAGTGCTCGTCCGGCAGGTACGCCCTGCGAGTGGTGGAGTCCAAGATGGCCTTAATGAAGGAGATGTTCTGCGTAGGCCGCAAGCTGGAATTGGTGTAGTTGACTACCAAGCCGATGTCCTGAAGAAGCGAGAGTGTATCCTAGAAAAGAAGAGAATGAGACCATGCGACTAGCAGCCAATCATCGATATATGGGAACACTGTGACAGAGTGAGTACGGAGATACGCCTCCACTTCTACCATCACCTTAGTGAAGACCCTGGGTGCTGTAGAAATACCAAAGGGGAGGATCCGAAAACCAAACGCCTTGCGACCAATGGGGAATTCCAAAAACCTGTGATGCTGCGGGGAGATTGCGATGTGAAAATAGTCATCGCGTAAATCAATCGTCGCGAGCCACGCTCCTTCCGGCAGGAGAGGGAGGATAGTCGATAAGGTCACCATCCTGAAAGTGGGCAACCAAATATGCTTATTAAGGGCCCTGAGATCCAAAATTGGATGCTGGCCTCAGCCTTTTCGAGAAACTATAAAGTACAGGGGTGCAGGGGGACTATCGCGCCGTTACTCAACAGGGTGCTCACCTTCTGGCACAGCACCATGCTTTAAACTGGCTGGGTATGTAGTATTATTCGTTTGTTGAATTTAAATGGGAAGTGGCAGGGAACTTAGAAATACAACCCAAGTTCCAATCTTGAGCTGCCATTTTCTCACTTGCTGAACAGTTTTGTTGTTAGAATTCACGTTGTGTGATCACATATCCCTGTGTATACTGAAGAAAAGGTAAAATGAAAAGTAAATGTACTGTTGCTGTTCCCCAAACTTTGTGTACAGCACGGTTGTTTGGATTCCATTCAACATGTTAGTAAAAGGTAAAGGTTTCCCCTGACGTTAAGTCCAGTCATGTCTGACTCTGGGGTGTGGTGCTCATCTCAATTTCTAAGCTGAAGAGCCGGCGTTGTCCGTAGACACCTCTAAGGTCATGTGGCTGGCATGACTGCATGGAGCACTGTTACCTTCCCGCCGTAGACCTATTGATCTACTCACATTGGCATGTTTTCAAACTGCTAGGTTGGCAGGAGCTGGAGCTAACAGTGGCTGCTCACACTGCTCCCGGGGCTTGAACCTGGGACCTTTCGGTCTGCAGCTCAGTGCTTTAACGCACTTTGCCACCGGGGCTCTCTTCAACATGTTATCATCTCACTTTTCCCATAATTTGGAAACATTATCCTTCTTCCTCAAAAACACATCCCTTTCTTCCATTAAATTTTTAAAATTTAATTTATCATGCTGTATTTGCATGGCTCAGCAGGCCAGAATTCTCCAAGCAGGCTTTATTTGGCATATTTTTAAATCTGAGCTTATTGATTTGTCAGCAATTTGAAATTCCAGAACTGTAAACCAAGGTAGTGACAAGCCACTAAGCCCAGTTTGGACAATATATTCAACAAAACCTTCTTAATAATTCATGTCCAGCAGTCCCTATAGTAGAGTAATGTAAAGGAGAAGGAAACAGGCATAACACACTATAAATTTGGAAAAATTACTTTTGGTGTGCATTTATGAAGTAAAATTATTGCAGTTTGACACCACTTTAACTGTCATGACACAATGCTATGGAATCATGGGAACTGTAGCTTGATAAAACATCAACACTCTTTGTCAGAGAAAGCTAAGGATCTTGTAAAACTGCATTATCTACGATTCTATAGCATTCAGCCATAGCAGATAAAGTGGTGTCAAATTGCATTAATTCTATGGTGTATATGCACTCTTGGTCATATAACTCACAAAATCATCTAAGTCCAAAAAACCACCTTTTCCAGACTCTCTTCATTCATGAGAAGTTAGAATCCTGTGGAATTCTAGTTTATAGTACAGTAGAGTCTCACTTATCCAACACTCACTTATCAAACGTTCTGGATTATCCAACACATTTTTGTAGTCAATGTTTTCAATGCATTGTGATATTTTGGTGCTAAATTCGTAAATACAGTAATTACTGCATAGCATTAATGTGTAATGAACTACTTTTTCTGTCAAATTTGTTGTATAAGATGATGTTTGGTGCTTAATTTGTAAAATCATAACCTATTTTGATGTTTAATAGGCTTTTTCTTAATCTCTCCTTATTATTAAACATATTCACTTAGCCAATGTTCTTCCGGCCTGTTTATGTTGGATAAGTGAGACTCTACTGTACCATGAAGAAACAACCAGTCAGTAAATTTTGAATCTTTTCTGCTTATGTGGAATTATCTACTTTTTTGCCCCACAGTGTTTTAATACCCACACTAAGGGTTTCATGCCATATAGTCTTCTCTGTGCTGCTGAAACAAAATCCCATGGAGGCCACCACATGATGTAAGGCAACTTCTAGTGGTTTCCCACAGGACTCTGTTACAGAAGCACAGGAAAACTGAATGCTACCTGACTCCCAACAGCAAAAGACAAATGGAAGTAGGTAAAGGCAGGGAAAGAACGTGGGATGGCTGCCATCCCTGAAGACAGAAAGGGATGTGACCTCAATGGTAGGGATAGGGAACTAAACAAAATGGTTCCTTCCACTTTTCCCCGCTTCTCTCCCCCCCCCCCCCATGGGATGAGGTCCTAAGTTTTTAAAGGGCATTCAAGGGCAAGCTAAATTACAAACTCTCATGATCACCACTCACTTCTCTCTCTATATATAGGTATATCCACTCTGTGAATTAATCCTGATTTTATTCAGCCTGTAAATAGAACACACACAAAAATGTTTCATAGCCCTGGTATAACTATGATGTAACATTGTTTGTGATGTAGCAAACCTAAGTTCTAGGTACCATTTGTAAGAAAAAGCAAAACTGCAACAGTAGCAGCGGTATCATAGGCAGGGCTTCTCTTTTGAAGCACATCTTTCAGTTTGATCCATTCTAGCTACTTCAACGCACAAGTTGGGAATGAAACCCAAGCAACATATGGCAATTCAAGTCTTCCACAACCTGCGCATTTCTTTACCAAATGAGTAGTGTAACAGCATACTGAATTCAACCTTTTGCCATATTTGCCGTGCTCTACAGGATTCCTTCCCTTCCTCATTAAGAGTGTGCCTTTCCTTGAACAAGGCAGAGCTCTAACATCTGTCAGCTCAGGATATTTTAGTGTCACATGGAGCATCATTAGTTTTATTAGTCAAGGGTACTGAAGGGATGTAACAGGCATCTGGTGCTCGATCACTGCCACCTCTCCCATCACATACAGAACATATGGCAAGCTGAAATGGCCTTCTAGTGTGCCAGAGTTACGAGAGTTGCAGAAGGAGTCTTCGTTGAGACATCCCCTCCCTCAAGCAGCTCTGATCCCTGTAGAGATGAGCTCTGCACAACCTAGCACTTAAGCTGTTTGCTGCCTTGGTGAATTTGCCCTTAAAAGCATTCGGAATCTCTCGATGATTGACAGTGATAGCACACATACCTTGAAAGCTCTACTGTCTATGATTAAGCCTTAATAAAAGCAAATAAGTTGGTGTCTGCAAGTACCATGCAGATGTCTATCTGGCATCTTGTAAATTAAACTGGGTGTTTATGCAGTAGATCATGATGAATGTATTGCTATAGCAACGTACATTTCTGCCCCCTCCCCCTGCTAATTACCTTAACATCTCCACTAGCGACTAAACCTTTGCATTCCTAATGAGTGCATGGGGAAAGAAACTTCATGTTCGCATGTATTCTGTAGGGGCTGTAAGAGGAAAGTCATGAACAGCTAACAAATATGGCTTATTTCATGGTTCTTGGGGCCTGCCATGCTAAGACCTTCAGGAATATGCAAACCAGGTTTGTCTTTTTGGTGAAAGATTGTAGCTCTAGTCTGTCAGTCATATAGCTTGAGGTGGCTGGAGTGAGTCATTAATGGGTTAGGAATCCTCTCTACCAGATGCTAAGTTTGTTGTTCACATAGGCTTTCAACCCTTGTCAGCTTGGGACTCAGTGTGAGACATACATGTCCACTACCCAGATACATTTATTTATTTCAGGGAAATGCATGGAGTTTAGGATGAGATCTAGTACTCTTGAAATCACCTGCAGAATTTGGACAATTTTTAGAAAGGCTAAATTGCTCCCTCAGACTGAGGAATGGGGTAGTGTCACATGAGTAGAGTTTAAATACCCTAAAAGGCTTCTTCAAGTAGTTATATTTCCTGTGAGCCATTCTGAATGGAATTTTTGAAAGTTAGATAGTCTAATGAGAATTGTCATTCTATGTCTCATTCAACTAAACTAACACCAGTATTGTAGTCTATTCTAAAGGCTACTGAAATGTCTGTTGCCATAAAAAGAGTAATCTCACAATAGAAAGAAGAAGGAGGCCAGAAATGAGTCACCCAGTCCTTTGGGAAAGTACAGAAAAGGACAAGAAAAAAATCCATTGATGATAGATTGCCATCCTTCAGAAGAAGGTCTGACAAAGTTGGGGACTTTTAGGTTTGGTTGAAACACTGCTAGAGTTGAATGAGGTGAGAAGATGATGTAATGGCATTATATTATGCTCATAAAATACCCCAAGTAGCCAGTATGCATAGTGCTGAATTACAGCGGTTACCAGCCATTGCTCCTCTAGGTGTTTTGGACTTCAACTCCTAGAAGGCCAAAGAAGCTTCACCAACAGCCAGGTATTTTTAGAGCTGAAATCCAAATTGGCTGAAAGACTGATGCTCTGGAACTACCGATTGATTAGACGTCCAAGAGATTATTTCTTCCCCCCCCCCCCCCCCACCCCACTCAGCTCAGTGAATCTTCTCAACATATCCTAAATGTCAGTCTTCTTCTGAGCCTAAATTGCTAAGGGGAGATCATATCTATCCTACCCTGCACTCCTCAGAAGAAGGGGGAGATTTAAAATATAAAATGAAAAGCACAATGATTGTCATATTTGTGAGCTTCTACTTTACCCCAAGTTCAGAATTTGTCTTTCCTTAACCACTCCCTGAAACTATCAAAGCAAATTGCTTTGAGAGATAGAAACTAGCAGGCACTAGCAGGACATACAGCCAAGTTCATGGTTTCAACCTGCTGCTATATGACTGCCTTCCCTGACCCCATAAAAGCACATAGAATAAATTACCCTGTGAGCAGGAGACAGGAAAGAAAGATCTTTGGGGAGGGGGCACCACAGCCTCATTAAATATGCTGTTTTAAAGAACACCTAAACTTCTTGCTGTGATAATGAGTTGATACTGACCTTCTGAAAACTACTCTGGTAGACTTGGTTTGTAGTTTGGTAAGGCACCAACACATTCTGGATATAAAGCTAAAGACATTGCAAAACTACAGTTTCATGATTCCATAGCATTGAGCTAAGACAGTTAAAGTGTTGTCAGACTGCACTGATTCAAATGGTCATGAAGTGGAAGCTGTGTCAATTCAAAGGTAAATCCTAGAAGGATTTCAGTCATTGTACAAAGTCAATAAAAATTTGGATTTCCACAAAACTAACCAACAAACAAAAAAGTACTTATGCTGGTGTTAAGTCCATTTTCGGTATGAAAAAGTGACAAATAAATCCCAACCTGTGAAAACTTCTGGAAAACTACACAATTTTTTCAGAGAAAATTGGTCAAACTGTGTTTGGTTTCAAGAATGAATGTTAAAATTTACATCCCTACCTGTAACATATATGAATTCCGACAGTTGACAAGTGGCCCAGAGTTCACTTGCTATACTGTAGCTTCAAATGACATACATCCTAGTACTGTGGTGCACAATAAAGCTGTTACAGCTAGCAACACACCACACGTCTTACCTTAGAGATATATGCCTCCCACTGACTGCAAGGCTCTGTATTAATAATATAAAATACGCTTGAGAGTTTCAAAGAAAATGCAGCCACCTTGGAAAGTGCAAATAATAGGCACATGAAAGCTCTGCTATACAAGATGGAATAATGAAGTCAAAGGGAGACACAAATGCACCAAAAGGGGGGAAAAGATGCCTAGAGGCTGATATAAGATTTTATAAATCATTTGTAACACATTAATCTCTGCTGACAATAGTAGCTTATACTGTTGGTATAGCTAGTTCCTATTCTGAATAGCATACTTTTTGAATTCTGACATTCAATCTCCAGCAAGCTCAGAGTGCACTAAATTCATTCTCTAAATTCTATGCTTCAAGTTGTTGTTTTTGTGCCTTCAAGTCATTTCCAACCTATGGTGACCCTAAAGTGAATTTATTATGGGGTTTTCTTGGCAATATTTATTCAGAGGAAGGTTCCTCAGTGGGTTTCCATGGCTGAGAAGGGATTCCAAAACTAGTTCTCCAGAGTCGTAGTTCAACACTCAAATCACGAAACCATACTTGTTATCTCTAGCTCAGTCAGTGGGAACTAGAGAAGGGACCTTATCTGTGGTTGTCCCTCGACTCTGGAACTCCCTGCCCTGGGAAGCCAGAATGGCCCCCTCCTTCTGGTGGCAGGCTAAAACCTTTTTATTCAGGCAGGGTTTAAAATAAGAAAATAAGAAGGTTTTAAAGATCAAGTCAAGGACTGCTGTGGTTTTTAATTTGGAATAAGTTTGTATGGATTTTAACTACATTTTAATACCAATAATATTTAATTCTGTTTGTATATTTGTAGATTTTAAATTGTATGGAAATGCTTTTCTTTCCTGATGGAAAGAAACAGTGGGATATAAATATAAAAATAATAGGTCATAATGATTGAACCAGTTCCTAGAGGCTCATACAAGCTATGTTTGGACGAGAGAGGCAGAATCGCCTGCCCAATTCACTCTTGATAGCATTTGCCCAGCCCAACCAACCTCAAAATCACTGCATGTGCTTTTCCACTGAGCCACCAAAGGCCACACCACAGACAAATCTATCACACATACTCCAAAACTGTGAACTTTTACTAGGTCATTTTTTAGTACAGAAGAATTAACAGGGCTTTATTTCTGCCATTGTTTCCTCATCACTGGTCATTCCTTAAGTTCATCATGTTTGGTTTGGGAGATAACCCTGATAAGTTCTTCATTACGGCTGCCCCCTTCATGCAACTACAGCATATTGCATTATTTCCTGGGGCATTTCTTGTCAAATACAGAGCTCAGCATCTAGTATTCTAGTTTCTGAATCCATCACATTTTGTATGAAGATTAGGTTCCATTGCTGAATGTTAAAGAGAAAAGATTTCATCTCTTTTGGCTCTGTGACTCCATGTCTGTGATCCAATGAATAGGGGCCGATAAATAGTTTATTGTTAAATATACACAAGTGCAAATGTGTGTGCGCGCACACACACACAAAAAACATTGCCTAACTAAAAACCTTTAGGTTTATATTTTTTAAGAATTGACTATAAAACATCAAGTTTCAGTAGCAAGAATTGTAAAACTATTATTACCATCAGCAGGAAAGCTCAAGAAACTGCTTTTAAAGACAAAAAAGGGAAGCTGAGTCAATATATTATTGGTGAAATAGTTCATTTCCTCTTTATGATTGAAGCCTTAAAATACAATATATAGTTGTCCCCACCCCCTTCTTTATCTATGAATTTTGCAAGCACAGATTCAACCATCCATAGTTTGAAAATATTTACCTCCAAATCCAAAATAAATTGGAAAAAAATATTTATAAAATTTGCACAAACTCCTGGGTAAAGGGTAAAGGTTTTCCCCTGACGTTAAGTCCAGTCATGTCTGACTCTGAGGTCTGCTTTAACACATTTTGAAAACTCCTGATTGTACAAATTAAGTAAGAATATGGTGATTTCTTAGAAGTCAATTTTGGGTGTTTACTGTAGGATAGTCCCAAGTCTACACCTTTATGACTCATAGCAATGTAATGGGATTACACCAGAGCTGATACTTTTATAGATGCTGTGCAAAGAGAGTTCCAGTGCCTCTTTGTGCAATAATGTTGTCCACTTGGACACTGACAGGCGTAGCTCCATTCCCCAAACTAAAAATTCATTAGCTGAGATGGACAAGGAAAGCTTCACCACAGTCATCTTCCAGCACACATTGCATACCCAGATCTCTCACAGAATCATAAAGCTGAACAAGAACACCAGTGCCAACCAGTCCAACCCCCATGCCATGCAGGAACACACAATCAAAACACTCCTGAGAGATGACCACCCAGCCTCTGTTTAAAACCCTCCAAAATCCACCACCCCCAGAGGCAGCATCTTTCACTGTCAAACAACTCTTCCTGGCAGGAAGTTCTTCTTAAAGCTAAGGTGGAACCTTTCTACCAGTTCTTTGAATACATTGTCAATGTAGCATATTATAACAGTTTCAGAATCCATGGGCATTAAATAGGATAATGTATCACCACAGTATAGACTTTGGATCACTCTTCTGAGGTTGGAGCAATTACACAGATTCAGCAAATGACAGAGATTCCATATGACTGAAACAAGAACAGCAACATCTGAATAGATGTATAAGGAAAATTAAAAAATCAAACATGATGGGTTTTTTTCCTTCCTGGAAGTTGAGCCTCCAAATCAAAATGACAAAAAATCTCAGAGAATGTACACTCAAATAGTCATGTCAACTGAATTATAATTACTTGGCAAGGTAGTTTTTAAAACTTGTAGTAAGGGGCGGTTTCAGCAAATCAGCTCATACTAGAGCAGTAATCTGTAATTTACATGCACATTATGTCCACCTAATGCAATTACCTGTAACTACAATCAATAGATTTAAGCAATGAAGCTGTCTTTAGGTTTGCTACAGTAGCATCTACAGAAGAACATATATCTACAACTTCTCTTCTATTTTGTCTTGCCTACATGGGACATTAGACCAAGAATGGAAAAAAGGATTTCTGGATAATCTATGAAATGATGTGAAATGATACTGCATTGACCTGTATGAGTTTTCATTAGTATGCATTAGGCTTGATTAGGGGATGGAGAAAGTTAGGTGTTATTTCAGAGGCACAGACATTTTATCTGCCTTTGAAACATTGGATGGCAGTCAAGACAATTACTGCCAGTTCCTGTTGGAAACTGACCCAACTGTCTGACTGCCCCTAAAGCTCCATCTACACTGACTTTTAATGCAGTTTTAAACTGCATTATATGGTCAGTGTAAACTCATATCATGCAGTTCAATGATGTAAAACTACATTCTATGAGTCTATACTATATGAGTTAAACTGCATAATATGAATCTAGGGGCCTAATCACAAAGGCCACTTCACTGAGAAAAAAGAGGGCAATGGGGCGAATCTGTCACCCCACATGGAGCACCCTCTTGGAGACGCCTTCCCCATCACATGGGGGAAGCGTCGCCCTCCCAGTGAGGCCCTGTGCTGGTTCCATTGTAGCCTGAACAACACGGGAAGCCTCCTGTGTTGTGGGGAAATAATCCAGCTATGCTTTCACTCTGGGTTGATTGCAGGACCTTCACAAGAAGTCACACAATGTCATTTGATGACCAGTGCGAGGCTCTGACCATTAGACAGGGTGAAAGCAATGCATCCTAGGATATAGTGCAGTTCCAAACTACATTATAAGGCAGAGAGCACACAAACTTAATTGGTTAATAAATAGCCAATGGGCAGGCTGGCTGAGAGGTTCTTGGAGCTATGATCCCAAAATATAACTTTCCCAGGATTTGATTGATTTTCAACCAATCAAAGCCAATCAAATGATGGGGAGAGTGGAGCTAAGTGAGAGAAAAGAAGGTATTTTAGGACCACATCACAATTACCAATTTAAGCATCCTAGAATTCTTGCCAGTCAGTTGAGGGACAGATGGGCACTCAGACCATGACACTCAGGCCCTGGCCCCAACCAGTGTGGTGGCTCCATTGGTTTGGCGATGCTTCCCCTGCTGGAAAAATGACACTGCAAGGGGGGGGGGGGGCGCTGTGATAAAGTCCTTAGATAAGATTTGAGGCCAGGTGGGAAGACATTGGTAATGCAGTAAGTTGATAAGAGTTCATAGAAAGGTTCTGGTTGCACACAAATGTACCAGAGAGAACTGTGAAGCAGAGCCAGTCCTAGCCATGATAAAGAGAGGGGCACATATTCCGATGTATATTTTTGCGGTTACCATACAACTCTATAGATTTCATGACAATTGGTTTAGAGGAAATATTGAGGCCAGTCCACTTTAAGAAAAAAGTCATCTAAGTCCCTATTGCACCAAGGCAGACAAGGCTCCCATCACAACAAAAACTCTCACCATCCCTTTTCTTCACCAAATCGGATAGGATGGCACATTTGTGAAGATACCTGGGATGTCTCATCACTGCAACCCAAACCAGAAATCCCCTATACTCCTTTTTTCAGATGTAAAACTGCAGATGGGAGATGTAAAGGAAGATTTTTCATGTGGAAGCCAGTGTGATTCTCATGATAATGAGAGGAACTGGGTCATCCTAACCTCAATTTTTACATCTGCAACTAAGACCAGACAGAAACTGTGGACTTTGCTCAGACTGTATATCCCTAGGAAGTGCCTTTAGTAAAATATTCTATTTAATGGTTCACAACTGACAAAACTAGCAAATACCGCAGAAGGTTATATGTGGCCACAATATTCATGTTCTCCTTGAGGCCAGAAAGCAGAAACTTCAGCCCCTGGTAATGGCTAGTTCCAGAGCACTGGGAAGGGAACAGCAGAGTCATCCTTCCATCAGCTGTCCTGCTTAAAAGCTGGCTGGTGCCATGACTTCACCCAGAAGCTCCTTGTCACAAATCTTGTCAGCTTTTAAGAAGCACAGCTGTTGCATCCTTATGACAGATGCATGGACTGCAAATGAATCTTTTCCTCCAACCTACTGACCATCATGCCTCCTCTATAATTCATCCCATGAACTAACCAGTTTCCATTTGAATCCTGCTATAGCTAAATTGGAAGAGTAATCAGTAGTTGTATTTTATATTGTGTCTTTTATACTGTGTATTTTATACTACTGTATTTTATTGTATGTTGTTGGGCTTGGCCCCATGTGAGCCGCCCTGAGTCCCCTCAGGAAGATGGGGTGGGATATAAAGTTATTATTATTATTATAGCCAAAATCCTGAGCAATCCCAAATAGAGAAGGCCTACTGAATCAATTATATTTATATAAGCATTAACTCAGCTTAAAAATATGATTCAATGGGGGTTTAAAAATATATTTGAGACTGCTAATAGACTTCAGTGCCATATTCCCCCAAAGAGAGTATAGTTGAAGATTTATTTATTTATTTATTTATTTATTTATGGGTGGCAACTCCCAAAATCATCCAGCTGGACGTGTAGAAAAACCCAGTCTTCTCCACTGTTTGGGAGGACTCTGGAAGTTGCAGTCCAAAACAATAACTCTTCTACAGTCTAGTTTTAATGAATTTGGCTTTGTAGTCAAATTCTTTATAGTTTACTATAACTAGATAGCTATTTCTCAGTTTTAATGCCATATATGTAAAAATAGACATGCAATGACCTACCTTAAGGCTTGTTGTTGAGTAAGAATAACTGCCAAACACTTCACCCAATAAAACTGCTCTATTGATGATGAGTTATAGTCAAAGTCTAGCAAACAACTGTAAACAGTATGCCACTTAAGTATGCTGGATGGGAAAGATGGTATTGACTAAATAAAGCACATAGCTAGGAATAAAAGAAAACAAAGGCCATTCATTCTCTCCCCCCCCCCTCTCTCTCCCTCCCTCCCTCCCTCCCTCTCTTTCTTAAATACAAACATTTTTCGAGTCTTAGTGCAGACTTTAATTGAAGAAACATATTTAAAAATTTAGCCAGGCTTTCAAAAGCATGTATTAGTCACTAGCAATATATTCTCATGCATATGCTCAATATTTAGGCAATTTACTATTTTTATCTTAATTAAGATATGTCTTTCCAGCCAACAACAAGCCAAGTCATCTGTACTGTCATTATGTTAGTACAGCTCTAAATCAGAGTTCTGTCTAGCACTGGCGGATGATTCTTAAGATGCTTCCCAAAGTCTTTTTCCATGTATATGTGTTCAATTCACTCTTTAAAATGGTGGTGTGGTACTTTCAGCCAAGTCAACATAGGGAATACCATAACATGTTTAACTCATATATTTGATGCATGCACATCGCAGGGTGGCATATACACAGTAAAATTAATGTGGTTTGATAATACTTTAATTGCCAGGCCTCAATGCTATGGAATCCTGGGAATTGTAGGTCTTTAGCCTTCTCTGCCAAAAAGTGACAGTGCATCACCAAACTACAAATCTCAGGCTTCCATAGCATTGAGCCATGACAGTTAAAATGGTGTGAAACTGCATTCATTCTATGTTGTAGATCTGCATTCGTTCTATGATGTTCTCGACTTTTGGGCCGCAGCCCAGCAGTGGGCCGTGAGAACAATAATCTGGTCCATGGACCTCCTTCCTCTGTATTGATTTATTTTATTTATTTTATTTTCACTCCTTTCTGCAGAACTTATCATTGCACTGGATAAACCTCATAGGCTCTAGATTATTAAATATGATGTGGACGAGCAGATGGCGACTACTGGATGGCATATGTTCTATATCAGAAACTAGGGCTGATGTGGTCTATCCAATGCAATTTTCTAAATCAGCATCCCAAGTAACCAAACCTAATCTAAATCTAAAGTAGACCAAAAATTGATTCATAACCCTTTTGGTACTAATGTGGGAGAATGGTCCCTGGTCAAAGTGGTCTCTGTTCAAGTGGGCCCTGGTCAAAAAAAGGTTGAGAACCACTGGTGTAGATGGTACCTAAGATACTGGAGTTATGGTGTAATTTATATTCCTACACTTTTAAGAAATTCGCACTATGAATTTTAGTCTTATTAATCTGCTTTAATTATCATGCCAACATGCATTGGAATTCTAGAATTTACAGTTTAAGTAAGGCTATTTTAAAATCTCAATCAAAGACTTCTAGTGCCTCACTAAACTAACACACCCACAATTACATAGGATAAAGCTATGGGAGTTACAGTGGAAACAGTACAAAAGTTATGTAATGTGAAAGGATCCAAGGTAATGACACGCTTCCTGCCTTTTCTCTTGCACCATATCTGTATATACCTTAGGTATTATAAATATATATCTTTTAATACCTAATTGCTTATAATTGCTATAGCAGCTGTAGCAATGCTATAACATTGCTATAACTGCAGTGTTATAGTAGTTTTTCTTCAACTAATGAAGTAAGCTGCTTTTGGACATTTCTTATATGTGTTACATCTTAAATGTATTACAATCATTTGTTGTCAGGCTCACTTCAAAGGACCAGTCTGAACGCAGATCAAAGATAGCTGCTCTCAAATCCAATCTTTATTGAAGAATACATGACTTTGGAAAAGTCGAGAATGACCTAATGTTTACATACATCTAATTTTATCACTTCTGATGCAACGTAATACCACACGCAAATATCATCATCAAATCCCACCCCCTGGATCACATTACTACCATTCCCACACACTACATCAATTATAATTGTTTATACTTTCAATCCTGAGTTCCCAGGCTCATTTTATCTTCTCCCGCCAGGTGCGTGCAGAATTGTTTATGTTATGAAGTCAGATTCAGGGCTTGGAAATTCAGCCCTGGGATCTGGCTCCATGACATGGCGCCCTCGTTTTCTTCGTCCTCCTCTTCGGTTCTTCTTTCATCATAGTTCTGAAACAAATCAAACAATAACTCTATGTGTCCATTTTGTCCAAAGTCCCCATATACTTTTTCAGTAAGCTGCGATGGAATACTGGGTGTATTTTCCCTAAACTTTTTGGCAATGCCAACTGGAAAGTTACTTCATTGATAACACCCTGTATTCTGAATGGTCCAATATATTTGGGGCTCAGTTTTCTTGAAGGTAGCCCCAATTTGATGTTTTGGGTACTTAACCACACTAGATCTCCTTTATCTAATTTATCGCCTTCCACCCTCTTTCTGTCTGCGAACGCTTTATACTTTTTGTGTGCTTCCTTTAAGGATGCAGTCACTTGACTCCAGCATTCTAGCATTTGCGTTTTCCATTTCCCTGCTTCTGTTTCCTCATTTTCTGTCCATCTTGGCAACTGGGGTAAAGGCTGTATTTCATACCCGTAAACTACTTCAAAGGGGGTTTTATTTGTTGCTGAATGTATAGTCGAATTAAAAGCTAGTTCCGCAAAAGCCAACCACCTAGACCAGTCATTTTGTCTCATGTTAGAGTACATTCGAAGGAACTGCCCAAGCGTCTGCTGAGTACGTTCTACCGCCCCGTTTGTCATGGGGTGAAAAGCAGAACTTAGACTCCTTTCTGCTCCTAGCATTTCCAAGAATTTTTCCCAAAATTTTGCTGTGAATTGTACTCCTCTGTCACTGACCACTCTACTGGGACATCCATGCAGTTTGTAAATATGATTTATGTACAGTTCAGCTAGTTTCTCGGCCGATGGTAGTTTCGTCAGCGCTATAAAGTGGGCCTGTTTAGAAAACAGGTCTAATACTGTCCAAATATAACGATGTCCTTTGCTAACCGGCAGTTCCCCCACAAAGTCCATAGCTACACATTCCCAAGGTCTGGTAGGTTCCGCTACCGTTTGTAATAATCCCATAGGCTTCCCTCCTCTCGATTTATTTCTGGCACAATCATCACATTGAACAACATGATTCTTTATGTCCTTCCTCATTCCTGGCCACCAACAATGTTTTGCTATTGCCTTTGTTGTTTTTGTAATTCCTGTATGACCAGCGCTCTGGTTGTTGTGAAAACGATGCAAAATCTTAATCCTTAATATTGCTGGGATATACAGTTTCTTGTTTACAAACCAAAATCCCCCCTTCTGCTCCCCCTTTTCTGCGTTGGATGCGATCCATTGATCTCCTTCATAAGATTGTTTCAGTTCATTTCCCCAATTATCTTCCCCGCCGAGTTCAACAAAAGCCGTGTTCTCCTTTTGGGTTTGTGCTCTTGTCCTGACAGCTAAGCCCCATTGTTTGTCAGAGAATATTGTCCCCTCTTTTGCTGTGGTTATGCCTTCGTGTTGAGGCATGCGTGAAAGAGCATCTGCCAAGACATTCTGCTTCCCTTGAAAAAACTTTAATTGGAAATCGAATCTGCTGAAGTATTGCGCCCATCTAATTTGTTTGGGAGATAATTTTCTAGGAGATTTTAAATACTGGAGGTTCTTATGGTCAGACCAAATTTCAAATGGGATTCCGCTTCCTTCGAGGAAGTGTCGCCAGCATTCTAAGGCTTTTAATATGGCTAATGCCTCTTTTTCCCATATTGGCCAACTTTTTTCAGTTTCGCTGAACTTCCGGGACAAATATCCACAGGGTTTTAAGTTCCCATTTTGATCTTTTTGCAATAGTACTGCCCCGTATGCACAGTCTGAGGCATCGCAATGGATTATGAAAGGGCTCCTGATATCGGGGTGTTTTAGGATGGGTCCTTCTGTGAAGCATTCTTTTAGGGTTTCGAATGCCTTTTGGCATTCTGGCGTCCAACTTAGTCTGGCGCCAGGAGCTTTTACTTTTGCTGTCTCCCCTTTCCCTTTTGTTTTTAAAAGTTCAGTAAGGGGTGCGGTTATTTGCGCGAAGCCTTTTATGAAGGGTCTGTAAAAATTTGCAAACCCTAGGAATGATTGCAATTGCCTCCTTGTTTGAGGCACTCCCCATTCTTTCACATCAGATACTTTAGCTGGATCCATAGCTAGCCCTTCTGGAAATATCCGATACCCCAGAAAGTCAATTTGAGTTTTATTAAATTCACATTTGGACAGTTTTGCGTACAGCTTTGCTTCCCTTAGTCTCTGCAAAACTTCCCGGACCAATTTTACGTGCTTTTCCTTATCTTCACTCACGATCAAGATATCATCAAGGAATATGAATACCCCTCTGTACAACAATGGGTGTAGTATTTCATTTATAAGCTGCATAAAGCAACCGCCTCCATTTTTTAAACCGAAAGGCAAAATTTTATATTCAAAATGGCCGAATGCGCAGGAAAATGCAGTTTTCCAAGTATCCTCCGGTTTTATTCTTAATTTATGATACGCTTCAATTAAATCCAGTTTAGTAAATATGCTCCCTTTCTTCAATACGGTAATTAAATCCTTTACTAAGGGCATAGGGTATTTATTGTCCTTAGTAATTGCGTTTAAATTTCGATAATCAATGCACAATCGTAGGGAGTTGTCTTTCTTTCTTCTAAATAACACTGGGGCCCCGAGAGGAGAGTTGGATGGCTTAATGAAGCCTCGCGCCAGGTTTTTATCAATATATTTCCTCAATTCCTCCTTCTCCTGCACAGACATGGGATACACTTTTGGTTTTGGTAAGTTTGCTCCTGGGGTTATTTCAATTTCTACTTCTATATTCCTTTTGGGAGGCAATTTACTGGCCTCTTTCTGATTGAAAACATCCACAAAGTCTCTGTATTCAGGTGGCAATAGCTGTGGGTTTATCTCACCTGCTTCATCTTCCTCGTCCTCCTCTTCTGCAATTTTGCTTATCTCCCATTGCGTCTGCTGTTCTTTGAATGCTAGGCTCTTTCCTCTCCAATCTACTTCAGGATTTGCCTGTTCGAGCCATGGTATCCCTAATATTACGTGGTATGTGGCAATAGGGGCTATTACAAAGGATATTCTTCCTTCCCATTTGCCTATTTTACATGGGACCCCCCGTATTTCCTTTGTGGATACTTCCCCAGCAGCGACTGATCCATCTAGCTGCGAAAATGCAATTGGGGAGTCGAGCGCCATCTGCTGGCATTTCAGCGCTCCTGCTAATTCCGGAGTTATAATATTTCTAGAACAACCACAATCCACAAATGCCTTGCAGGTGGCCCGATTCTCTAGCCCCGAGAGGCAGATTGGCACTACTATCATGCGTTTGTCCCGACTCACCAATTTTTCTGAAGATTCTGGGGCCTGCACCTCCTCTTCCGCGCGCCTCCCGGTTGCTGGCTTGGGCTTTGGGGGTTTTGGCGGCTCCCCCTTCCGGGCCCAGCATTCTGCTGCTCGATGGCCCGTCTTCCCACATACAAAGCATCCCGGTTTAGGTTTGTTGTCGTCTCCTCTGGAGGGAATCCCCGGCCTCCCTCCGGGTCTTTCCTGCTTCCTCGTTTCTCCTCGACCTCTCGCCACCGGTCTTTGCTGGCCGCTGCTGCTCCTGAAGCGCTTTACTTGGGCCAGGGTGGATTCGACGCGCCCCGCTAGTTGAATCCATCCCTGGAGCGTTTCGGGGTCATCTCTGTGCGCTGCCCAGCTGAAAATCTCGGGGCGTAGTCCCTCTTTAAATAACTCCACTTTGGTCACTTCAGACCACTCTGGTACCCTTTCCGCGAGGTGGAGGAATTCCTCTGCGTACTCGGGCACTGTTTTGTCCCTCTGCTTTATTCCTTTCAGCTGGTCTCGAGCCCTCAATTGCTCTAGCCGGTCTCTGAACCGGTTTTCCAGTGCGGCGAGGAAGTGGGGCACTGACCTCAGGCATGGGTCGTGTCTGGCATGGAGTTGCACGTACCAGCTGGCTGCTCCTCGCTTTAGTGTGTTGCCGATGGCTCGAACCCTGCTTGCTTCGGAGGGGAATGTGTGTGCATTGTCTTCCATGTATCCTCTGATGCTAATTAGAAAAAAGTTCAGTTCATCTGATTCCCCTCCGTATTCCAGTTTGAGATCTTCCCTTCTTGGCATCCATTCTGCGGCCCGTTGATGCTGTCTGGGAGGCATGGGGAAGGGTTGCATCAGGTTTCCTCGGGCGGCTCCTTGGAACACGCCGCGCCCCACTCCGGTGGTCATTCTGCGCGGCTCCCGAAAGTCTGCCGCCGCTGTCGGCCCTTCCGCCCATCCGCATACTGGCCTCGCTGTATCCCCCTCATCTCGCCTTTCCTCGTCGTACGGCACTTCTTCCTCCTCTTCCTGGATCCCCCGCTCCTCTCCGCCTTCGTCTGCAAATCCACTGGACCCGATCCCTGGCCCCAGTGGCCTTTCCACCCCGACGCCCATTCGGGGGGTTGGGAGCTCTGTTGGAGATGGCGGCCTCAGAGTTCCCAGAGCTCGCTGGCGCTCCACTTCGCGCGCCATTCTGTCTCGGAACTCCAGCTCCTGCCAGTATTCCTCATCTCCCTCGTCCCTTGCCGCCACGGGACTCTGCGTTGACGCTCGCTGGCCCCTCTGGCTCCAATCTCCTTCTTTACTTGGCTCTCTCTCGGCGCCATATCGGATGGGCTCCTTTTGGAGATTCTCTTCCAATAGTGGCACCAACCTCCCCACGGTTTCCGACAGCCTGGATAAATTTGTTTCCAGGATGGATAACCGCAGGGCCACGGTCTCCGGCATACTTCCTCCAGATCCCCAATTGGTTTCTGCAGCCGCAGAGACGCCTCTTCCTCCCCTGGGAATCCTCTGGGTCACGCCGTTCGGCCTGGGGTACCCCGTAGAGGAAGCTATGGCTTGTAGCGTCTCTTCTCTCTTCGGCCGGGCCCCTTGCAAAGGCCTCCCTGCCCCATTTGGGCTTTGATCTCCTTCTTCACTCATTATCACTTCACTGCGAATTCCGCAGGAGGGTGAGAACTGGATTCTCGACTTAAATGTCAGGCTCACTTCAAAGGACCAGTCTGAACGCAGATCAAAGATAGCTGCTCTCAAATCCAATCTTTATTGAAGAATACATGACTTTGGAAAAGTCGAGAATGACCTAATGTTTACATACATCTAATTTTATCACTTCTGATGCAACGTAATACCACACGCAAATATCATCATCAAATCCCACCCCCTGGATCACATTACTACCATTCCCACACACTACATCAATTATAATTGTTTATACTTTCAATCCTGAGTTCCCAGGCTCATTTTATCTTCTCCCGCCAGGTGCGTGCAGAATTGTTTATGTTATGAAGTCAGATTCAGGGCTTGGAAATTCAGCCCTGGGATCTGGCTCCATGACAATTTGTGAGAAGACGCCCAAGGTAGTTTGATTTTCTTCTGATCACATGTGTAAGCAGCAAAGACCAGCTAAATGAAATAATGGTCGATGGGCAAATATTAGGATATGTGGACTTCACTTTTGCATAAATAAGAGCATGTTCAAAAATGCTCTGCATTGCATTAATAAATGTGATCTTTATAACATACATTAGAGTCTCACTTATTCAAGCTTCACTTATCCAAGGCAGTCTGCCTTTTAGTAGTCATTGTTTTTGTAGTAAATGTTGCAATGTTTTGGTGCTAAATTCATAAATACAATAATTACTACATAACATTACTGTATATTGAACTGCTTTTTCTGTCAATTTCTTGTAAAACATAATGTTTTGGTACTTAAAATGTAAAATCATAATGTAATTTTATGTTTAATAGGCTTTTTTTCTTAATCCCTCCTTATTATCCAAGATTTTCGCTTATCCAATGTTCTGCCGGCCCGTTTATCTTGGATAAGTGAGACTCTACTGTAATACCTAATGAATAGCCTAAATGAATGATCAAGAATGGCATTTTAAATTTCCTGTTGCAAAATGTTGGAGAACTCATGATTCCAAAATACAGGAGGATTGAATAAGTGATTGGCTACTGCAAAACAGTGTGTAAAGCTATAAGCCTGGAAGGCAGCCCATCCTACTTTGCAAGTGGGGCTTCTGTATTGCCATCCAGTGAAAGAGAAAGTCCTGCATATTCATAGAGCTCCATCTGCCATACATAGCCATCAATCAGTGTTATAAGGGCCCTGCCAAAAGTGAAAAGAGAGGAGAGGATGAGTAAAGAGTGTTCGAATTAACTCAGAGATGTAGAAGTGTTTTGGCAAAAGGATACAAAGTGAGGGTTATTGGCTTCCACCTTAGAACATCAAGCAACAAATGAGGGATGCAAATCCTTGCTCATTTCATTCTGACACATGAAACTGTGAAACCTGAAAAGTTTTTTGGCAAGAGTTATTTTTGATGTCATGGTACTTGTGAGACCATATTTCTGAGCAAATTGTGCAATGATTCTTTGGCAAGCTGCATTGCCTCCTGCTTTGTTTCACTGACTTTTAAAAAGCATAAAGATTAGGTGAACTATTTGTGCCTTTTGAGCAATAACCTGGATAGAAGATAAGTAGAAAGATAATGTCAATGATATATGTACGTGTGTGCTTTGCCTCATGAAAAGAAAAGAAAAGAGCCCCATACATGTTGTAAGCATTGCAGAGACCTTAATAAAAAATAAAGGACTTGTCTTCTTCTCATGAAGGAAATGGGAAGTACGTGATGGTTTTTGGATTGGTAATGAGGTGTCTCACCTAGAATGAGAACTTTTGTAACAATTCCTCATAGCTGTACATTACACTAGAAAGATAAATTATAATAAACAAATGGTTATAAAAGATGTAGAGAAACACAATCAAGAAATTATTGAATGTCCAAGTTGAATGTAAAATTGTGGAAGAAATTAGAAAGTCCAGTGGAATTCACTGTTGACTTCAGAAGTAGACATCATTCACTAGGCATTAAGCACAGTATCCTTCAGGGCCCTGCTTTTATTACTTATTCAGATGGCTTCCAACCCATCTCCCTCTCTTTCATTAAACCTTTATGTATCTACACTGCAGAATTATAGCAGTTTGGTAGCACCTTAACTGCAGTGGCTCCATCCTATAGAATTCTTGGATTTGTAGTCTGTTGTGACATCAGAGCTTTCTGGCAGAGAAACACAAGTATCTCAGAAAAACAAGGTCTTCCTTAATGAGTGCCAATGTCTGCTTTTGAGGTCAACAGTGAATTCCATTTTCTCACTTCCTCCACAATTTCCGATTTAACTTGGATATTCATGAAAACATAAGATTCCTAAAGCATGAAATTACACATTGGATCAAATGAATATACAAAGGGTTCAGAGACATCTATCAGTAGATTTTTATGTCACTACTATTAGCAGAAACACGGTTTCAAAATGTGAAATAAAACTGGCTTGGACAACAACTTCTTTCTGAGTCCGCCCTGAGTCCCTTCAGGAAGAGAGGGCGGGTTAAAAAGAAAGTTTTATTATTTATTAATTTCCTCAGTTTTTCTTTTTTAGTATTTATTTTTTATATTTATTTTTGGGCACTCTCTCGCTCTTTGAAATGAATATTCCCAACCCAGAGTTAACACATTTGAATTGCATCCACATTTCATATATGTTTTTGAAGAAATTGATGGTTGCACTTTTAAACTGCAACTTGTTCTGAACGTTAAAAAAAGAAGAAATTTGAAAGAGCATTTTTAAAAAGAATCTAAACTTTCATTATAGTTTCTTACAAATTAAGCAGCCTGTGTGATAAAAAAATTGAATGAATTTACAATGGAAAACATTATTTTAATAAGTACATTCAGAATTTACCAGATGTACACATGTGAACCTTTGGAGCTTGGTGCCTGGGTGTATGTATATAAAATCTTGGGGAGCTAACTTGTTTTTCCTGAGTAGTGCAATTATGTTCATTGTGATGTTTTTGGATCCTCTGGATTCTTTGCACACTACCTGAATGATAAGGGTCTTGCCTTTCAACAATCCCAGGCTGTTCTCTCTCAGGTGGAAATATGAAAAGGAGGAGCCCCCCATGCTCCACGAACAACATAGGTATCTTTTCCTTGAGCCACTCAGGACCGGCCCAAGGAAATTTTCAGGGGTACGCAAATAAAAAATTGCGCCCCCCCCGCCGCGCTGCGGGAGGCGTGGTCAGATCTGGCCCCGCCTCCCACGCTGCGGGTGGGCGCCCTGACCCCGCTCCCATGGCGGGGGGTGGCGCGGGAGGCGTGGCCAGACCTCGCCCTGCCTCCCACACTATGCGCGGGTGCCCTGACCCCGCCCCCCATGGCGCGGGTGGCACGGGAGGCGGGGCCAGGGGGCGCACGGTGGGAGGCGGGGCCAGAGCTAGCCATGCCTCCCACCCTGCACACCCTGTCCCAGGCAGGCTGCGGCAGGAATCCGGTTCTTCCAGGAAGTCCAACTGCGGCCTGGAAGGACTGGACTCCCGCCACAGTCTGGCTGAGACAGGGTGCCCGCTGCGGGAAGCAGGGCTGGCCACGCCTCCCGCTGCAGGCACCCAGTCCCAGCCAAGCTGCGGCGGGCACCGCAGGAGGCGGGGCCAGACTTGGCCCCGCCTCCCGCATCACACGGCCACGCCTCCCGCAGTGCAGGAGGCAGGGCCAAGGCGCCAAAGGTGGGGCCAAATGTGGCCCCGCCTCCCAGGGGCTCGATAGCGCCCCTGGGAACATGGCGCCCAACGCCGGGGCGTGGCTAGCGTCCCGTGTTGGGCCAGGCCTGGAGCCACTCCAGCATGCCCTGGTCTTTCACTCTGTAAAGGGCAAACAGGATATAAGGCCAGATTCTGACAAAGACCCAATGCTAACTTGGCTTCTACCACTCTCTGATCCATCAAAGATGTATAATTCTGCAATTCAGAATGATGTTCAGCAAGAGTTACATCCCTTATCTCTAGTTTTCTATTCAATATAGCCTCTTTAGACAGCATTACCAGCTCACAAACCTACAAGACATCAAAAAAAGGCAGCAAAAGACACTGTGGAATAAAATGTCCTCATCTTCTGACATCCAAATGGCCCACCAACTCCTCAACAACATATAAGATAATGGTTCCTACCTGTTAGACAATCTCTCTAGTGCCTAGCAAATTCTTAAGGCCTTGTAATAAGTGAGTTGGATTGGCCCTAAAAAATTCATATTGGCCTGGTAAATAATATCCAGATACGGGAGGAGTGAAAACAACTTCCACAGCTGTACCCTCTTAATAACACCAGCATAGAAGAAAAACCGAGGCAACCAGTTTCCCACAGGCTAAAATTACCTTATGCTTACATGGGTTCTCCTACTGCTTGTCATCCAACTCCTCTTTATCAATTTTCCCCAACTTACATTGAAGAAAAGTGAAGATATTCACATATTGGGTTAGGACTGGTAAAGTGGGGAGAAGGATGCATCTGACATACTAATTGGTGCAGAAGCAAGATGGAACTGCTGGTTAGAAAAATCACAGGTAGTCAGTGCAGTAATTTTCATGACATCCTTGGCTTTATATGTCTCTTTGCAGAGGCAGCATTAGATCCTTTTTTGATATCACATCAGCTTCAAACCCGGTAACCTGCATGACTCTGCAAAGCTAACAGGAGGACACATTGAAGGCACTTAATACCAAGGGCATTATTTGTCCTAGGACCAGCCCTAGTGATAGCCAATAGTCGACCATAAAAAGAATATACAGTCAGCTCTCAATATTTTGGAAATCTGCACCCACAGATTCAACTATCCAGGCTTAAATATATATATTAAAAATGCCTAAAAGCAAGGTTTGATTTTGTCATTTTATATAAGGGGCACCATTCAACTATGCCATTGTATGTAAAGGTACTTGAACATCCATAAATGTTGGTATCTAGTGGGTATCCTATAGCCAAATTGGGGTGGATAGGGAGATGTTATTTATTTATTTATTTATTTATTTATTTATTTACAGTATTTATATTCTGCCCTTCTCACTCTGAAGGGGACTCAGGATGGATCACAATGTGCATATACATGGCAAACATTCAATGCCATTAGGCATAATACACACAGAGACATAGACACAGAAGCTATTTAACATTTTCCAGCTTCTGGCTTCATGAGGGCATGCTAGATTCTGGCCACAGGGGGAGTTGCTTCTCCATCATCCAGTGTGATGCTGAGTCCTTGTTGGAGTACTTCCTCATTCTTACACACACACGCTGCTGGACATTTTTATGGTGACGTAAATTAGTTAAATTAGCCACCCCGCATAAGTGGTCCCTAAATTTTCCAGCTTCACAGATGCAACTGTCTTTCAGGTTCCTTAGGTAAAGAATGAGCTAGGCTATTTTTAATGGTTGGGCACTCAATCTAACCAGGGCTTTGAACTCATGACCTCTCGGTCAGAAATGATTTATTGCAGCTGGTTACTAAACAGCTGTGCCACAGCCTGGCCCAACTTTGAAATCCCACTGTATTTCAAAGCTGGAATAGTGATAACATAGGGATCCATATTTTCCCCTGTGATGTCTTCAAATTGACATTGCAGCTGCTTTGAGTCCCCTTCAGGAAGATAAAGTATATTATTATTATTATTATTATTATTATTATTATTATTATTATTATTATTATTATTATTATTTACTATTATTTCTTTCTTCTTCTTCTTCTTCTTCTTCTTCTTCTTCTTCTTATTATTATTATTATTATTATTATTTGGAAATCTACCCAGCAAGTCAACCTCTTTGGACCAAATTATGTTAGCATTCACAGTCAAGACTTACTGTTTAGTGTACCTCGCTTATTATTGAAGATTCTTATCTTTCAATGCCTATGTATAGCCAGCCAGGACACTTGACTTAATATGTGAAGTTTTTAATATAAGTAAAACAGATGAATTGGCTTTAGGCTGAGCAGTCACAGAATATAGTTCAGCATAAGACCACAATATTCCTGAGGTAAACAGGCCATTAAAGGGAGAGAAAAAATATCCTAATTGTCATACCTCTCACATCTTTGAATAAGACTGATTCATACTTCTCTTCGATGAGGCAAAGAAACATCTATCTACATATGCTGCTGGTATACACATACATACAAGCTAACACTATCCCAATGAATCATTCTGTTAATTGTTGGTTACTACTAATTACAATTATTAAAATAAATGTTATTGCTATATTACCATTATTATTAGTAAGATCTATAGTAAGACCTAGCACTTTTAACAGCATGATCTTACAATCTTTTCAGTCATTCAACAATTTAATAAGGTAGATTTTCACTTTCATTTCCCTTTATATTCATGCTAAATCTTTTCTTCTGCACATCAAATTCATAACACAAGCCAGTGGAAGAAAAAAAGAAAGTGGTGGTGACAAAAAATATGGGCTGACACTGGAAGATACAGATACTGGTTTGGATTGATAGCAAAGGAATAAACTCTTGACTCTATAGATTATCCTTTGGAAAAATTCTTCTGTGATCTTGTGGTGATTTCATCTAGAACCACAGGTAAAGAGCTTCTGCTAAACCAAATCAGCTAAGATTGAGAACAAGCACTCCGGGTTGAAGGCAAAGCTACAGAAGTTTATTACGATTTGGTCAAACAGAATGCAAATACCAAACCGAAAAATGCAACTAGATCTAACCCATTGGCAGCAATGTGGGGAATTCCTGGGTTCCCCTTCCCATCATTTCTAGGGCTATCAGGATGAAAATGGCCACACTTGGAGGACACATCTACCACTGTTAGCCCACCAAGTTTCATAACGTTTGGGTCATCCCTTTTCTTTTCTTTATTTCTTTCTAGAAATAAAATCTCCTTTAAAAATTCTCAAAAAGATATCCCCACTGGCCCCACCCTATAACTTCTCCAGGAGCAGCAGCAGGGCACCACTCCTTCCTGCCAAATGTCAAAGATACACTTCCACATCACAAGCCCACTATTACACTTTCTTTACTTGAAAAAAAACAAAAACAAAACAACAGCAACTTCTTCCAAAGCTTTTGCTTTTCTTGTTCTCACAATATACTGGATGAGGCCAGCAGCCCACCATCCAACACCAAGCAATCAGCATATTCTCTTATTAGGAAAACACTCCTGTATGATCCACTCAAAAAATTAAAAATGTAATCTGGGAAATCTAGCCATATAGTATTTGGAAAAAAAGTCTTAGTGGTTCAAATAAGGTCATCTGCTTCACTGATTCAGAAAGGCAAAGTGGCGGCAGTCCCAAAAAAAAGGGCAACAGAGTGGTGCAGGGACAAGGGGAGAAGGATGGCTTCAGGTCAGGCAGGTAGATGGCTGACAACTGGAGAAGATGGGGACTGCTGGTGGCTGTGGCTTGATTCACCCTGATGCAGCTGGCTGATTGCTTGCACCCACCTCATAAGTTAACCACAGCTTTCCAAACAAGGGAAAGGTAGCAGCAGGTGGTGGGACATGGTGGGGCAGGTGCCTGCTGCCAGCATGACTTGGCCTGATTGGCCAGCTGGCCAGGCACCCACCCCTAGCCCTTAAGTTAACACAACTCTCCAAACAAGGAAAAGGTAGCAGCAAAAAAAGGGGGGCAAGGTAGCAGCAGGTGGTGGGACACGGTGGGGCAGGCCGGGTGCCAGAGGTTACACTATCTGAGAATAAACACTGTGAGGGAAGCTGGAAATGAGCCTCTTCTACCAGGCTAGCAGTGGCTAGAGGAGAGGACTTGCACCAGCAGTGAGGCACCTCAGGTGGAAGCGGTTCAGCAAACACAATATCACCCGTGGCAGCCAAACTTTAGCCTTGTTTGGAAAACAGTGACTAACTTACGCATCTGAGATATTTGCTGACACATGATTCCACAACCCACTGGTTGACAGATGCTTGATGACTTTCTGCTGCTCACTTTGGCATTACAGTGAGCACACACACTGCCTGCTTGGTATCAGCTGGCTTGAGGTGGAAGTGATCCCAAGCAGACGAACGAGGCCTTTCAGGTGCTTTGGGGGGGGGGGGGGTAACCACTGGCTGGGAGGGGGCAGGTGCAGCTGGAGATGACAACAATGCAGGGGGGAATGTATCTCCAGATCCAACTCTGACACAGATGCTACCACCACCATCTCCTCCACCACCACCTCCTTCTCTCCTACTCCACCACCACCTCCTCCTCCTCCCCTCCCACTCCCCCTCCCCCTACTGCACAAGTTCAACTGACTCATCCCCACTAGGACTACTGGTAGAAATTTGAAATAATATTGACAGTGGTATCTCGGAGGCTTCCTCAACGGCCTGAGGCGGTGCATCAGCAGCAGTCCCCAAATGAGATGTTATTGTTCTTCTTTGTACTTTTTGTGGTGTCATGGGATGATCTCATTGAAATTCTGGAGAATGAGAAGTTGCAGTTGTTGTAGTACCTCTTCTCACTCTGGCTCCCCTGGAAGCCTGGCCACTGGCACTTGACCCCAAGACAGCACCAGAAGCACATGGCCTCTAGACCTCATGAGCTCGTTATTTTTCGTATATGTTGTTACACAGTTATTAATATAAAATATATGCTATGTATTGTATTATATTATTAATAATAATAAGTTGTATTTTTTTGTAATTTGAGTGGAGGGATGGGCTCAAGCTTCTTGTGAGAGGGAACATAAGGGCACTAGTACACACACATACACACAAGGAAAAGACTAGTAGTACAGTTAAAAGAACAACACAAACAGTTGTTAATATTCTCAGAGAAGAAGCTGCAGCCAGCAGAGGGTCTAACATACATACACAATCCTGGTGTATTAAGTATTATTAAATGAAATTAAGAAGGCAGAGAGCACAGAAAGAAATATAATAAAACAACAGAGAAATTGTGATGAGATTGCAAAGGAAAGAAATTATAAGGTATTGGTGTTACGTTTAGGTAGGTAGGTATGTAGGTAGGTAGGCAGTTTTTCTGAGAATTAGGCTTTGCTGTTTGCTATAATTCTTATAATTATAAATAAAAACAATATTTTAAAAGTACCTCCTGAAAGAGGGGAGGGAGGAGAGACAAGAAGCTAAAGGCTTTAGTAAAGGCTAAAGGGTGACTCAAAGCTCAGAGCCACCCTAAAAGAAAAGCATACCCAATCACAAGTCCCCATATGCACCCACCCATACTTTCCAACTCCCAGTCCCTAAATAAAAAAATACAGAAAATAATCTAGGAAATGTATAGGAAAATCAAAAAATAAACTTAAATTCAATGAGCCAAGCCAAAACTATAGTTGTGAGTAAGCGACTCGCAAGGCAACTGACTCCCCATCGAAGCACCTCTCTCTAGAGCCAGGATGCAACTGAGCAATGGAGGCGCTTGCCCCATTAAATAGACACAGCTTGTGTAAGACAAATCATGGCTTTCTTCTATTCTGATTGGTCCAACAGGCAGGTGTCACAGGGAAACCCCATGCGAACATGTGGCAGCCTCTCCGCGCGACACATGATCCTGAATAGAACCAAGCCTGGATGGGCAATAATTTCAAATACTTTCTTGGCTGAGAGTGCAGAAACAGGCTCATTTGGAAAAAAATCAGACAGTTCAGTTAAATAATCCACAATCCTCTCCCATCTGAAATAGCTTCCTTTGGTAAACTGAATTTTAAAATAATATATTCTAGACAGGGAATACTAGTGCATTCAGAACTTTTATTACAGAGATATACTACACCTATCATTTTCTTATGCTTCCTTAACCAGCAAATGATGTGGTAAGATTGTGGGTAGTGGCAGCATGTGGAACAAAACCATTTTAATTTGTCCCATCTGGCATATTAACATTAATAAAAGATGTTTAAAAAATAGAGACGACTTAAAAGGCTTTCACCTACTGATTTAACAAGATAATAAGGAAGCTCCCAATCTGCTGCGAAATCTAACTGATAACAAAAAGAGTTTAAGATGATGCTCGAAGAGATTAACCTCTGGGACACTGATGTTAAAGAGCTTGCTGATTTCAGCCTGAGAGTGATACAATCATTCTCAAAAACCATTTATTTTGATTAATTGAGTAAATCCACATACAGATGGATGTATACAGCTAATTTAACAAATAATGCAAACCATCTAGGGATGTTTAGGCATTCAGGTCACTGCAGAAACAAGACTATTTCTAACCTCAGAAACTGTGCACAAAGGATACCTCATGCTGTGGAATTAACTACTCTTTGATTGTTCCATTAAAATTTAACCATCAAAGGCTTCTATTTTAGGACTACACTAAGGGAGTAGAAATAATATTAATTCCGCTAGCATAATTATGCCCACAGTTATTTGTGGTTATTTGGATTCCAACACTGCAACACCCTTAGCATTCTGCCAAAGCTAGAATAATTCACCTTTGGATTTGGTAGTAGAGATTTCATTACACACTATATACCACAATTTCCATACAGAGAAAGAAAGATATAGGGGACAGTTTTATACAATCAGAATATATAGAGAGGGGAACAATTCCTTAAGGTCATGCTTACATGGTGTAAATCAGGGGTCCCGTAAGTACACACTTATTCTGTAAAATACGTTCACATCTTGATAAAATATTTATTGTATATGTAACTTTCAAATGCTTACAGCCACATTTTGTTCCTTTGTAGATCCCACTATGTTTAAAAATCTGTATCTCTAAGGAGAACAAGTGTCAAGTTTATAACTTTGTAAGTACCTTAAAATGTGTTTTAGTATATGATGTTCAATGGATATACTTATAGTAAATGTTGATGTATATAACAATTTCAGACTACCAGAAGAAGGCCTAGAGAAAGGCCAAAACCTGTTGTGGGAAGCTGATTCATGTATAACTCGGCACAAGAACACACGGCGTCGATACTATTTCAGAGTGATTGTACAAAACCCATAGGATATTGTTTGTGATTACTGTGAATTTGTTTGTGATTACTGTGAATTTGAACAGTATAATAAGTTTAACACTCAAATTATTTGCGGAACTTATTTATTTTCTATTTTGTATATAAGTGGGCTATTTGTGTTGAGCTTATAAATCAGGGGTCCCCAAACTATGGCCCATGGGCCAGATACAGCCCTCCAAGGTCATTTACCTGCCCCCCGCCCTCTGTTTTAGACTTATTCTTGCCCAAAGTCTAAAATGACTTGAAGGCACACAACAAAAACAATCCTAATTAACTTGACTATCTCATTGGCCAGAAGCAGGCCCACACTTCCCATTAAAATCCTGATAGGTTTATGTCGGCTAAAATTGTTTTTATTTTTAAATATTGTATTGTTCTTTCATTGTTGTTGGGGTTTTTTCACTACAAATGTGCAGTGTGCATAGGAATTGGTTTGTATTTTTTTTCAAATGATAATTTGACCCCTCAACAGTCTGAAGAACTGCGGACCGGCCCTCTGCTTAAAAAGTTTGATGACCCCTGATATAAATGGTATGACTCAAATTGTTTAAATTAGAAGTGTATTTATAACAGTGTACTTCTGTTTCCATTGGTGTAGCATTTCTTCTCCTCTATGTCTTATTAACAAACAACAATATTATTTAAGATGCATATCATTTTGCTGCAACAATATATAATAATTGGCATCTGCATTGCTGGAACCATTACTTCTATTAGAAATATTCAAGGTATTCAAAGCAGCATTTTATTGAAACCAACCTAGGGAAGGGAGGTGAAAATCTCTTAATCTTGATGCTTTCAATTCTATATTCTTCTTATTTCATATCAAAATTCATGTTTTCTGCCCACAGTGGCATTTGGTTACATTTTTAAAGCATTTTGTTATGTATATTTATTTTCCATCTATCTAATGTATGCAAATTCTTTCCTTTGATTAAATAATCATAGAGTTGGAATAGGCCTCTCATATTTTTCTAAGTGCACACATTTTACCCTTTCAAATTTTAAAATATGTGCACAGATTTGTGTGTGATTTATTTCCCATAAATGTCTTGTAAACTTCACAAATGTATGACTGCTTGAGGCAAGGTACACCTTTCTTCAGCCTTGTTGTCAAGCTCCCTTGGACTTTAAAGACCCTGTCATTCCCCACACCATTGCTTGGCAAGGTGTGTGTTTCGGTCAAGTGGATTATAACTTTGGACTTTAATATCTTACATTGGACAATATATTTCTGGACTATATTTGACCTCACCTGAAAGGTCTGCTTTTGAACTATACTCTTCACTTGTTTTTATTGACTTTATATATTTCTTTAATAAAGATATTAGATAGATTCTGGTCTCTGCGCATGGTTATTGGTGCTCTGCAGCCTGGGTCGTGACAGATTGAGACAGGTTAGATGTTAATGGAGTGGAGGTTATGAAATAGTATCCCTCTCTTCAAAAAAGGGAAGAAAAGAAGAACTGGCAATTAAAGGCAAATCTTTTCCTCAATACCAGGAAAGTATTACAATAAATTATACAGGAATCTGCAAGTATCTTGATGACAATGCAACAATTAGCAAGAGTCAGCACATGTTTGCCAAAAAGACTGATCTTATATCTTTGTTGTTGTTGCCACTGCTGTTTGTTGTTGTTGTTGTTGTTGTTGTTGTTGTTGTTGTTGTTGTTGATTGGGTCAATAGTTTAGTAGATGGTGGGAATGCTGTGAGTGCCATTTATGTGGATTTCAACAAAGCATTTGATAAAGTCCACCATAATATTTTGATTAGCTAACTGATTAAATATGGAATAGATGGAAACAGCATCAGATGGACTCATAATTTATTAGAGAGCAGTGCTCAAAAAGTAATCATCAACGCCTGTACTTCACATTGGAGGAAGGTCTCAAGTGGAATGCTGCTGGGTTCTGTCCTATGGCCATTACACTTCAACATCAATTAGCAGCTTAGATGATGGAGTGGAGCAAATCCTCACCAAATGTGATGCAAAACAGGGAGGGGTAGCAAACACACTGGAAGATAGAAACAGATTTCAAAAGCTACATAATAAACCAGAAAATTGGATGGAATTATTGAAGTGAAATTCAACAGAGACAAATGAAAAATTATGTATTTATGCCATAAATACACAGATATAGGATGAGAGACAATTGGTATATCAGTACAGCACATAAAAAAGACCTCAACATTATTGTTGCTCATAAGTTGAACAGGACACAGTGTAATGCTGCAACAAAGAAGGTAAATGGTATTTAAGACTACTTTAAGAAAACTATAAGTTCCAAGTCAAGGGAAGTAATAGTCCTACTATATCTGCACTGTCAGGCCTCATCTGGACTCTTGCATTCAGTTCTGGGTATCTCTTTTTAAGAATGAAACAAACAGGTTGAAGCAGGTTCAGAGAAGGTCAATAAAGATGACATGAGGAATAGAGAACAAATCATACAAAGCACCCCCTGTGGCTGAATCTGACCACAACCTCCAAGGCACCGAAGCTGGATTTAAAAACACAACATACCTACTTTCTGTGTGTTCTGTTCTGTTCTGTTCTGTTCTGTCTGTCCAAAATGGTATTGAATGTTTGCTGTGTATGTGTACTGTGATCAACCCTGAGTCCCCTTGGAGAGATAGGGTGGAATATAAATAAAGTTTTATTATTATTAGACAAGTTTAAAAAGTGCAATATGAAAGTTAAAAACAATTAAATAGTAAAAGCATAATAAAAACAAAATTAACATAGAGCAAATACACAAAAATGGCCTTTAAAACTCAAATCTCTCCCCCGCCCCCCCCCCCCCCACAATCCCACCCAACCTCCTAAGAGCCTGCCCCTTACTCTTCCCTAAATGCCTGTTGGCAGAAGAAGATCTTGACCTGCTTGTAGAAGGCCAGCAGGGACGGAGCCATCCTGGTCTCTCTTAGGAGGGACTTCCACAGTCTGGGAATTGCTAAATTGGTTTCTGACATCGTTACTAGGTTGTTCTACATTTTTTCCAAAGACACAGATTTTTAATGTGTCCTCCTGGATTCAGCCCTGGGTCACAAAGCAAAATAGCCCAGTTTTCCCACCCACATTCCTCCCAAAGTGGAAGGGAAAGAGGGAGGAAAGGTGAGGCACCCCGAGGCACGCCACACATCTTTCTTTTTGCTAGTGGCACCTGTGAGCTGCGTGAAGAAGTCCAAGCTTTCAGCAGGGACCAGAAATGCCTTTGCACAACCAAAGCTCCATAAATGGGCCTGTTAGAACTCTAAGATCTTTGGGATAAACCATTCTTTCCATCCCACTGCCTTTCCAGGATCATTTGTTGCGAGCAGAGAAGGGCCTTCTTGGTGGCTGCTCCCAGATTTTAGCATGCCCTCACTAAGGAGGCTTTCTCCCAACTAATGAAACTTTCAACCAGCTAGTGAAAACTTTCTTATTACAACAAGTTGTTGGGAATTGACTGTGATGGAATTTAATGGTGTTTTGTTTTGCTGGGGTTTTTGTCTTTGTCTCTACATTAATTTTATATGGTTTTAACACTATAGATTGTTTAACTTTTTTAAAAAAAACCTTTATATTCAAATTTTGTTGTATATGTTAACTTTTCTGGTTTCAATTATTTGTAAGCAGACTCAAGTTCCAATATAGGAGGAGCCGGGGGATGTGGGCATAAATAAGGAAGAGGAGAAACAGTTGTATGCATTTTGTAAATTGATGTATTTATTTAACCCAAATGGGGGTGGTTGTGCTATTACTTAGATCAGGGGTCCCCAAACTAAGGCCCGGGGGCCGGACACGGCCCATCGAAGCCATTTATCCAGCCCCCACGGCACAAGGGCAGAAGTGGGTTGGGCTAAATGACCCAAGGAGCCTCTTCTTCTCTTACAACCATTTATTATTATTATAGGTGGACATCTGTCAGGGGCAATACTAATGGCTTTTGGTGCACAAAGGCAGAAGGGGGTTGGACTAAATGGCCCAAGGGGTCTCTTCCAACCCTCTTTATTATTATTATTATTATTATTATTATTATTATTATTATTATTATTATTAACATTGAGGCTGGGTGGCCATCTGTCAGGGGTGCTTTGCTTGTGCTTTCGGTGCATAAAGGCAGAAGGGGATTGGATTCAATGGTCCAAAGGGTCTCTTCCAACCCTCTTTTTTATTATTATTATTGTTGTTGTTATTATTATTATTATTAATAATAATTATTATTGCTCTGTGGCCAACTATAGTCCGGCCCTGCAACGGTCCAAAGGATCGTCAACTGGCTCCCTGTTTAAAAAGTTTGGGGACCCCTGACTTAGATTGAAACATCTTCCTTCCAAAGCCGATACAAAGTGAATGTCCCTACTAAACAATCCTGGTGGCTGTTTTAGATATTTACACAAATCTGTTGTGAAGTGTTTACAATGGATTCTGCAGAAGATGTGTCAACTGTATTTCAAAAATATAAAAATAATCAGCCTGTTTAGCAAATCTTGCAAGTGCTGATTTTTTATCAGTAAAATGTTTGATTTTTCTACTTATTTTATATACCTATATATCTGAGGGCACTTAATATTTTCTCAAGCCAAAAGTGAAAGGGATTGTGAGTGGAAAAGTTTAAGAAAGCCTGCTGCAAGGTATGCAATTGCTTGAAAACTCCCTGTCTGGCTAGTCATTTACATCATTTATGTTGAGTTGAAGTGTGAGCCAGCTGCTGTACCAGGTGACTTCTTTATCTGGAATAGTGATTACCATTATATCCTTCTCAAATAGAAAAATACCTTGGGCCAGCCTTGTGTTGCACCTGTCAATTGGGGTTCTAAATTTGCAACCCCCTTTCTTCAGAAGCTTTGCTCTCTTGTTAAGAAGAATACCCAAAACAATCTGTCTCTTTAACAAAGAAAAGATTTATATAAAGGTATTTACAAATACAGCAGAGTCCTTGGATTTTTCAGCTGCTTCCATGTGATGACTAGTAAACAATAAATTCCTTAACTTCAGCAAGATGCCACAGTCTTGTTCTTCAGATGTTGCAGCAATAATACACCCACAGCAACTCCAACTTGGACAAATCAACTCCAGCAATTCCAGCTCAGCATTCAATCTCTCCAACCTTGAGTAACATAATGTACTTAGTCTCTATTAGTAGTACTCCATCTCTAGCAGGTGGCTTGATTGTGGCTGGCCATACGGTATTTGGTCCTGTTCCTTACAATCACTTACCTATTTTTACTTAAGACATGATATAAAACTCTGACACATTGATGAAACAGTATACCCCATGTCCACACATGTATGGGTGGTTATTTATAAATAAATGAATAAAATGGAATGGAATGAATTAGGGAAACCCTTGCATGTTTACTAATCCCACAATTTTTGGATTAAAAAAAGATTGCAGAGTGGTGAACATGCACGGAATTTAAATTCTATCGTGGAATTCTGTAACAAAGATATAGACACCGCTCTGCAAAGGCATCTGGTAGCATGTTTTCCAGCTTTGCTTTTGTGTCATACTGTTATGTACAAACCCTTTTATTTTTACACATGGGGAAAATGGTGATCTGTTTTGTTCTCTATGTTCTGTCAAAGTATGTTTGGCTGCTCAGACTGGGAATGATGGAATCTCTACATTCTAAAGCATCCCATAGTATTCCATTATTTCTAGCGAGCATCTGTAAATTATAATGCAATGAACACAGCCTCTGTTTACACATGAAATATATTACATGTTGCTAATGGGTTATTTCAGCCTTTTGTGTTTTGGTTTTTCAAAGAATTTGCATTTATTTGAGAATTGTATGAGGGAGAAACAATTCTGGTGGGCACATGACTCAGATCCACAGCTTCAAATCAGAGCGAGTGTCCCTTTAAGCATCTACAAAGCACAGCTCTGCTGCTGCTGAAACCCTACCCCTGCCCTACACAATGCCCTTGCTATTCCAGTACAGTGCAGATACAGCCAATCAGTCTGAATTGAATGAGACAACTTTATGGCTCTGTGAAGCACTGAAAAGAATGGCTGGAACTGAGAACTATTTTCATCATTTTCTGAAGTCCCAAAATATTGCATCGAGAAACAATGGATCATATTGCAAAACATATGAAATATACATGAAAATAATGTAAATCTGAAAAAATAGAGTTTTGTGAACACAGTAATTTTCATTAACATCATAAATAGAACACCAAGAAGAAAATGACAACAAGAAAATAATGCTGGTAACATAGCCATTTCACGGAGACCATGAGTAGTAATAGCATGTGTATGGCTGTTTACAGAAAAGAATAGGTTTTATTTAGCATATCTATTTTCAGCTGGTTAAACAGAATACATAATCTAAAATGTGCTTCAGCCTCCACATTTAGGAGGGGTGACAGGTGATGGATTTGGCACTGTACTGATAAACTTGGAAAATACATAATAATTATGGATTTCTTCCCCTCCATGATTAGGTTCAAACAGCCACCATTATTCTATACACCCAAAACGACTTTGTGCATATATTTTTGAATTATAATGTCACTGGGTAAAAATGTAACTCATGACTGTATCTATTTATTTATTTAATTTATATTGCACCTTTCTCCCAATCAGGAACTCAAGGCTTTGCTGAGTATCAATAAAGAATTGGGGAGAGGAGGGAGGCTGGCAATATCAGAGGAACATCTTCTTTATCTGTTTTTAAAAATATTACAACAAACTCTTCTTAATGCTTCTAGTGAATAGCCATTATTTTCCCAATTCAGGAATAGTGTGGACAAAGCACTCTGTGAAGGATTCCACTTAGCAACTGTTGGGAGATCATCCTCCATGTTCTCAGAAAAAGAGAAAACTACCCAAATAGCAATGGTATAGGAATCCTCATTAACTGTTTTGTTATACTGCCCCTATTGTGAAACTGCCAGCACCCAATTCCACCATTGATAAACTGAGGACTTTATCACACAAAGCCGCTATCCATTGAAAGTTCTGCAATCACCAATAGTGGCTACAATCAGGCATGAGTACCCTCGCTGTTGCATGTCTCTGCATTTGTTCAACTGTTCTGATTCACTGATCTGTAGTCCTACATTCTTATTTCTGCACAACCTCACAACCCCACTCTCTTGCACTTCCACAGCTCTGTATTTTTAAATATTTTTTCAAAGTAATTACATATGTCATGTGACTTCTGATGGAGGCCCCACCCCCAATCAGGGTGAAAATGTTTCCAGACACTTTCCCCCCAACATGGGAGGTTTCTCGTGTTGCGCTGGCTCCAATGGAGCACAGGACCTTGCCGAGAGGGTGACACTATCCCCATGTAATGGGGAAAGCATCATTGAGAGGAAGCTGCATGCGGGGTGACTGATTTGTCCCTCTCTTTTCTGCCGGATGTCAGGCGAAGAAGGATGCTTTGGCTGGCATTTATGATGATACCCGTAGTGTGATCTGCAGCTTATGATGGGTTTTCCCATCAATAGTGGGAAGTGAGTTTATTACAAGGAAAAGGCAGGCCAGTTATGGGACACACACTGTTGTGACTGCGCCTTCGGGGACTGTGTATGATGGTGGTGGGATCAGGAGAGGAAGGAAAAACCCTCGCGAGGAAGGCTCGCTGGAGGATTAGCACAGAAAGAGAATTAGGGATCTCAATGGGGAAGTCTTCTGAGGAAGATTCAGATGGGGAGTCTGTGGAAGAAACGGATGCTGGGGAACAGGTGGTGGCTGAAGAAGTGGGCACTGACTGGGCACGGGCACCGGAGATGCCTGGGGAGGAATCGGGGCCCATGGATACTGCTGACACTGGGGAAGCTTGGGTGCCTTCAGAAGCAGACCCCACTTGGTCTACTTGGAGGAGTGAGAATGGATCTTCAGGTGTGCATGGTGTTGGGCGTGGGCAGGTTGATTGGGATTCTGATGAAGAATTTGGGACACCCGACCCACGGGCGGTAGCTGTGTGGAGTTCAGATTCAGATTAAGGATTTGGGTCACCTGCTCTTTGAGCGTTGGTGTTTGGACACCCAGGGAGAATTGAGATAAAATGGGAATGTTTAGTCAATTCGCTTTGCGTGTGGCAAGGTGTTGCTGGGCGCCACTGGGACTCCTGTATGTGTTATTAAAGACTGGACTGGGACTTTGCTTCAGATGTAAGTTTATCTGGGTTGTTCTGCAACGGAGGGCTGGAACTGTGTGGGTTTTCCTGGACTGCACTGTTATTACTATTTTGCATTAGCTGCTATTGCCTCCATTGTCTTGGCTTTTTGTGCCATTCCGTTTCGTGGACCTTGAATTGATGACTACTGGACCTTGGACTGGAACTTGACTCTGCTTCTGCCTTCGCTCCCTGATTTGTGACTACCTATGGCTTTCGACTCCCGGCTGGCCTCCTGACCCTGCTGCTGCCTCCTTTCCTGACCCTGGACCGACTTGACGACGTCTCTTCGCTTCGTTCCTTGAGCTCCTGGCATTGTCTGCACTCTTATTTCTATTTCTCCTGTTTCAACTCCGGACCGGTTTGACGACGCTTCCTTGCTCTGTCCCTTATCCCAAAGCCTGGTGTTTGCCTCCATAGCTGCTTGGAGCCGCTCTCTCTCCTTTTGCACCAGCTTCCAAAGTTTGTTTACAAGCTGCTCAGTGGAAAGCTCCTTTGCCCAGTTTGGTTTTTCCGTTTGGAGCTTTAAGTGTACATTGCTAGATTGGGATTTTGGGAAGTTTTTTGGGAGTTTCCAAGTCTTTGCTTTGTTTTGCTTAAAAACACTGAAAGTTAAGTGTTTTAAGCCATCTTTTATGTTTGTGACTTGTTTTTGGGCTATTTCTTGAATAAACTGTTTTGCTCTCTAATTGGTGTCTGACTTTTGACTCACACAGTGTTGTTTGATAGGAACCATTACTTTTGCTTTGGTACTGGTTTGTCTCCTTCATGTGGTAAATTTCTGAATGTGAATAGCAGGTACATGTTTTCTCTTCATTGTAGGAACTATACATAAAGCAATGAGTTGAAATTCTATCTGCCACTGCTAGAAGATAACTTTCCCAGCTTACTTATACTGGAAATCCTAAAGGACAACAGTGGCCAACTGGACAATGGTATGAGCATTAATTCCCACTGCATATCTCTCATGACCAATTTGTAACTCTTTTTTGGAGGGTGGGCATAGAAACTGCTGTCTGGTTCCCTTTGGCTACTGTTGTGCATCTCGGGGGGGGGGGGAGTTGTGCAAGGAGGTACCAAATATGCTATTGGATACCTCCATGTTAAAAGTAAATACCTAATATTTGTACTAGCCTAAGTCAGTAAGAGTATCACATCAATTATTGTGTTGGAAATCTGTGCATTTTAATGCCATACTTATCAGAACTTCAGATATATGTTATCCCCAAAGAGATTCAAAGAACAGGCCAGTTAGAGCTGAGACAGAGAGACAGAGGGTTCTTCCACGCAGCCATATAACTCAGAATACCAAAAGAGATAATCCACAATATCTGCTTTTAACTAGGTTAACTGGGTTAATTTGAGTGGTTTTACAAGTATATTCTGATGTCCTCTATATGATTGTTTATTATTTGAAGTGCTTTATTATGTTATGTTTTATAGGTATTGAACATTTCCCATTTTTTTGTTGTATACTGCCCTGAGTCCCTTTTGTGTAAATGGAGTTTGAACAGAAAAGTATCCAAATACACAACATCTCACAATCGGTGACCATTTTCTGTGATGTGGTGGGACATTGTTTCTGCACAAGACAGGAAAATGCAAAAATATTTTTATAACTTTAAATATTAGTATGTAATTTTTGGAAAATAGGACAGATGGTATAAATCAATATAATCCCAATTATTTTCCAAACATCTAACTTTCAGAATACATGCTGAAAAGGCAATGATGGAAACCTGTTTAAGACAGAATCTTGAGAGATTACCTTTACCACTACATCCAACAGATAACACCAACTTTTACAGCAAGAAATGTGATGGACCAATTCTACTCATCCTGCCAGTTATCTTGTATATACGATGGTGGATACAATTCTCGATAGTTTGTCACCTTGTCATGGTGAGGGTGCTTACGTGTTCTAACCTGCGGGCATAACCACCAAAGTCATGTACTCTCAGGTGAGGTTGTAGGGGAGGATCCAGACCAAGCACAATCTGAAAACTCGAAGACTTCAACAGCGGAGCAGATGGAAGATAACATGGTATATGTTACAACAGCCATGAAGGCGGAAGAAAGCTGCAACAGATGAGAAACCATTGTTGCTGTGTTAATCATGCCACTGGTTGGGAACCTTATTCTGTGAAGACTGTGTGTTGATCAGCTGTACACCGACCTCCACACATTAAAAAACTCATACTCAGGCATCTTCCAAGAAAAATAAAACAAAACCAAAAGTCCTATGGTGATCAGTGAGTGGTGACATTAGCAGGACTGTGAAATCTGGAAGCCCCTAGTCACAGACTAGCACATGGACAGTGAATATGGATTTAGTCATTCTACCTCAAGGTCCAAGGTGGTTGTGTAGTATGGCAGCCATATTCACAACAGCCCTTGTTCGGATCCACTCTGCTCACCCCATACGGGGAGGGGGCTTGAAAAGATGTCCTAAACATAATCTGCCTCTCTCTTCCCTGACTGGACTGCCATATCCACAGGGGTCACCATCTTGTGGAACATGGAATTTACAGACACTGTTGGACACAGAAAGTGAATGCCCTGAACTCAGGACTGCTAAATAATAGCAGTAAGCAAGACAATAAGCAAGACAGCTGAGGCACTTTAAAACTGACATAACAGCACTTCAAGATACCCAGAGAGCAGGAGAGGGACAGCTGAATGAAAAAAAGAGGTTAACCTTCTTCTGGAAGGGACTGCCTGAAGAAGAACAAAGAATACATGGAGTTGGCCTTGCTATCAGAAAAGACCTGGTGAAGCATCAGTTCAAAGCACCTATCATCATTAACAAATTACTCTTGACCCTCCAATTTACCCTTGCCAAAAAACCAGCCAGCAACCATGTAAGTGCTTATGCACCAACACTAGATGCTGATAAAGATATCAAGGAAAAGGTTTACTGTCAGCTGGACACCATCCTATCAGAGATATCTAAGGAGGATAAAATCATCCTCCTGGGGGATTTTAACATAAGAGTCGGACGAAACTTCAACCGGTGGCCAGGGACCATAGGGAAAGATGGGGTTGGAAACAGCAACCCAAATGGCATCTTGCTTCTCATCAAATGTGCGGAACACAACTTTGTCATCACAAACACACTCTTCCACCAGAAAAAAACAAGCTTAAAACATCATGGAAGCACCCTTGGTCAAAGCATTGGCATCTCTTAGACTGTGAAATTATACATGCCAGAGACTGCCACTATGTGCTTCTCATGAGAGCCAGGACTAATGCAGATAACAGACTGCAATGGCCATCAAGATCGCCCAAATGCAAGCTCCAAGGAAAAATGACAAGGCTTAAAATGAACATCCAAACCCTTTGAGACCCCTCCAAATGAGTCCTTCTCCAGACATCATTCAAGAATCATAATGCATAGAACACCCTGAAAATATTGAGGAACATTGGAACAAACGGATGCCCTCCATCATCACAGCCTGTGAAGAAACCATTGGATACCAAACTAAGAAATATTAAGACTGGTTTGATGAAAATGACAAAGAGATTCAACAGTTAATTGATAAGAAAAGGAAAGCCTTTCAAACATGCCAGAGAGACACCAATTGTGCTGCTAAGAAAAAGATCTACGCTAGTGCAAAAACTGAGGTCCAAAGAAGGACCAGATAACTCAAGAGCATTTGGTGGACAACAAAGGCTCAAGAAATCCAACATCTTGCTGATATCCATGATGCACGGAGATTTTTCAATGCCACAAAGGTAATCTGTGGACCAAGAAATCTTGGCATACACCCTCTACGCTCATCAGATGTAACCAAACTTTAGAAGGATAAAATATCAATTGCATTATGTAGAAAGAGCACTACCACATCTTCAATGTGGCCAAAGAGGTTCTCTCGCAAATCTTGCAACAACAAACTAGGGATAAGCTCGCAGCGCTGCCTAATTTGGAGGAAGTCAGCAAAGCCATCAGCCAACAAAAAAACCACAAAGCCAACAGACCTGATGGGATCCCTGCTGAAATCTTTAAAAAGGGGTGAACCTGAGCTAACAACAACTCCACCAGCTCATTGAAATAGTGTGGGTGACCGAGAAAATCCCAACAGACAACACTGTTCTTCTGGTGGATATGATCTTCACTGCATGGCAGCTCCAAGAAAAATGTAGGGAATAAAACCAACCTCTTTACATGGCATTCAACACAGTGAATCGCAGTGCTCTTTGGGCCATCCTCCAAAAAAATCGGATGCCTTGACAAATTTGTGAACATCCTGTGGCTCCTCTATGATGACATGATGGCAACAGTCTTGGAAAGCAATGGCTTCCAAAGTGACTAATTTAAGGTGGAATCAGGTGTCAAACAGGGATGTGTTATTGCCCTAACCTTATTTTCCATCTTCATCGCTATGATATTTCATCTTGTTGATGGGAAGCTTCCCACAGGCATGGAAATCGTCTATTGGACAGATAGCAAGCTATTTAACCTCAGAAGACTAAAAGCCAAAACCAAGTTCACAACAACATCTTTTATAGAACTCCAATATGCTGATGATAATGTGGTCTGTGCTCATTCAGAAAAAGACCTACAAGCCTCTCTATAAATGCAGTAGCATATGAAAAACTTGGCTTCTCACTGAACATTGAGAAAACCTCATTCAACAGGCACCAGCCAATCCTGCTGCAATGCCAGAAATACAGCTTAATGATGTAACATTAGAAAATGTTGACAATTTCCACTACCTTGGCAGCCACCTCTTCACAAAAATCAACATCAACACTGAAATACAACACTGTCTGAGCTTTGCGAGTGCAGTATTCTTCCGAATGAAACAGAGTTTTGAGGACTGGGACGTCTGTAGGAACATGCTTGTTTATAAAGCCATTGTCATCCAAACCCTGTTATATCCCTGTGAAACGTGGGCCATTCCACTCAATTCCTGGAACGATTCCATCAGCATTGCCTCTGAAAAATCCTGCAAATCTCTTGGGAAGACAGGCAGACAAATGTCAGCATGCTGGAAGAAGCAAAGACCACTAGCACTGAAGTGATGATCTTCTGCTGTCAACTCTGCTGGACTGGCCACATTGTCCAAATGCCCGACTACCATCTCCCAAAGCAGTTATTCTACTCCCAACTGAAGAATGAAATAACGGAAGACTGGTGGACAGGAAAAGAGATTTAAAGATGGGCTTAAAGCCAACCTTAGAAACTGTGGCATAGACTGGCTCTTGAGCACTCTTAATTGGACGTCAGCTGTTACCAACAGTGCTGTGGAATTTGAAAAGGCATGAATGGAGGGTGAAAGGGAGAAACGTGTCAAGAGGAAGGCACATCAAGCCAACCCTGACCGAGACTGCCTTCCATCTGAAAACCGATGTCCTCACTGTGGAAGAACATGCGGGTCAAGAATAGGTCTCCACAGTCACCTACGGACCCACCGTCAAAACCCTATGCTTGGAAGGTCATCCTACTTGGACACAAGTGATCGCTGATAATGATGATATAGGAAGTCAGAATGCTCATCCGGATCAACTTCTGGGTGATAAATGTTTTAAAAATCATCCTGTCATCCAAAAGAAGGATTTCAGCTCCAGGGCTTTTATTGAATGTATCAGTGAAACTTACCAGGATAATGTTGATTGTAATACAGACTGAAGGCTCATCTATACTGGGAGCTTTAGCTCTGCTGAAGGAGCCCTGGTTCCAGGTTGATGTTGCCAGTATCTAATCTTGAAAGCAGCATGGTCAGAATCAGACCCAATCCCATTGTTCACACTGTCCTAAAGCCCCAGGATACTTTGGAGTTCCCAGTGTCACTGGAAGCTACTCTTGCCTCATGAGGACAGCCAATTGTCCATTCAGGGTGAGTGCAGGATTTGGGCCTAATGTACATAAGCCCCAGTAGTCAGAGTGACTAATAAAGGATTTTTAAAAATTCCTTTGAATTTCTTCAACCACTACTTCTTCCTTTATTCTGCATTATTTAAAGACTGCTGCTAGATTGCTTCTTTGATCATACCAAGTCAGAATATCTTAACTACACTCTAACAATAGTTCTTTCAGTTCTCCACAGCACTTTTCAAACCCTGTTACCACCAAAGCCTAGAAAATGAGGGTCACTTTCAACTTCAGAGTACCAAAAAGACCTTCCAAAAATTTTGAGTGGATATATCTGCTTTAGGTGACAGCTGTCAAACTCAAGAATGACAGGCTGTCTATCTGGACTGCTTCCTCTACTGTTTTGCTCCGGGGCCAGAATGGTGGAAAATGCCCCTTTTTTTGAGCTCATAAGTCTGATAACCTAAAACATCAGATCTCAAACCATAGCAAGGAACTCTGGAACATTGTCTCAGCTTCTAGTAGAGCATATTTCAATGCCAACAAAATAAGGTATTTCTGAGACAATTTTACACTTTCCATCTCAAATAGAGTGGAACTACTGAATGGCTACATCTGGTTTTCTTCACGCTATGTCAAATTCTGCAGTAACCATTTTGGTAATAAAACAAATGGCAAAGTCCATGATGTAGTAATCCTTTCATTAGGTCAACAAAAAAGGAGGGGTGTAAATCTTTGTTACTTTTTTATCATTGGCATTAATGAATAATAATATCACTTAGCAATCATGTAATTGAAAACTATGCAGTTTTAAAGACTATTCATAATTCATAATTCATAATTCATTCTGCATAAAACATGCACATGGGTTTGAAGGAAGAAAAATCCATTTTAATGCAGAAAATAAGGATCTGAAAACTACATTTTTTTCATTTTCTGCCCCAAAAACGTGTATTTTCCACACAGGGTATATCCCAAATTCTCACCTGTCTGGGGTTATCTTTCTCGAGGTTTCCCAATAAGTACAAATGACGCAGATGTTCATTTTTCCTTTGTTACACATTTCCCTCACTAAAAGTCCAGAAAACTGAAATTCAGTTTGCCTTTTGTGAAGAGTCAGATGCCAGCCAATATAAACAACTCAGTTTATTGCAAAAACAACACAAAGGAGCCTAAGAAACAATCAAAAGAGGCTCAAAAACACTTTCTCTTCAGTGTGAGATGACAATGACCAAAAAGAACCCGAAAAATCCAAACTCAGGATATAATCTGGATTATCCTGGGAGATAATCAAGATTAAAACAAACGTAGTTGAAAAAGCTGGAAACTCGCTCCACCTGCTGGTTGGAGCTAAACAAACACAGGAAAGCTACCAGCAGTTACCCACAGTGACCAACAGCCACACAATACCCCAAAACGTAGTTTTTTTTGTTATATATTTTTTATTAGTGGCTTTTTTGTACAATGCTTAAAATCGGGGGGGGGGGGAGGGAAAGTCTCTTTGTGTATGGGGGAGGGGAAGGGATGAGGTGGTTGGGGAAAAGGGAATTGCATGCAGGGTAGGGTGGAGGGAGGAGTAGAGGTAAGAGGATTTATGGTGTGGTTTGGATTGTGAAGCAGTTTCTTCTCCTAGTATTTTCTGGAGCTTGTCGTCTGGCATTTTCGGCTACCCTGATGTGAAAAGGTCTTCTTTCCTTTGAATGGTTCCTTCTGCCAGTTGCCCACTTTCTTGTATCTTGAGTCATTCCCTGTTTATTCCCTTCTTGACTTTATGTATTCCTCAAATTTTGACCAGTTCGTTTCTTTCATTGGTTTTCCTTGATGTTTCTTCATTAAGAAGGTCAGTTGGTCCATATTCTTTATTTCCCAGATCTTCAGTAACCATTGATCCGTGGTTGGTATTTGGTTTGATCTCCATACTCTGGCGAATACAATTCTAGCGCCTATGACTAAATAGTTTAAAATCTTTTCCTCCTTTGCTTCTAATTTTAGGTTCTTCAGCCCTAGTAGATATTAGCTCTGGGCTCATTTGGATCTTCTTTTGCATTATTTTTTCGCATTCTTTGTGTATTTCTTTCCAGAATTTCTTAGATCTGGTGCATGTCCACCACATATGGTAGAAATTTCCCTCTTGCTCCAGGCATTTCCAGCATTTGGTTCGTATATCTTTCTTGTACTGTCCCAATTTCTTCGGTGTAATGTACCATCTGTACAGCATTTTATACTGATTTTCTTTTAGATCTGAGGCAAAAGTGGATTTTATGTTTTTATTCCAAATCGATTCCCATTCTTCGTACATTATTTCTCTCCCAATATCTCTTGCCCATCGAGTCATAGATGCCTTTACATATTCTGTTTCCGTGTCCCATTCTAGTAGTTTTCTGTAGATTTTTTGTGACCATTTTGTTTTCCGACTCCAAAATTTTTCCCCAATCTGCATCTTTTGTCATAAATCCGATTTGTCTGTCCTTGTTGTATTGCTCCTTTATTTGTCTGTACTGGAGCCATGTTATTTGCGGAAATAATTCCTGTACTACTTCTTGGGATTTTAAAATGTAGATGTTACCCTGTCTTGCTAGAATATCTTTGTAGGTTGGCCAATTCGTATTCATTCGGTAATACTTCAGCGTCATTTCTAGGGGGGATAGCCATAGTGGGGTTTTCGGAAACATCCTGTTTTTGTATTTCATCCAAATCTTATTCAGGGCATCTCTTATTATGTGGTTTCTGAAGGTTCTCTTTTCATTTTTATTCGGAGCACCCCATGTGTGTATATGCCAGCCGGATTTGAGGTTGGAACCTTCTAGATTTAGGACACTCTTGCTTTTTAAGAGCAGCCAGTCCTTAACCCATGTTATCGCACAGGATTCATAGTACAGATGTAGGTTTGGAAGATTCATTCCACCTCTGGTCTTATCGTCTGTGAGAATTTTGGTCTTTATTCTCAGCTTCCGTCCTTGCCATATGAACTTAGATAGATCTTTCTGCCATTCAGAAAAGGGTTTAGATGTCCTAATAATTGGTAGATTTTGAAATAAAAACAGCATCTTTGGAAGTACATAGGTCTTGATTGCCGCAATTCTTCCTAGTAAAGATAATCCTGTATAGTTCCAATTTTGTAGGTCTTTCTTGATTTCTTTCCACTTATAATCGTAGTTGTGTTTTATAAGGTGTTTATTGTTTGCTGATATGTAGATTCCCAGGTATTTCATCTTTGTTGTTATTTTTAATCCCGTTCTTTCTGTGAGACTCCTTTGCCTTTCTTCCGAAATGTTTTTCGTGATTGCTTGGGTTTTACCTAGATTTAATTTAAGTCCTGTCATTTCTCCGAATTCCTCCACTCTTTTTATCCATTTTTTTTGTAGTGTTCATCGGGTCTTCAATGATACACATCATGTCATCTGCGAAGGCTCTGCATTTATATTTGACTCCTTGAATTTCGGCTCCCTTTAGACTTTCATCTTCCCTGATGACGTTTAGTAGTATTTCCAGAACTGAGATAAAAAGAAGAGGAGAAAGGGGGCATCCTTGTCTGGTTCCTTTCTGTATCTGTATACCCTCCGACTCTGTTCCATTTATTAAGATTTTGGCTTGCTGTTTGTTGTAGATTGTCTCTATCGCGTTCTGCAGCTCTGTGCCGATATCTAATCTTCTTAGCAGTGCTTTGAGAAAGGTCCAATTTACACTGTCGAAAGCCTTTTCTATATCCAATGATAGAAAGAGTACTTCTTTATGTCTTAACTCATAATACTCAATCAGGTTTAGAATGGTTCTAATGTTATCGCTTATTTTTCTGTGTGGTAGGAATCCTGATTGCTCATCTTTTATCCATGTTTTTAAAAAGGATTTCATTCTGCTTGCCAATATATTCGCGAATAGTTTGTAGTCGACATTCAAGAGGGAGATAGGTCTATAATTTTTCATATCAGTCTCTAGCGAGTTGTCTTTATGGATCATTGTTATTGTTGCTTGTTGCCAGGATTGCGGGATCTTTCGTTCTTTCATTACTTGATTCATGATGGTTTTTAAATGGGGGGTGAGAATTTCCTCAAATGTTTTGTAATATGCAGCTGTCAGGCCATCTGGGCCTGGCGCCTTTTGTGGGTCTAGATTATGAATGGCATTTTTGATTTCGCAGTCATTAATTTCTTTGTTAAGGTTTCTTTTCTGATCCTCCGTTGTCCTGGTCAGTTTTTGTTGGTCTAAAAATTTTGTTATTTTGTCCTCTTCTATGTTTTCTTGTTTGTAGAGATTGTTAAAGAATAATCTAAACTGGTTCAATATGTTCTCTTGTAAAGGTTGCCTCTTTCATTTTGATGGTTTTTATATACGACTTTTCTTTTTTCTTCCTCAGCTTCCTTTTTAGCCACTTGCCTGGCTTATTTGCGTTGCAAAAATGGTATTGTTTTATATATTTAAGTTGTTTTGCTCTTTCTTCTTGTTTCCAGAGATCTCTCTGTTTTTGTAAAACTTCTAACTGATGTTTGAGTCTGTTGTTTTCTTTCTTCCATGATTGTTCTGTCTCTCTTATTTTTCCTTCTAGTTCTTTTTCCCTTGCTTTCATCAGCTTGTTCTTCCATGTTGCATGAAGTATCCTCGTATTACTGCCTTCCCCGCCTCCCACAGCATTTGCTCAGTCATATCTGGTGTGGAATTTAAGTTGTAATATTCTATTAAGAGATTTCTGAACTTTGTGATATCTGCTTCCTTTTTAAGCAAGTTATCGTCTAGTCTCCATCTTTGGGTTTTCTTTTTGTGATTCAATAATAGCTCGATTGGACAGTGGTCTGAAGTTGATCTAGCTAAGATTTTTATCGATTTTACTTTGGATGTTAAAGATTTTGATGTCCATGCCATGTCGATTCTAGACCAACTTTTTTGTCTAGCTGAGTAAAAGGTATAGTCTCTTTCTCCTTCATGATGGACTCGCCAGGTATCCTGCAAGTCGAATTCATTTTGAATTTTTTTTAACGTCTGGGGGAGGTTTCCAGCTTTGCTTTCTTTTCTTGAGGATGTGGCTTGTGATCTGTCCTGCTCTCTGTCTGCCACCGCATTAAAATTGCCTAGTATCATTAAATTGTCGAATTCTTGTTTCATGAGGTGTTCTCTGAGTTCTCTGGCGAAATTTGTTTTTGAGTTGTTTGGAGCATATATACTACATATCAATAATTTTGTATCATGTATGTCTATTAAGGCCCCTACCATTCTGCCCTCTTTGTCTTTGAATGCCAATTTCGAGGAGAACCCCTCTTTAATATAGATAATAATAATAATAATAATAATAATAATAATAATAATAATAATAATAAAACTTTATTTATACCCTGCCACCATCTCCCCAACGGGGACTCGGGGCGGCTAACATGGGGCCATGCCCAGAGCAATACAATATAACAAAATATAAAACAACATAACATAGCACCATTAAAAATACAATAAATGCATCAACATCAAGAAATCAAAAAAACAGTAAACCAAGGGCAGGCCACGTGAACACAAAGATAAAACCTGGGGTGAGAGGGACATAGGGGTACTCCACTGCAGGCAGGGACATATGGAAGTGGGGTAATCTAGAGGATAGATGTTCGGGGTGGGAGTAACACAGAAATAACAGAAGTTACTCACCAAAGGCACAGCGGAAGATTGCCACCCCTCTCTTTTTTTCCTTTGCCGATGAATAGTATTCTTTACCAATCTCGGGTCTGATCAGGTATTTTTCATGCTTTTGTGCTATGTGAGATTCCTGAATTGCTACCACATCATAATTCCCTTTTTTTAATTTTATTGAAGATTTTATTTCTTTTATTAGGTGAATTTATCCCATTTACATTGTGTGATATACATTTAAGTGCTCTGTCCATATATGTTTTTTTCGTGGTCGGCCTGGTCCTTCTCTTTTAGAGAGGTATTGGATGCTGTTTCTTTCGAAGAAAAAAGTTGTTCCAATTCCATGTCTAGTTCTAAGCTTGTCTTTTCGGGAGATTCAGTTCGGAGTCTTTTTTTCTTTTCTTTCTGGCCTATGTCCGGGTCTTTTCCTTTTTTCCTATTCTGCAACAATGATCTAAGAAAGTCATTTGCTTTTTCTTCTGAATTGATTTTCCACCTTTGTTCTTTGTAGAAGATTGTTAGACCTTCATCTTGTTCCCATTTGTATCTGATTTGGCATTTCCTCAGTTCCCTTGTTAAAGTAGAGTATTTTTTCCTTTTTTGTAGAACTGTATAAGGTAAATCTTTTAATATCACTATGCTCCTTTCTTTGTACATTACTGGTTTCCCATTTTTCCTTCTCAGTATTTCGTCTCTCGTAGACATCTTTGCAAATCTTACTATGATGTCTCTTGGGGTATTAAATCTTTTTGCATATCTTGTGTTTAATCTGTATATTCTGTCTAAACCTTCTACAGCTTCTTGTTGTGTGCATTCTAATATCTGAGCCGAGAGTTCTGAAATTATTTGTCTTATGTCTTCGTTTTTTTCTTCTACAACAGTTCGAAATCTTAGCTGAAATTCCAATTCCTTAATTTCTAATCTGTCCTGTCTTTGTTCTAATTGCTGGTTTTTAGCTTTTATACTCTCAACTTTTAGATCAGTTTGTTCTAGATTAGTTTTCAATTCTGTTCTCAACTCTGATTTCTCTTGTCTTAATTCTTTGATCTCTTGCTGGATGTTTTGGATTTCCCTTTTCATTGTTCCTAATTCTTGTTTCATATCATTCTTAAAGTCTAGTAATTGCTCTTGTGATATTTTTTGATACATACTTTGGGTTTCTTGCATCTTCTGAAGTTCTCTCATAATGTCCCTTAGGCTAATTTGGTCTGAGAGGGAGGCCCTTCTTTGTAGTTTTCCGTCATTGGGATTTTTGTCCATTTTCCTATTGGTGCTCCAAAGAAATGTGTTTAGTATATTTCTCATTCAACAGGTCAGTTGGCTCGGTATTTAACTGCACAGTTTATCAATTAGTATGTGAGAAGTTGGGTGATTGATTTTAAATTTGATTTGTTTATATATATGTATTCTTTTTTCTAATTCATTCGGTGCTAGATACTGAAAATCAAGAATTTATATTTATTTAATTGATTAATTGTTTAAATTGAATTTATTGCGTTGAGTTAATTAATTTGTATTTGATTCGTTCTTTTTAGTCAATTTGATGTAGTCTAAATTGATTGAAGAGTTAAATTAAGAGTTAAATTAATTTGAATTCCGCATGAGGAGCACAGTAGAGGAAGAGAAAAAAAAAAAGAGAAGAGGGTACTTTGTCTGTCTTGACTCTTGGTAGGCTCACTCTCCACTCTCTAGCTTGGATTCCTTTGCCAGGCTTTGTGTTTGTGTTTGTCTTCTGACCTCTCTGGTCGCGGTTACTTTTCGTTTTCTCTCCGTTTGGACTCCTTGGTGTTCCCCACCTCTTCTAGTCTGAACCCCTTGGAAACTCCTGTTGCCTCTTTGAGTCTCTCTCTTCTTATTACATTCTTTGCATCACTCCTTTTGCATCACTTTGCATCACTTTGCATCACTCCTTTTCGTCCCGGCCAGGAGGCCTCTCTGTTGCCGAGGAAATTCTTTTCGAGGCTTGCGCCGCTGACTCCCGTCGCAGCGTGGAGATGATTCTGTGTGGGGCACTTGCTTATTCTCTCCTTCCGCTAGAGAGACGTTGGGGGTTGGGAGTTGGAGCCTGGAGCCCTTTACTGTCTCCTAGCACAGGCTTTGGGGGAGGCCTTGACTGTAGCTCTCTAGCAAGTCCTCTCTCTGTCTTCCAGAAGAGAAGCGACTTCAAGGTCAGTGAACATTGTTTTTATTTCTGCCCCGCCATCTTGTCCCTCTCTCCTGACTCTTGGCTTCTGCCTGCACTTGTCCCTTGGTGTCACTTTAAAACTTTGCCAGTGAGGAGAAAACTGATTTTTCCTGTCTTTTAATTGCCGTCTGCTAAGAATCTGAGAAGGGAGTCTTAAGAGCTCTGAAGTTGGTGCAGTCGCGAGGTACCTTAAAGGGAGAGAAGACTGTTGAAACGGAGGTTCTTACCGCTGTCGCTGCCGCTTCCTCCGGCTCCTTTCAGCCCCTTTCCGCTCCTTCTGCTCCGTCCTCGCCTTCTTCTTCCCTTCCCTTCTTGCTCCTAGTGATTGGAGTTTAAGGGGTTTTGCTAAAAGTTGAGCAGCTGGAGATTGGTCCTGGAATGACCAGGTTCACCTTCCTGCGATCCGCCGTACCCTTTGGTGCCTTTGTAGGAGCCCCCCCTTGAGGAGAGGACCCCTTTTTAGGTCGTTGGATGGCCCCCGGGTTGCGCTGTCTCCCCGCGATATTTGCGCGTGGGAGAGGGAGCTTGTGCTCTACCCGATCGCTATGGATAGGCTGATCCGCTGGGAGCTTCCAGCGGACCCGTCTCTCCGCCATTCACTCCCCCCCCCCCAAACGTAGTTAAAGCTAAGTCACAGCTAAGTCACAAAGAAGAAGTCACAACCGCCGCGTCACATCCGGTCCGCATCGTTAGGGAGAGTCACAGGCATCGAGTTCCAGTCCAAGTCGTCAGGGGGAAGTCAGAATCACCGAATTCCAGTTCAAATCGTCAGGGAGAAGTCAGCGTCACCGAATTCCAGTCCAAGGTAAACACAAAGAGCCAAAGCAACGGAGGCAAGCCGGCAGGTCCCAAAGCAGTCTTCCAAACACGTCTTCTGAAACAGAGATCCGGAAAAGCGCCCAACAAAACACCTTGCCGATTGCAAAGTTACATTAGCAATAAACTTACTTTTATTTACAAGTCCTACTCTGAACTTGAGCCAGCCAACGCCCATCCACAGCTGGTTGCTACAAATCCTCATCAGAGCTGGAGTCACCCAATGCCCCACCTCAAACTGCAGCCCTTCTACGATCTCTCCAGCCAGACCACCTTTTATCTAAACCCTAACTCCCCAGGATCCATCTGTATCTTCTCTGTGCCATCTCTCAAATGTACCACTGCTTGTGGGTTCCTCAATAATCTCCCGGATCTCCTGAAATTTAGTCCATTCCATGTCCTCACTCCCAGAGTCTGACATCCCATCCTCCTGACTCCGAGCCCCACAATCCCCCTCAAAACCCTCAAAGGTATCATCATCAGTGGGCTCCATAAGTATTTCCCAGATTCTCTTCATTTGTTGCTCCTCATCAGAGTCTTGCTCATGAGTCGTCTTCCTGCCTCTTCTAATACAACTAGTAGTATCTCTACTTGAAGACTCCATCACAACACCTGTTTTGTAAAAAAAAAAAACTCCATGAAAATATGTACACTTTTTTTGCATTTACTTTACTCAATGCATACATATCTGTATGAATTTTTGTCTAATATGCATATTTTCACTAGCAATATGTCTAACATAACTCACCTCTAAACTTGCTTTAATCAGTAGATAAAATTTTGTTTGCATTTTCCTCTAACATATACATATCTCTTTGTGTGTATGTTTTATTGCAGTTCCACTTTAAATTTCTGAAAAAGTCAGTTCGAATTAAAATGCAAAATAAACCAGCTTTTCTGCTATCCCTATTTTGGAGGAAGGGGTATCAGAGCTCCAATACAACTTCTGGAAACAGTCCCACATAAGCATAAAGGTGTTGGAATTATAACATCTAACCCTGAGAAAAGAATGCATAGTCCACTTCTTTGCCCCTCTTAGTTTCTGCCTCTGCCTCTTCTTCTAAAGAAACAGCTTTGGTGGCCTATTTCAGGGGATCTAGTTCCAGGCATTACCCGTCGTCTCTATGTAGATCTAGGGAGATCACCACATTACATGAAAGGGATCCAATTTGTGGCCATTCTCTGAACCGAACTTTGCATGCCTTTAGTTGTTTTGAAATGCAGCAAATCCAGTACTGAAAACATTAACAAAAATAGGCGCCTGTATCTGTAACTATGAATTGATCACAAATCCTTCTTAGCCAATTAGCAACTTGGCTTTTAATTGATTAATTGTATTTGACTAATTTGTATAATTTGACTAATTTGTAATTGTATAAGACTAAACAATTTCATGCTTTTCAGCTATAGTTTTTTTTTTACACAATGTGTCAGTGTGTTCATATTGTCAGTCCTATCTTCATAACACCGGCAATGCTAAGCACATTTTATAGATATTGCCATGCATAAGCAACACAGAAAGCATAGTCTATTATTTCTCCTTTGGAAGAGTTAGACAAATCTGTTACTTTCACTCTTTTTCCACAGTTGAACTATTTTAGTTTCAGGTCTTTTCCATCTAAGTCTGACAAAATGTGCAAGTTTTGTTAAATTTGTAATAAAAATAAATAGCAATAAAAATTTCACACAAATTTAGGTCTAAGTAAAATAAAATAATATGTATTTTATTGTAACAAAAGAAAACATTTTAGTTTTATGAGCAGTTACTGCTAGAGTTGCATATGTTTTCCCCTCCCCTTTACAATTTGAATGTAGTTATATGCTAAGACTTATTCAGGCATAAGTGTTTCTCATTGCCTGGGGTGAGGGCTGCTCAAGAGAAGTTGAACACTGAGCTCCATTTGTCTGAAGGCTGATTTGACTGACAGGTGTTTGTTGTAAGCTGCAATTAATGTGTCAATTGTTTTTCATGTCACAATGATTTTTCACACATAGTAATGGGTGTATAGCTTTAAATCAACCCAGCACCATGGCAATGAAAAGGCCTGAACAAGAACAGTTTCATCTTGAGATCTGGGAGGGGAGCAGCGACATTATGCTCCTGATTCCTGTAGCAAGTAGGGTAACAATTTCAATATCAAATTAGGAGGTGAATGGGAGAAGAAACAGTCACATATTAGGCTTGTGCAATTCGGCTGGAGGGTGATCCATTTTTGGTATCCAAATTTCAATGGATCCCCAGATCTGTTTTGGGGACCCTCTTGAATATTGGCTAATGGAAAAATCTGTTTTCTGCTAGGCGGCCAAAAGATCTAGGAAGATTTGGCCCATTGGCGAGAGAGGGGAACTTAAGAGGCCCCCCTTTCCATTTCTAGGACCCTTTCTTTTCTTCCTTTCAAGGGCTTGGGCTTGAGCAATGGGGTTAAGGAAGCACCCCTTCTGGTCTCTCTCTCTCTCTCTCTCTCTTTCTTTCTTCCTTCCTTCCTTCCTTCCTTCCTTCCTTCCTTTCTTTCTTTCTTCCTTTCAAGAGAGCCTGGGTTGAAGAATGGGGTTAAGGAAGCACCCCTCCTGGGCTCCTTTTGTTTCTTTCTTTTGAGGGAGAAAGAATGCCACCACAGAGGGAGTGCTGTTGCACTGTGTTCATCCAGGCCAGCACCATGGCTTCAGGTCACTCCATGTGGCTTCTTGGAGCAAGCCTGGGCCAAAGTCTCACAGTGATTTCACCACCAGAGGACTTAGAATGAGATCTGAGGTGATTCTTGAGCAAAACCTCAAGGGAGGTCTCGTCCACTAGAAATCCTGTGACACATCATGAGGAAACTTGCAGACCTATGGCAAGCATAGTGTGTGCAGCATTGTCAGTCTGACCTTCTGCATAAACAGGTCTTACTGCAGTTTTTCCCTGTTCTTTGTACTGGTCCTTTCAATGCATGGCCTTGCCAGGGTGAAGGAATGAAGGTGAGCTGCAGTAATACAAAAATTACAAAGAATCATGTACAGTCTTGTTTGAAAGAAAGTCCATGGGGGGGCACACCTTGAGTTACTGCACTGGGTAACACCAACCCAACTGATGCCACAATAATTAAGTTAAATTGTACATAATTTGTCCCATTCTCTGTGCATCTCCTTGTGTTGTCCAAAGTTCTTTTATGCGGAGTGAATAAGTTTTTTGTATCAGTATGAAAGGTGGTACAAAAGGAGGAATTGATAGAAAAATAACTGCAGAAATCAACTCTCTGCTGCCCCCCCCCCCCAGAGAAGACAAAATTTAGTTCTAGTTCAATACAGTTTCCAGCTTAGGCACCCAGTCCCTGACTAAACCACAACCTCAATGGCTATATGCCAATTTGAATCTGTCTATTAAACAATATATGCTGCTCCGTGTTTAAAAGCATGTGGAACACAAAGATAAATTGTGGTACAGTACTGTCAAATTTAAACACAGTTAATGCCTACTAATTTCAGTGAGAGAAAGTTAAGTGTGGGCTTAACTCTTTCACTGATAGCAACATGACTTAAATCTGCTTAGCCCTTGCTAAATTAGGCCCATACCATGAAATCCTATGCCAGGGGTCCCCAAACTAAGGCCCGGGGGCCGGATGCGGCCCTCCAAGGTCATTTACCTGGCCCCCGCCCTCAGTTTTATAATATAATATTTTTATATAATTTTAAATAATATAATTTATTGTATATACATATAATATTGATAATAATATTATGTTATACAATATAATACTAATAATAATACCATATAATAATATTAATTATATGTTATATATTACATATAATATTACAGTATAATGGTATAGTTCAATATAGTAATATATAATGCTAATATTGTGCAATGCTAATAATATAATACAGTAGAGTCTCGCTTATCCAACGTAAACGGGCCGGCAGAACGTTGGATAAGCGAATATGTTGGATAATAAGGAGAGATTAAGGAAAAGCCTATTAAACATTAAATTAGGTTATGATTTTACAAATTAAGCACCAAAACATCATGCTATACAACAAATTTGACAGAAAAGGTAGTTCAATACACAGTAATGCTATGTAGTAACTACTGTATTTACGAATTTAGCACCAAAATATCATGATATATTGAAAATATTGACTACAAAAATGCGTTGGATAATCCAGAACGTTGGATAAGCGAGTGTTGGATAAGTGAGACTCTACTGTACATTGTATGTACATACAGCTGCTCTGAGTCCCCTTCGGGTTGAGAAGGGCGGGATATAAATGTAGTAAATAAATGTAGTAAATGAATAAATAAATAATTTTAGACTTAGGCTCGCCCAAAGTCTGAAATGACTTGAAGGCACACAACAACAATAACAATCCTAATTAACTTGACTATCTCATTGGCCAGAAGCAGGCCCACACTTCCCATTGAAATCCTGATAGGTTTGTGTTGGTTACAATTGTTTTCATTTTTAAATATTGTATTGTTCTTTCATTGTTGTTGTTGTTTTGCACTACAAATAAGACACGTGCAGTGTGCATAGGAATTTGTTCGGTTTGTTTTTTAATGATAATTTGGCCCCTCCACAGTCTCAAGGATTGTGGACCGGCCCTCTGCTTAAAAAGTTTGAGGACCCCTGTCCTATGCTGTGTAAATTAGTCCCCTTCCAAGGATAAATTGCTCCCTATTTATTAAATGTCTATGTATGCACTCTACAATGAAGATATCTGAGCTTTTTAAAGGTCTATTTAAATCTGCAGGACTACAGTCCAGTCCATGAGTATGCTGTGCTTTATGCAGAATACTGACTAAATCCAATGGGGCTTTATTCTTGGTTTATACATCATATATTTTCATGTTTACTTTGAAACATAATTCTCACCATGTTTAGCATGACTTACATGTAAGGATTACATCCCCAATCCCTACCCTTGTCTGATCTTGGATTCCAGCTTTGTGAATCACCATAACACAATATATTAAAACTTACTAACTTTGCGTCTACAACTTACTATAATTTTTAAATGCTGTTTTGTGTTTTGCAATGAATATAAGTGATGAATGTCATATGTCAGTCTTTCTCCTTTTCTTGAGCCTATATGTAACCAACTTAAAAAATAATGCTGTATAGAACAATGCAAAAGGGATTAAAAGTCTTCTGTGGAAAGAGTGCGAGTGGTAAAGTTTTCTATAGTGGCATTAGGGTAAGTGTTCTCAATTGTGAGCAGGTGGTAAAAATACAGATCCTACTGAGAAATAATGAGATGTGTATACATAAGTTTAGGAACCTCCTGTGCATCTTTTTGAAAATGACATAAAACAACTTGAAATTAAATTTCGTTTGATGCCAGATGAAAAACAAATGTTTCAAGGGAAAAGTTTTTAATACAAAATTAATTTGTTCTACATGTGCATGCCAGGAGGGTTTTAAAAAAAACTCCCTGCATGAGCATAGAGACAAGTATTTTTGAGTACCAAAATCTTTTGTCATTTTGTTCATGTTGGTATTTTCACAGAACAGTTGTATCTGTGGAATTCACAAGGCTACAGGGACTGTATAGACAGAGATCAAAGCATCCCAGTTCTTCAAAAATGTTAATTGATTTATTATTTATTTATTGCACTTATATATTGCTTTTCTCACCCCTGGGGAGACTCAAAGCGGTTCCCAACATAATCAATGGCAAAATTCAATGCCTTACATGTATAAAACATCACCTATCAAAACAACAATAATGCCAATAGATTAAAAACATTAAAACTATAACACACAATACATAAAACATTTAGGCCTTTCAACAATCCCGAGGTTATCTTTTAACTACCTCCTTTTTCCATGTTTCTGTCATTCACCAAGTGTCTTTTTAAATAACCAGGTCTTAAGTTGTTTCCTAAAAGCTATGAGAGGGGGGCTGATCTGATCTCCCTGGGAGAGTTTCACAGTTGAGGGGCCACCACAGAGAAGGCCTGTTCCTCATCCCCGCCAATCACACATACGAACCGAGAGCAGAGCCTCCCTGGTAGATCTTAGTGTTCTAGCTTTCACATTTAAGTAATAGAGGATGCAAAAGGCTGAGGGGATAGGCTATCATTCAGCAAAGATGTTTAAACAGAAATTGTACAGTCATTAGCAGGCTGTTATTAGACTAGAATAACTTCAATGTTCTTACCGTCTTATTCTATAACGACTTGTCTGATGGTGATGGTGATGGTGATAGTGATGATTATTCTCATGGTTATGACCTATGAAGTCTTATCTTCCTATATGGGCCTACCAAAGCTTGTGGGAGACATTTATTTATTTATTTATTTAGTTATTTACAGCATTTATATTCCGCCCTTCTCACCCCGAAGGGGACTCAGGGCGGATCACATTGCACACATAAAGGCAACCATTCAATGCCATAACATAGAACAGAGACAAGATGCAGGCACGGGCTGGCCTCGAACTCATGACCTCTTGATCAGAGTGATTTGTTGCAGCTGGCTTGCTATCCAGCCTACGCCACAGCCCGGCCTCTATTCTACCACCCCACAGGTACAGTTCATAGGAGAAGGCCTTTTCTGCATCTTCTTCCATACTTTGGAAATTCCTCTCTAGGGAAGGTAGGATGCCTCCTACTTTTTGTCTTTTCAGAAACAACTTATAACCTTTCTTTTACAGGAAGACTTTGGAAATTGATTTTTAACAAGAAAGGGACTCTTTTATGCTACTGTGTTGAATCTTTGTTTTTAAGTAAGATGTTATAATGGTTTTAATCTGGTTGATCTTTAACATGTTTTAATATTATATTTGTATGTGTTTAACTCTATGTATTTTTATTGTAATTTTAAGCCTTGCATTCCAGCAGGATATACTGTAATTAAAGCGATGGATGGGTATCAATTTCACATACTACCAGACTGTACTGACTAGACATTTGGACCATCAATGATTTGGATTCTATACAAGAATTGAATTAATGAGTTGTGGTCTACCCCACCTTTCTCAACCCTGGAGGGGACTCTTTTCTTATTGCAGTCAGGATTGGAGGACTCAGAGCCCTGCTTTGTATTGGTCATATGCCTTTTTCACCTCTTTTTTCACTCTCTCCTTTTTTCTATTTATTTTTGAATGCATATTAGTTTGATATTAAATTAGATTGTTTTAAAATTCAGAATGGAAAGGGTTAAACTCACTCCTTCATGTCAGCTGTTGTGAGCACCTGGAATATTTTTCATCGTGGCATGCATGGTATTTTGGCCCTGAGCAGATCCATCAAGTTTTTTGCTTGGTGGGTTAGTTCATCTGAAAGTTGTAGGACTTTGAACATGGATTTACTTCAGTAAGTGGTCAGATTACTAGTGGGATCACTTGAATACAAAAGGAGCTGGGCAGAGATCACATAATCAAGATCAAAGGCAATTTCTGAAGCAAACAGTGTTGGTTCAAATAGCTTAGGAAACACCCAATATTTATAAATGAAAGGGTTTATTATTGCCTAGACACATGTACACACAGAAAGAGAGAGAGATCTACATGAAGCTTGCCAGCTGCTTGATGTCACTGGACCTAGAGGCATGCCTTGGGAAAATGCCCCACCAGGAATAGTAAAACTGATGTTCTGCTCCTTTTAGATGTAAGATACTTTTCTGTGACACCTATTTCTTAGCTTGCTTTACTATCTGCAGGTTTTTTCGTATCAGGGGCGATTTGAGAAACTGCAAGTTGCTTCTGGTGTGAGAGAATTTGCCATCTGCAAGGACATTGCCCAGGGGACGCCTGGATGTTTTGATGGTTTTACCATCCTTGCGGGAGGCTTCTCTCATGCCCCCCCCCCCATGGAACTGGAGCTGATAGAGGGACCTCATCCGTGCTCTCCCCGAGTTGGATTCGAACCTGGCAGCCTTCAGGTCAGCAACCCAATCTTCAAGGCTTTAACCCACTACGCCACCAGGGGCTCCACCATCTGCAGTAGTATCTACCCTCATCTGACACTTCACTCTTCCTGGCTAAGTAATACATTTTTTTGCCTTGCATGGAACTTTGTAGATACTTCCTGGCACATTTTTTAAAATGATTGCATTTTTGTGTACATTTTTAATTTCCATAGATTTTTCTACACACACACAAGTGACTGAATCAGGCTTTTTCATGTTTCCATGTTTTTCATGTTTCCAATGTTTCCATGTTTTTCATGTTTCCAATGTGAGATCAATAGGTACCGCTCCGGCGGGAAGGTAATGGTGCTCCATGCAGTCATGCTGGCCACATGACCTTGGAGGTGTCTACGGACAATGCCGGCTTTTCAGCTTAGAAATAGAGATAAGCACCAACCCCCAGAGTCAGACATGACTGGACTTAACATCAGGGGAAACCTTTACCTTTTAAAATGGATGCATTTTCCAGCCATATATGTTCTATATGTCCCCACCCCCCATTTTCCCATTCTTTCATTTTTGAGAATCCCATTGCAAGCTCAGATATGGATTCATTTTGGATCAAATGACATTCAGGTCTGTATTAATTTATGCGAGGTACAAATCTGGCAATCTGCCATTAAGACACAAACCTGACAAATTTATTAGCCATCCCTATTCCAGTTGTCTGCTATGACAAGAGCATTTATCAAGACATATATCATACCCCTGCTTGGAGTAGCGCAAGAATCACACAGAGAAAAAATAAAATAGATTTCGTAAGAATTCTCGTACATCAAATATAATTAATCCCGAAATAATAATACTCAGATCTAGGTAGTTTCTACACCATGCTTATGAACCTAACTTGCCTAATCTTAAAGCACTGAAATATCTCTCAAGTGCATCTAACATTGCAGAGGAGTAACTGAAGGTTTGGAAACTGTTTCTGCAGTGTATCATTTGACAGGCTATCAGAATGAAGCCTTATAGGAATCAATCTTACAACCATACATGGTGTATGTCCTAGTTACTATAGAGATATGAAAAGGGCCATTAGGGCTCTTATCTGCTATATATTGGGGTAATTAAAAGGTTTGATAGCATTAACCTGTACTGTGAAAGTCTCCAGACAATTCATGTTATCAGTCATCTGACCCGGGAGTTTAAACAGTTAGTCTTTCTCCTCTACTTCTCAAAGGGCATGAGTGACTTATATAGACGCCAGTGGTTTTCTTTTTCTTTCTTTTAAACTATTTATTTTTAATTTATTTTTTTAATTTAATTTATTGTATTGCACCAAGACATTAACCTTATTTGATCTTGCAGATTTTTACTCTAGCTTTAAATGGTTGTTTGATATGATTAATAATTATGACCATTTCTTTATACCGGAATTCTAGCAATTGTGGTTGCATGCCATGTTGTTTGGTAAAAGGTACAGTTTAAGCTACATTGCTTCCTGTTGCTTTTTACATATTCTTGTTATATTCAGAACAATGCTTGAAAATGTTTCAGGACTGCATGTCAGGACTTCTGAAAGGGCTGCTTTAGGCTTTCTGGGAATGAAGGCTCTTTTTCCCACAACTTGATCGATGAAAGACACAGAAGTCAAACTTCAAGAGGAGAGAGAGACAGGCAGGCTGACCCTTTGCCCTGGTGCTCTGAAGACAGAATCCAAAGGATTCGAATTTAAGAAACAAGCAGGCTCTTGCTTAACTGCAGAACAGATATGACTGCTTGGACCAAAACCAGTAATCTGGAAATTAGCACTGAAATTTTGGCAAACAACAAGTAAAGTGGAATGAGTGTGTTATGGGATTATGTGTGCCTTCAAGAATTTTATCAAGATTAGTCAATGGAACCTTACTATAATGATGTATCTTGCTGGGATAATGTAATGCAGACAATAGCCATGTGATTTTTCTTTACACAAGAGGACAATCCCATGATAGAAATCAAAACACAAGAAGCATGATAATGTAAGATTAATATCTGGCTACTTTTAGTCCTCTGGAGGGTTTTTTTTCCACCTCAGCTTATTCTCAGTGTTGGGCAATTTAGACTGTGATCCTGCATCTACATCTAAGGAGTAAGCAACATTAAAATAAATTAGATGTATTAATGAGTTGACTTTTACATGCATATTTTAAATGTGCAAGAATGTAGAGTAAAATAAACGAAACATGGATATTTCTTCTATTATAGGAGCACAGTCATCAGCAGCATAGTCGATTGGGAATAATTTCTTGTTGCATTTAATAAAAACACCTGCTTTAAGCAACTGTTTGGATGATTATAAAGTATCACTTTATCATTGGTCACTAACCTGTCTGTGGTAGGAATGAAACTTACTCCCATCATATATTATTGTTAGGAAGTCAAGAGTATTCCCACACTCCACCACCCCCCTTAAAATGCCTGACCTTATGGGAGCCTTTCTTATTCTCACAGGAAGCTATAAATTCCCAAATACATTCTTCCCTCCTGACTCATAGTTTGTGATGGGATAATATTGGACCTAACAGAGCTCTTATTTATCATATTTGTTGCTCACTGTTTTGGACTTGTGAGAATTTGGCAAAGAGCAAGCAGTCATATAACTGAAGAGCTCATTCCCTTGAAAGGGAAGAGTACAGTACATTTTGGGATTCTGACAGGCTTGTCATTTTTTTATATAAACGTAGCATTTTGGGATGATAGTCACAGTGGCAGCAGTTGGTGCTTGATATAACAGTAATATGTTTAAACAGTGCTCTCTCTCTTTCTCTCTCTCTCTCTCACACACACACACACATACATGAAGCTGCAAAGTCAATCAGCGAGGGTATCTGTAGAGAAGTAGCTTGGGTTACTCAAGTGTATATACATATACTGCACATGCTTAATTGCCATCAGAACCTCTGAGGATGTTTGCCAAAGATGCAGGCGAAACTTCAGAAGAGAATCCTTCTGGAACATGGTAATACAGCCCAAAAACACACACAGCAACCCAGTGATTCCAACCATGAAAGCTTTTGACATCACATTTTAAAAACTATTTCTTACCCTGGAACTATCTGAAATGACAATGTCCATAGTGACACACTGCATATTAGCCTCTATGCAAGAAGTGGTAAAGAGAAGGCATGGAAGATGACTCAAATGAAGCATGAAGACAATATCAAGAGAATACATTTCAAAGCCCACCCTCCCAAAAACACACACACACACAACTCCATGGTCAACTTAGGTCCCTAGCCCCTCTTGAGGAAACCAAAATAATATATTTGCTCTTTCTTCTCATCCAAAGAATCTCAATGGAAAACATTGTCAAATCCTACATAAGCCTTCAAATTGAGTGAGAATGGCCAAGGGCAAAAAATTACGGTAGAAAAAGAAATTATTTCAAAATGGAAATTTATGGAAATTAACTCATCAAGAAATTCCCCTTCAAGTAATCTATTCTATTAAATTTTCCCTGAAAGTAATAGATGTATGTAACATTATCCAAATTAATATATCTTATTTCCCACCTCTCCCACAATGGATTTCAAAGCTTACGAAAGGCATTCAAATGTCTTTGAATGTGAGTGCCTTTATATTGTTGTCTGCCATATTCTCCTAGAGGGTAAATATTAGATGTCTGTCTAATAGCCTCAGATGGTGAACACAGTACTTTGTGAACACACTACTGCAAAAGCAATGCCAAGTCTCTTAGTGCTGTGGGCAGGACTACAGAAGCATTAATAACTCATTCACAAAGGCTTGTAAAAGGTACCTATTTGGTCTGAATCTCATTGGCTAGTGGAAGATGGTAACTGAAATGAACATGATTGGTGACTAAGGGGAAACTGGGAATTGGAGTTTAGAAAATAACTTTTCCAAGATCTGCTCATGTTGAATCAGAATGGGATATCTTTTTAAGCCTATTCCTTTAATTGTATCATTGGAAATTCAATGTGATACATACATTAATACTTTTTGCATTCTTATGGCTAGCATTATTACAACAACCTCTTTTATACTCAAAACAGTAAAACAACCATGCACAAAATCCAGCTGCTAGTTCTAATTAAAGCTTATTGACTAAATCAATTGGATTTACTTAACTGTTACTATGACATTCAGCAAATTATTTCACAGGCCCATTCTATCTGCAACTAATATTGTCTTTCCTCCTCTCCCAAGCAATATGTGTGTCTGGGGCATTCGGAGTCAGTCTAGGAATAACTAATAAGTAGGTCAAGAAAGTTCAATCTTGAATCCTCCACTTGATAATGATAAACTACTAGTTGGACTAGATGGCCCTCTTCTTGCAACTCTCTGATTTTATGAGGGATGTTATTAAACTGTTTTCCCAAAAAAAGGTGTTTCAGCTTCTTTAGACAACCTCAAACCATCTTAATTCATTCAAAACAATTTAAACCAAATGGATTTTAAAACTACTCCCATATGGAAAAATATTTCAAGACTTTGAGTTCTCAACATTTCTTCCCAGTTCATCGAGGAGATTCTATTTTTTAACCAGCATGTCTTTTAAAAGTAATGATACTGAGATTTAATGAGTGGGAGTTGTTTATTTTCACAGAAGAATAGAGAGAAAAGATCAGTGCATTCTGTTGATAAGTTACTTGAATTCTATGCCTTCTTCCAAAGGCCATTTTAAACATTCAGTTTCCACCCCAGGAGCAGGCATTAAGACTTGTCTTCAAAATCTGTGCACCCCTCTCCCTCATTACTAAATGCATTACAAAGTTGGTGAACACATCAGCTCTCTGTAATATATACATATACAGCGGTCATGCTGCCCTTCACACATTATAGATTAATCTTTGAGTGTCAGGAAACACAATGTGCTAAACTTCTCTCATTTGCATATTTCTTTGGAAAAATGTTTCAATATCATGTATTTTTAGAATTTCAGTTCAGAAAAAGTGACTGGTTTGGATATGCTTTCAAATTGTATAAGGAGAAACAAAAGTAATAGCAGAATGATTGCTTACTATTTACTGGTTAAGATTTTACAGGGATAATTCCTTAGGAAAACTCATGTTATGTTTGCTCGCTCCCTCTCCCTCTCTCTCATACACACACATACACACATTTTCTAGATGAATTTAAGTTCAATTGTGCAAATGATTCCCATCCATGGAGCCAGCAAGATGCAATTCTTCCATTCAATGGCTATGATGTGGGCAAATGCTGAATGGTATATAATGATACAGGGTTTTTCAAGTCTCAGAAGCTGGTGTGGTTTGTTGGAAATATGTCAGTACAAATGCCAGATGAATAGACAAAGAATATTGCCCACAAACACATGGATCTTGTACTTTTCCTTGTCAGATAAACCAACCGCATTGATCTGGACCAACTTACATCAAATAAAATGCCATAAACAGCTCATTCTCCCTTAGTTCTTGTTTCCCCAGCTATAATCAGTGCTTTAAAAGCAGGGCTGCTGTGCAAACACCACTGAAACCAATGGGAAAGCTTTAAGAGATTTGAACAGTATCTAGATTAAATGTGCTGACTTTATTTCACTGGCATGATTCTCAGAGCTATGGCTAGTTCAAGCCAAAATTCTATTATCCAAATCTGGTACATACAGAAGCATGGTGGAAAGGAAGAAATAAAGCTTCTAGACTGGATGAAAACTGCATTACTTGCACTTAACAATGCTGTCCTAAGAAGGGCTGAGAAGGAGCAGAGAGGTAGATTCACTATTTTATCAGAAATCCTGTTTCCATGTACTGCCTAGGGCAAAAACTGTGTTGGTGAAGATTTCATGAGATTTTCCCATTGGTAACAGGAGTTTTGATGAAAATATGAATCCAATCTTAAAGCTTCTTTGCTTTTGTTCAGATAGATATACAGATGTTTAATTAACTGTGCCAGTTCCCAGAGTCACCATTATACATGTTTGAAAGGACAACTCTTTATTTTCCCATTCCTTAAAGCAGGGGTGCCCAACCTTTGGCTTCTCTGGGCCACACTGGAAGAAGATGTGTCTTGGGTCACACACTGCTGTAAAACTGAAATCACAGTTTTGTATTAGGCTGCATTTATACTAGCTGTCTTGGGCTAGAAATAGAAAGAGCTAGTGGTGTGCGCAGAGATGCTATGTCTAGAACAGAATACATTGTTAATTTTTTTTTTTTACGATTCATTTTATTTGTTGCAACAGAGTCTCCTTGCTTTTTATTTTATTAGTTAATTTTAACAGTTTTTCATTTCTTCTGGCTGAACTATTTGCAATTATAATGCCAGTTATAATACTCTGATATTTGTAGATGTAACATACTCAGAACCCCCCCCCCCCCGGTGACACAGTGGCTTAAACTGCTGAGCTGCTGAACTTGCTGACCAAAAGGTCATTGGCCCGAATCCAGGGAGCAGGTTGAGCTCCCGCTGTTAGCCCCAGCTTCTGCTAACCTAGCAGTTCAAAAACATGCAAATGTGAGGAGATCAATAGGCACTGCTCCAGTGGAAGGTAACAGCGCTCCATGTAGTCATGCCGGCCATATGACCTTGAAGGTGTCTACAGATAACACTGGCTCTTTGGCTTAGAAATGGAGATGAGCACCAACCCCCAGAGTCAGACACGACTAGACTTAATGTCAGGGAAAAACTTTTATTTACCTAACATTTTCTGGTCATTCAATTCTATTGTCACCTATAAAGTTCTAGCTAGAGAACCATGCAATTGAGATATTAAAAAATATTAAATGTTTTAAGTAAATTTATGATTTATAGGCATCCTGGGCTGTATGTGGCCCACAGGCTATAGGTTGGACAAGCCTGTTCTAAAGCATGGCTTCTTAAAACATTTCCACTTATGACCCCTTTCAACCCAATACATTTTCTGTGATCCCTTTCAGACCGATACATTTTACCAGCCCAATACATTTTTACATGACCTCAGGTATATATGTATATAAAAAGTTATAAAAAATGAAACATTTCCTTATAACAAATCAGCATTTGCAAGGCTTGTCCAAGAGGCTGATTTTTTAATGAAGCACATCTTCTGCAAAGCCCACCGTAAGAACTACATGTTGTTGCTAACACTTTGTGTAAATGTCTGAAACAGCCACTATGTGGCATTCAGAAACTTTTTACTGTTCTCAGATTTTTCGTTACCCTTACATTGAGCTAAGGTTCAGGACCCACAGTTTAAGAAGCAGTGTTCTAAATGAATTAAAACAACTACTTTGAATTATCATTTTTTTATTTAAAAAATCTGAATACTACAGTCCACAGGACTGTGATGCAAAATGCCCCTATCCATTTCCTTAACATCCACAGCGCAGCATGAGAAAAAACACTAACCATTCCTCCTAACCGTGTAACTATAAATATATTTAAACCTGGCAAAAAGAGTGGCAACATCCTTTGTTATTATATAGTGTAATATAAGGCCCTTTCACACTTCACCATAATAGTCTTATTATTTTACTTTAACTATCATGGTTGCATCTTATGGAATCCTGGGTTTACAGTTCCCCAGTAATGGATACAAGACACCTCTTCCTAAAATGCAATTTCTAGGATTGTATAGAATGTTTCCAAGTTAAAATGGAATTCTTGTGCTATAACTGCATAACATGAAAGAATTGCTAGTGATGACTTTTTAAAGAGAAAAGAAGTTTATTTACAAATAAGTGGTTATTTATCATCAAGTCTTTCCAAACTGGAAGTAGCTGAAAGGCCTTGCTGGACCACTCTCATGGTAAACAGTGGTGTTGGTGCCATCAGATACTAATGAATCTTAATTCAAGTCTCTGTTGTAATATCTCATCAAGGGAGGAAACTTCTGAATCATAAACAGTTTTATGAAGTATAAAGAAAATTCAGGAAGACAATTGTTCAATTAAAAGGAAGACAATAATAATCTCTGAATGTTATTAATTTAAACTAGGGCTGACCCTACCATAAGGCAACTTGAGAAAGCTATTGCCTGCAGAAAATTTAATGGCTATATAAATTTAAGAAAAAATTCAGCTATTTTTATTATTGTATTTTTAATATCAGAAATGGAAAAAGATACTGGTATAATGTTTATAACTTAGTTTTCTAACTTGGTTGATTATGAATACAATGTATATTGACTTGGATATATGGGGGTCGCCATTTGCTCTTTAGCCTCAGGTAGCAAAATGTCCTGGGTCAATCCTGAATGGAACTTTAATGGAACATCTCTTTTTAGAAACAAAAATGGCATGGATATTTTGTTCAGCTCTATCCCCTGAAGCTCAGTATCTCGTGTGCATTCATTGTAAAGTAGACATGGAGGGCAAGGTTGTCTTGTGGCAAGAGCTGTTCAAAACAGCTTTCTGTTCCCTTTCAGCTCTATGTAGATTGATTGAAGTAAAAGATCCTAAAATTCCTTGGGATTCTTCAATAAATTTATTCTTGAATAATGTAATGGGTAATTTAGCAATTTCTTCTCATTATAAAAATGTCTTCAAAACTGTGCAGTTTTCAAAGACTATTTACAGATTGGGACTTATTCTGTGCTAAATTCATGCATCGTATTTTGCTCATGAGAAAGATTTCACTTTTTTTCCTGTGAACCTCCCCACCCACCCCCACCCCCACATATGAACGTTTTGTGTGAAGTAACTGTTGAACTGCAAAGGAAACCATCTACATTGTAGAAGGTCTCTGCAAAACACATTTTTCAACATTTTTCTAATATTTTAAATAATTTTTTCCATTTATTTATAAAAGCAGACTTACAAAGTCAATTTCACTGTTGGCCTAAACAACATTATAAAAAGGGTATGTGTGATTGTAAAGAAAAACTCCATTCAGTTTTGACAACAAATGTGCAGTGACTTTAATGTGCAGTGATGTTCATACAGCCTTTGGTGAAGGGTTTTCTATATATAAATATAACCAACACAACGTGTTTGAAATAATAATTATCATCAAATATTAACAGATACCACTTTGTCCTGCTGGAAACTAGAGGCAATCTGCCTGTTTTGTTTACAAAGGTCTGAATCAAACATCAGATTAGGTTCAATAAGTTCCTATATAGAGATGCTATCTTTTGCAATAATAGTGTGCAAAGTAATTGTGATAATATTCAAAGGCAGGAATATGAAAGTGTGTGGTTGGACAGAAATACTCAGGACTGGTTAAAATCACTAAAATAATTCAAGGGTGATTTTGAAAAACTGAGGAGGGATACTTTAAAATAATTCTACTGCATACAAATTAAAGACCAACAGTACAAGTTAATTATGTTACTTTAACATGGACTCAGTGAGAGGACAGACACCTGAGATAAAACTTTATTTGACAAAGCAAGGTGTTTCCTTTGGAGAGGATCTGACTGTAGTATCTTGGATTACTGATACCACACTAGTTCATGTTATTAAACATAAGCTCAATGATTGTGTGATTCTTCTAGAATCAGAAATAAGCATTACGAAATGTGCTCTGGCTTGCACCAGAAAGGATAACCCATCCAAGAAAGGAGCATTGCAGTACATGTAAGTATGGTTCTTGATATCTGATAGGGTTTGATTCCAGTATAGTGTTTGGTCCGAGAACCACCCCTTTCCCTGATACCAGAATCTGTAAATGCTCTATAATATACCATAGAATGGTTATATAACTATTTATATAAAATGGCAAAATTTGCCTTTTTGTTGTTTTTTTTAAACAAAAACAAAACACTAGATGATGATTACATTTATAGATGTAGAATTTGTAGAGATAAAACCATAAAGTTGGAAGAGATCACAAGGGCCAGTTCAAACCCCCTTCCTCCCAATCAAAGCACTCCTGAGAGATGTTTGTCTGCCTAAAAACCTCCAGAAAAGGAGATTCCACCACAACCCGAGGCAGCATATTTCACTGTCAAACAGCTCTTACCATCAGAAAGAATGTTAAGGAGGAATCTCTAAACTTTAGAAGAACTTCCTGACTTTAAGAGCTGATAGAGGGCCTGTTGTACTTACATGACCATTCTAATCATCATCATCATCATCTTTATTTGTATTCCACCCTCTCTCCCAAAAGAGACTCAGGAATGTTTCCAACAAATATACAATATACAAAGTAATAATAACAACCAAAACAACACAGAACAACAACTCATAGTACAAAAACAAAAGCAGCCATAAAGTATTAAATTATAACATCAAAACATCAAAAATATAAAAAAATGCTGGAATAAAATATATTATACATAAGAGGCAAAAACTAGTGCCTATTAATAACCAATTATAAATCTAGTTGGCACTGAAATCAATTTAAATTATAGTCAACTATTGTTGAAGGCCTGCTTCCACATCCATGTTTTTAATTGTTTTCTGAAAGTTATTAGAGTGGGAGTCAATCCGATCTCTTTGAATAGAACATTCCAGAGCTGGGGGGGGGGGGGCACAACCGAGAAGACCCTTTCTCTCATCCCCACCAACCTTGTATGTGAGGGTGGTGGGACTATGACAAGGGCCTCCCCAGTAGACCTTAAGGCCTGAGTAGGTTCATAGGGGGAGACGGAGTCACACAAATAGGTTGGACCCGAACTGTTCATTCTAACATACATGAACATCCATATCTTTACTGATAAACCATTTGCAACTATTAGCTGTAGAACAGCATTGGCAAACCTTCTCCAAATAAATCTTGTCAATAAAACTCTATGATAGGGTCATCATAAGTCAGCAATGACTTATACCAAGCTGTGCGGGTCAGCCATAACACTTGACTTTTTGAGGCAAAGAATAGGATAGTGAGTTCTAACTAATTCTGTTGATAAAAGCCAACTGGACAAACAGTCAAATCTTTCTTCAGCACTCCTTATGGGAATGCCTCTGAAGGCAGCAGGGTAAGTTGCTTAGCACATAGTTCTCTCTCCCCCCCCCACCCTTTCCTCCATAATCCTCCTGCTTCCTCCCACCTTCCTTTTAGATGACTGCCTTACTTTTCCCAATGATAAAAGTAGGCCTGCTAGCTGCATTATTCAACCTGAATGAGGACGTGCATCTGGAATGACAAGTTGCCTGTGACTATAAATGGCTGAGGAGAGAGAGAATTCCCTTACAGCCCCTTTATGCCATCGTTCTAATGTCCCATCTGTGTATGAAGAACTAAAGAACTAGCATTGCTGATAAAAGGGGATGAGACACATCAGAATGCTTATCATTACTCAGCTTCTACAAGGCACATGATGTTAAGTGGTTTCTTTCTTTTAAGCTTCATCACCCTTTCTGATTAATTTTGAGTGCCCAGTACTAAGTACTAGGCTGTGGCTCTGCTTTAAAGCAGTCACTTAAAAATAACTTCAAATTATATCTAATCCTTTTCGCTTTGCTACATTTCAAGAGCAAAATGTATAGCAGCTCTACAATTAAAGTGCCATTTTTTCTGTACTGCATTAAGGGATCCTATGGATCTTCAATTGCCAGTGAAATGTCTCTGTAAACTATGCAATCTTTTGCACAAAAGATCATTATGAAAGAAATAACATTCATCTGACCATAACCAATAAATTATGTATGAGTAGGATGTTTGAAATTATGCAAATATTCAAAGTGCACTCTTTTTTGCCACTCTTTCCTCTGAGCAAGTGCAATACAGAAGTAAATGCATGTAAATGAACAGATTCTGCATTTTGAAAGTGATTTGCCCTTCTGCATTGCCTTACGGGATCTTACTGTCTTCAGAATCATTGCAACATTTCTCCTTTTTCCAAAGTTTAGAAGTGAGTGTGCATGCTGAAGTAGCCTAAATGGCATAATCAAGGCAAAAGGAGGAGGTATCAACTGGCGTTGGGGAAATTCAACAAATATCAACAACTGTTTAAAAACAGTTATGAGGGAGTCCCAAAAATAGCATGCTCGGTGGACAGAGAATGCTGCCTAACTCTTAAAATCATACAATAATAGAAGTGGAAGAGACCACTTGGGCCATCTAGACCAACCCTTTGCATGCAGGAAACTTGTTCTGATTGTGGGACAGAAACAAGTATCAGAAGAAAATGGAATGGAGAATCTTAAAATATGGTAAAGTTTAATGACTGGATCACTGAATGGAAGCATTCCATGCTTCAGCATATTGTGGTGCATCTGATTTATACTGCATCTTGATTTAGCTGAATATCCAAGGCATCCTATTCAACTCCTCATATAATATTAAAGCATTTCTTCTTTCCATCCAAGCAAAACCAGTACTGGCTTACCAATTTGAAAAGCCATTTTAAATCTCATTGTCACTGGTGCTATATAAAATATATTGAAAATCAAAAGTTTATTATAGAAAAATTACTAGTTAGATGGATTTTGGTATTTGGATAACTGTGTATGATGATAGAAAGGAGCCCCGATGGCGAAGTGTGTTAAAGCACTGAGCTGCTGAACTTGCAGACCAAAAGGTCCCAGGTTCAAACCCCAGGAGCGGCGTGAGCAGCTGCTGTTAGCTCCAGCTTCTGCCAACCTAGCAGTTCGAAAACATGCCAATGTGAGTAGATCAATAGGTACTGCTCCGGCGGGAAGGTAACGGCGCTCCATGCAGTCATGCCGGCCACATGACCTTGGAGGCTCTTTGGCTTAGAAATGGAGATGAGCACCAACCCCCAGAGTCAGACATGACTGGACTTAACATCAGGGGAAACCTTTACCTTTTTATATGATGATAGAACCCGTCTCACACTAAATTCTTACAGAATATCCTTTAAGTAAATTCTAGATCAGCAAAATATTTCCAATTAATCAGATCTTTGCATGAAAGCCATTAGACATGACAAAGGGAGTGTAGTATATTTTGATCACATTCAACAACTAAGAAGCATTTGAGGACTGCATGAAAAATAATAAGAGCAGCTTCAGACACTAATGAGCTACATTTCCTGTTCTCACACTTCTTGTGTCTTCTTTATGTGAGGTGACTGGAATGGGTTGAAATGCCTAGCAATATATATTTCTGCCAAATGTTCCCAGTCTGAGGCTCCATCTGGAAAATTCTGGATAAGTTTGTTTGTTTTTTTTAATATTGGGAAGCCCTCAAAAGCAAATGCTTCCCTATTCCGACTCTTGAACAGCAAATAACGGTTTGAGTGTCTGACTACAATTCTGGAGAACAGGGTTCAAACACCAACTCAGCAATGAAAACCTATTGGGTGAGCTTGGGTGAGCTTGGACAAGTTACACACTCTTAGGCATGTATGTCCACGTACTATTGTAATTTAGCCTACATATACTCTTAAACACATATGGTGTAACTGAAACTATCACAAATTTGTTCTCTTTCCCATAACCTCCACTTCCCTACCCCTTTTCTGTCATTTCCCCCTGTATCCAATTGCAATGTGTAAACTGAGGGGAGGGGATCTTCTAGTATTCTGTCACCATGCACAGTGATGACACTACATAATTTATAAACAACAATCAGAATGAAGTAATTTCAAAACTGTTACATATAGAAGTTTCAGTTCTGTTCCCTTGGCCTTCTTTCTTTAAAGCCACTAATAGAATTATTTGGTTTCTACTAAGTTCAGATCACACAATTCATGCATTAATGTATAAATTGTATTGCTCTTGTCTTCCACACAGTGAGCTAATAACAATGATATTGAATATATGAAGCTGCCTCATTCCCCATCAGATCATTGGTCCCTCTAGCTCAGTGGTTCCCAACCTTTGGCCCTCCAGGTATTTTGGACTTCAACTCCTAGAAATCTCAGCCATCTTACTAGCTGTTAGGAATTGTGGGAGCTGAAGTCCAAAACACCTGAAGGACCAAAGGTTGGGAACTACTGCAGAGTCTAGCCTCATGTAGGAAGAGAAACCCCCAATATAGACTGTGTGTGATCTAGGTCCAGAAAACATTTTTAAATGGGAGTAACAGAAATTACAATAAGCACCACAAAGCTTCAAATATTTTAACACTCAGAATAAAGCCTTATCATAACATGCCTCATTCCTCCTCAACTCAGAGTGGAAAATTAACAAGCTAAAGCACCAATAGGTGAAGAACCTGCCCATGATTTTGAAGATAAAATAGTTCAGATTCCCTCTGACTTCACCTCAGTTGATACAGCTCCAGTGGATGTAATCTTGGCTCCTGTTCGTCCAGTGTTGACAGATACTTTTCAATTTGTGGAATCTGAGGATGTGGACAGGATCCTTGGAGAGTCGCCATATGTGCTCTAGACCCCTGCCCTTAGTGGCTCATTAAACTGGCCATAGAGGGACACGTGGAATAGATAAGGAAAGTGATTAATGCCTCCTTACATCAGGGCAGGGTCCTCACAAGCCTCAAGAAGGCTGTGGTAAGACCCTTTCAAAAGAAACCTTTCCTCGACCCCACTGTCTTTGACAATTACACACCAGTCTCCAATCTTCAATTTCTGGGCAAGGTACTGGATTATATGGTGGCTTCAAGGGTTCCTACATTATGCAGATTATATAAATCCATTTCATTTTGGTTTCAGGCCTGGTTATGGGATAGGGACAGCTTTGGTTGCCTTGGTAGATGACCTACACAGACTACTGAACAGTACTGCTTTAATCTGTATTATATGAGTCCCCACTACCAGATAATCTGGAATTAACAGAAAACCTGGAATCAGATCCTGGAATATAGGGCCTATCTGGAAGGGCACTGAGTCACCTTTCTGGTATGGGACTTGGAGGTACTGTTCCTCAGTGGTTCTGTTCCTTCCTGGAGGGACAGTCTTAGAAGGTGGTGCTGGTGGATTCTTGTTCAACTCCTTGGCCACTAGCCTCACCCTGTGGAGTCCCCCAGGGTTGAGCCCTGTTCCCCATGCTGTTGAACATCTACGTGAAACTACTGGAGCCCCTTCTACACTAGGGCCTTTAATTTGAGAAGTTAGATAAAAGGGGGGGGGGGCTAGATGACATGCACCAAAAATGTGTAGTGGATCGTGGGATAGCATGAAAAACACATGATAAAAAGTTCACTTAGAATCCACAATAGAGCAAAAAATGCTCTGCTGCAGAGCACTGTAAATTCCTGCATTGGAAAAAAAAGAAACACACAAGTTCCTTGAGATATGCTGGTCTAGACTTCTCCAGTGTGTATCCTCATTTTATAATTCCAAAACAGCTGATGAGGGATATAAACAGATGGAGACAAATGGAAGCACAAGAGGAAAGCAATTGCTCTCCAACTCTCCAACTATTCCTTTGTTCGCATATTTCTGAAATTAAACAGAGATTGAATTAAACAGTGGGCACCAGTATGGCAGGCAAGTGGCTCCAAAGGGAAACTGCGTTCAAGAGGGCAAACTTAAAGGCACTAGGAGGGTGAGGAGGAACAATGACAGGAAATCTGCTTGTGTGCACTTTGTTATATTCACATCAGCACTTATGAAGTGCAGTGCATCTCGAATCAATTAAAAAATTAAAAGAAAACATATGGCAGAAGTCCTGTAATTTGTGTGGTTCCCTTCAATCTGCATTATTCAAACCTTTCTGGATGCCATGGGACCATTTCCCAGGACTAATGACTCTGTGTGAGGACTCTCCTTAATGTACTGAGGGTTTTAATCCCATTTTTTTTACTCTGGATTAAGTGTCTGCCTGGAAGGACCCTGGGAGAAGTCATCTGGAGATTTTGAGTGTGGTGCCATCTACATGTAGATAACACCCACTCTATTACTCCTTTCCACCTTATTCCAAAGAAGCTGTTTCTTTGCTTAATTTATTCCTGGCAGCTGTAATGCACTGGATGAGGGCAAACAAATTGAAGCATAATCCAGACAAGACAGAGGTGCTCCTGGTTGGTCGAAAGACAGATATGGGAATAGGGATTCAGCCTGTGTTGGATGGGGTAACACTCCCCCAGAAAATGCAGGTTCGCAATTTGTGGGTACTCCTAAATTCCGATCTCAACCTAGAAACCCAAGTATCAGCCATGAACAGGAGTGCTTTTGCACGGTTAAAACTAGTGCACCAACTGCGCCCGTTCCTGGAGAAGTCGGATCTGGCCACAGTGGTGCATGCCTTAGTTACATCCCAATTGGACTACTGTAATGCACTCTATGTGGGGCTTCCTTTGAAAAGTGCTCAGAAATTTCCATTGGTCCAAAGAATAGCAGCCAGGTTCTTAACTGGGGCTGGCTAGAGGGAACATACAACTCCCTTGCTGCAAAAGCTCCATTGGTTGCGAACACATTTCCAGGCACAACTAAAGTACTGTTTTGGCCTGTAAAACTTTATATACTTAGATCCAGGTTATTTGAAGGATCGTATATGAATTTGTTAGAAATCTATGATCATCTGGGGAGAGTCTTTTCTCTGCCCCACCATCCTCCCAAGCATGTTTGGAGGGAACAAGGGAGAGGGTCTTTTCAGTGGCTGTTCCCAAACTTTGAAACTTCTTCCCAAAAGAGACCAGAATGGCACCATCCCTTTGCCTTTTGCAAGCTGGTAAAGATATCTTTGCCATCAGGCATTTTGGGGAGAATGAGGGGCGCACTGATAAAGAGATTGTGGGTGGGATGCTGGGCTACAGATTTAGCTTTTATTTTTTTCCAGTTTTTTTTATTTAAATTATTGAAAATTTTTGAATTTTACATATTCAGTACTTAAAACTTATACATTCTTTAACAAATTTGCAATACAGAGTTGTGTATATCAAGCTCCTATAGTATTTTCACTCTCTATATTACATATATTATTTACCTTTTGTTACCCCTCACCTAGTGCATAATTTTATTTTAACTGTATTTTAACTATATAGTCATGACACAAGTACTAATTGCATAATTTTGTATTTTGGTATCTGCCTTGTTTTTAAATTGTAGCAGATTATGCCATGATATTGTTAGCTGCCTTGAGTCCCTATGGAGAGAAAGGTGGAATACAAATGAAGTTAATAAATCAATCAATACTGAAAAAATAGCATTGGGAGAAATGCTATTCGCAACTTGCTAAGTTTTCTGACTGTTTCATAGTACTCATTGAAAGGACACAATAGGAAGAAAATTTAGTACCTTCCTTCATTTTACTGACAAAAGCAAGTTAAATTGGCAGGTGTTGTATATGAGATACATTTCTTCCTTTTTAAAAATCTTTTGGGAATACCCAGATTGTGTTTGGACTAAAGGTCTCATCATCCCCACTTGTGATAAATGATTAAATTTGGAGTCCCACTGGACTTTGAGTGGAGAAAAACCAATTTAAAGAGTCACTGAACTATTTAGCACATATGCTGTTTTTTGAGTGAGTGGCAAGGTAAACTAGCTTTATTATTCCCCAAGTAAAAGACACTGCCTCATAGTGGTCACCACAGCCTCTCTATTTGAGTCTAACACTGACTCTGAGCTTAAAATCTACCTTAAGATGTTGCTTGACCATTTTCCCTGAAAGAGGTGAAAGCAAGACCAAGCCAGAGGGAACCAAGGTTAATTCTCTCTTCCTCGACATATGACACTTAAAGACTTTAGCTGGCCCTTTCCTTTAGAATGTACTTCTGCTATCCCCTTTAGGAGTCAGGCAAAGGGCTCCTTAATCCTTTTTCTTTCCAGTGTGAACAGCAGCAGACATTTGGGCAGTCTCCATTCTTTCATTATACAGTATGCAGTTCAGCTGCTCACTCTCATTTGCCTGAGCCTTGGCTCCTGTGTGGGAGTCAGCAGCTGAGGTGCTTAAGAAGAAAAAGCTTCCAGAACAGCTGTTGCTCTTCATATTGGGAATGAGCAGCCTTTTTCACCTGCATTGAAGCCTCAAGCATGGGGAAGAATTAGCTCAGTTCTTTCTGAATTCATAATATGGCCCTCTTCAAAGTAAGTGGCTGAATAGGGGTCTCGGTTCTGAGATAGGCCTGACTATACCTATCTCAGAAAGTTACTGCTTTTTTAAAAGCTTCTTCCATCTGGAAGTGCTCACAAATAGCAATGTCCTCAGAGCACAGAAGGATCCTTTTATCTCTCTAAGGACCTTTTCATATGACATTTCTGGTTCCTGCTGAAACCTTGGACATCTTCACATGGCCCACAGGGGTTGTGCCATTGCACCAGCAGTTGCCAGCAAAAGGGAAGGTGTGTGGGGTGCCTCATGGTGCCCCCCCATGCACTCCCTCCTTCCCCATCACATGATGGGGATGGGACAGGGCATGCTGGCACCCTGTCCCTGTCCTCTGTCCCCATCGTATGAGAAAAATGGGAGGAATGTGCAGGTAGCTCCATTGGAGCTACCCAAAAGACACTTTCCTTCCCATGGGGGAAAAAGAAGCACCTAGTGGCACATCCCTTCCACTTCAGGAGGAATGTGGGCAGGGCCTGCCATGTGTTGTTTGATTGTGCTCAGCAGGGCCCATCCAAGCTGCGGCTAAAAGCGGCAAAACGGAGCTATTTTTCCCCGTGTTACGAGGTCCTAAGTAATATCAATGTGGTGATGTTGTCTAACCATATAGTCTAAGAAAGCATTGTAAACATGTATAAATTGTTATTAACAGGGCTGGACCAGAACCTGTAAAAGCTTGAGGTGACAAAGTAGAATCTATCCCAATTCCACTGAAAAGTAGTGGTGAGATCAGATTTGGAACCAACAAGGTAATGTAAAGAGTGGGACATGTTATGCTTCCCACACAACTTTTGGTCTCTAAAAAGAATTACATGGAATAGGAGGAGGCTCAGAAGACATGGTCTGGACTCCTGTTAGTGACAGATCTCTGTGTGTGTGTGTGTGTGTGTGTTTTACATATTTGCAATCTTTTTGGATGAAGGACTCTGTACCATTCTGTAGTCCTTTGCCTGGTGTCTAAACCTCACCCTACATTCAGCTGGGAAAACCTGAAAGGGATTGTACTGCTGCCGCTTTCCTGTGATGAGCAGAGAGATGGGAATGAAATTCAATTGAAATCACTATTGATAGGCTATGCCATGAGATAAAAGGGCCGTACTCTGTGGGAATGGGAGTGGACACAGAACTGCACGGGTGGGACATTACACTCTGCCTGCTCGATGTAGAATCTGCCAATGCTGGCCTCCAGGCAACTGACACTGATATCTATTATCAGGCAGTTGCTTCCTTTCTGCCTGTCAGAGTTGGATCTGTTTGTTGGGAGTACTGAACTGAAATATCAACAGTTATGCCGAAAGCAGAGAAAAAGCTCTCCTTCTATCTCAACTGCCATTGCCCTGGCCTCAGAGGGAGGAAAAGGGAAGGCAGTATTGGCTGAATTTAATCCCACACATACAACCACAATCTCTTTTCCCATTTGTTTCATGTCTTAAATAGACTGTAAGCCTGAACATTGGAAACTGTTTGTTGTTCTTTATTGTTTTGTTATTTTATTTGCAAGGTGCCATGTGTAGTGACAGTGATAAAAAGAAAGATAGAGGGCAATCTATCACCTATTCCACTACTACTATATTTTCAAACAAAAAGCAATAATCTAAAATGTAATGGACAATTGTAGAGTAACACACATTTTTTTATGAAACCATATGTTACATTCTGGTCTCATCTGTTTTCTTAAATTTGCTGTCTGGGGTCTTTTTAATGTGCAGAGGAAGAAGCAATGATTAAATGGAGAATCATATTTAACAGAGATGCAAATTCTCTATTTTTAACAAACACACAAAAATGGACTGGGCGTTGGAGAGGGAGGTTAACAAGCCCTATATTTCCACTTGCTTCTCTTACGTAGGCAAAGATTTCCCTGCTGATCTAGGTACACTTGATTTCATGCTTCTTTGTTAGTAAAGCGGAAGCACATTCAAAAAGCTTCAGTAAACTTTCCAAGAGCAGACAAGTCTTTTAATATAAATAATAAAAGCAAGTTTTGAAAAGTGCAATTGAAAACATGCATGATTAAAGAACGAGCCATTTCTATTTCAAATGCTTGGAAGAGGAAGGACAGTAGCTGCAGGATAAATCTAAGCCTGACATTTGAGCTACTGAACACTGACATTCTTTCATACCAAGGAGGCATGGAGGGGTCTGACTGAAGTGAATGAAACTTCATTTGTTACCATTCTTCTGAAAGTAGCCCTTAATGTCGATTGTGGGCACACTGAGCGATGGTGGCAGCCATGCATAGCGGGCATCTGCAACTGTGCAAAACCACTGTAAAGTGGTCACAGAAAAAGCTTTTCAACATCTAAATGAAAAACAAATGTGCTATTCAAAATGTACTCCTTGGCTTTATGCTCAAACAAGAGAATATTCTTCATAGAATCAGAAAAATCTGTTCCTTGTGTTTGAAACAGAGCATAGCAGTTATACAAGCATCTCTTTTGAAATTTGGGCTTTTAAATAAATACGCACACCCATTTCATAAATCTATTTATATATTATATATACTCAAGACTCATTATACTACACACACACGCACATATATCAGGATGAGGAATCGACCACTTATGTCCAGAATTTAAGAAAACTCAAGAAGATTCTTATATGCATGAACTCCTTCCTTCCTGATAAATATTAGAGAGAAAACTTTGAAGAAATGACATTTCTAAATATTCCAGAAGTCCAGTCCTATTCTTATAGATAGTCTCTTTGAGTTCCAAGGGACTAAATTTTTCTCAGATCTGCTTATCTCTGAATATCAAGGATTCTGACTTTGCATTCATGGTCATCATCAATACCCTGATGGCTCTGTTCTACATAGCCTTTGGTCATTGAAATTTATCCTGCTGTTTTAATATAGTTTCACTTTATTTTTTCATTTTTTACTATTGAAAAGAATGTTTTTAACTGGTCTTATACATTTTAAAATGTATGTATTCAATGTCTTAATTTTAAGAACTGCCTTAGGGGCCCTATTAGTCAGAGCAGCAATGCATAAATGCTGTAAATAATCCAGCCAAAAGGAGATGCTCGCTGGGACCTCTACTGGTGAGAAAGAATGGGATTTATGGTTCTGCACAGCTCCTTTCCTCATTTTCCTTTATGGGCAGCTAGTAAAGATTTCATGTTTTGGAGTGTTTTTTCAATGTAACTCAGTACTCCATAATTGTCTACGTTGGGAGGGGTGATTTGATTGACAATGGCAGCTGCATGTGGGATTTTTCTTGTCAGCCAAGAAGAAGAGACAAAAAGAAAACCAATCTCAAGTCTTTCTGCAAATCTGGTGGTCTCCTCCCCAGTACCTGTGTTTCTAATTCTCTGCGGACTAATAAGAGAGAGAGGAAGATGTATGCTGCTCATTGTGTGTGTTTGGTAAAACTTAGCTTTTCTATAATTCTGTTAGATTGAAAGGAATATAGCAAAAATACAGAATCTATTTCACCTGATGACATGGACAAGTTCTTAGGAGAAATAAAGGCAACCACCCTTGCCCTTCCAGGCTGATTAAACAGGTCAGAGGGGGACTAGCAGAGTGGGTGAAGGTGCTGGTAAATGCCTCCTGGCACAAGGCTCAATGCCAATTAGCCTAAAGGAGGCCATAGTAAATCCTCTGTTAAAGAAACCGGCACTGGATCCCACTCAGTTATTCAACTACTGGCCAGTTTCAAATCTCCCCTTTCCAGGCAAGGTTCTAGAGAGGGTGGTGGGCTCTCAGCTCCAAAGTTTCTTGGAATAAACCGATTATCTGGATCCATTTCAATCTCATTTCAGATCTGGTTATGAAATCGAAATGGCATTGGTCACCTTGGTAGATGATCTATGGAGAGCTAAACAGGGGGAGTGTGTCCCTGTTAGTTCTCCTGGACCTCTCAGTACCATCAATCATAGTATCCTTCTGAGATGTCTCTCTGGGATGGGACTTGGAGGCACTGTTATACAGTGGCTCCTCTCCTTCCTGGAGGGCCGAACCTAGAAGGTGGTGCTGGGTGACTCCTTTTTGAACCCTTGGCCATTGACCTGTGGGGTTCCACAGGGATCCATTCTGTCACCTATGCTTTTTAACATCTACATGAAACCACTGGGAGAGATCATCTGGAGTTTTGGAATACGGTGTCATATTTATGCAGACAACGCTCAATTCTATTACTCTGTTCCATCAAAAGTCAATGATGCCAGTCTGGTCCTTAACTGATTTCTGTCAATAGTAATGGACTGGATGAGGTCAAACAGATTGAAATTAAATCCTGGCAAGACAGAGGTATTCCTCGTCAGTCGCAAGGCAGATCAGGGTATAAGGATACAGCCTGTGCTGGATGGGGTAACACTCCCCCAGAAAATGCAGGTTCGCAATTTGTGGGTACTCCTGAATTCAGATCTCAACCTAGAAATCCAAGTATCAGCCGTGAACAGGAGTGCTTTTGCACGGTTAAAACTAGTGCACCAACTGCGTCCATTCCTGGAGAAGTCGGATCTGGCCACAGTGGTGCATGCCTTAGTTACATCCCAATTGGACTACTAGAATACTCTGTATGTGGGGCTGCCTTTAAAGAGTGCTCAGAAGCTTCAGCTGGTTCAGAGGTCAGCTGCCAGGTTATTAATAGGAGTGCTGTACAGGGGGGGGGGGGACTCTCATGTTCTGTGAGATTTAATGGGATACACCTAAAGAAGTATATATAGAACTGCAGCCTGTAGTTTCCAATGATGACTATTCCATAGCATCATTCTGATAGTGCAATGATCGCTAGTGGTTTCCCTGCCAGTGAAATGGCTGTGAGCTCTAGTAAAAGAATTTTTAAAAACTATCCAAGGTGTTGATGTATTTTGGAGATAGTACATTGCGCTCATGGGGACTAGATCTGAATTACATCTAATGAAGCAATCCAACAGTTACCATTTGTAGAATTAGTTGAACACTCAGTTGCACATGCAGTTATACCACAAGAATAAGTATCATGCTTGCACAATGGGAAAACCTGCTTGAACACCACTAGGACACTTTCATTCCGTTTATATTATATTGGAATTAAGCTAATGGGGTTATTTCTCAGTAGATAGGAACAAAATAGCACATTCTTTACTTTTACAACCTAATATTGTGCATGCTTTGCTTAGAACTAGACATCTTATCTTAAGATACTGTTTCTTATTTCTGATTCTATTGTAGATTTCAGGGCCCTGACTAAAAATAAAATAGTGAAGAGAAAAAAATGGCTCAGCGTATCATCACTGGTATTTCTTTAAAAGAATTGGATGGTGGATTTGGATCCTATTTCAAAAAATGTATCATGAGAACAGAAAATTCAAGACCAAAGGTGTATCCTGGTGTACCCATGGATTCCCATTGTCTCTCTTTCCTTTTATTCACATTTAAAAAATTCAGAAACAGAATTTAGAGGTAGTTATAAAAATCCAGAAGGATTTTTTCCTCTATTGGTCTTGCTGAAATGACTAAAGGTAATACTTGTGTTGCACACACAAAAAATATTCATATGAAACATGAATCAATATGCTACATGTAATAATACTATAGAGGAAGCCACTTCCAAAACATGTACTTGCATAACAAAATAGATGCATGCCTCTTGAAATGTGATCTAGGATTCTTAATAGATTACATATTAAACATGAGACAATAATGTCATGGTGCAGCTGAAAAAGTCCTTGCAATTCTTGGTTGCACCAAGTATATTGTTCAGAGTTCAAGAGAAGTAACAGTACAATCTATTCAGCTCTGGTCAGATCTGACCTGCATGTAGCTGTATATATTTCTTTGCACCACAGTTCAAGAAAAAAATGGACAAACTGGAATATGTTCAGAGGAGTGCAAAGATGCATGCGATGGAGCCAGCTTCTGCTGACCAGGGACTAGAATATGAATGAACAGATTTAGATTGAAAAAAAAGATATTCCACCTAAACATTAGAAAAATTCTTAGCTATAAGAGTTGTTCAACTGTAGAATAGACTATCTTGTAACCGTGGAATAGGCTCCTTTTTAAGTCTATAGTAGTGTCTTATTGCATGGCAGGGAGTTGGATTATATGGCACTTGTGGTCTCTTCCTAGTGTGATGCATTTCTGTTAAGGAAGTTCACTATTTTTCTGATAAAAAAATATCAGTTTGTGGAGTTGTCATCATGATATGTCATGTTAAACTCTATGTCATAAAATTTAATATTGAAGAACCCCTCAGCTGTGTATAAATGTGAGGGGGCTGCATTCTGACAGATTTCACCAATTTCTAATTCAGTCTCTGACAAAAGATAGATAAATGTTACTGAAATTGTAAAGACATTTGCGGGGGTGGGGGGTGGGGAGCAATGTCCAGAGAAATAAAATTTTGGTTGCATTTCTATGTCTCGAACAAAAGACTTCACTGGGAACAAATTCCATTCAACTCAGTCAGATTTGTTTTGACATGGTAAGGATATGTCCAGAAAAGCTAGTTACTTTAATGATGACTTTCTGTTTTATTTTGTGTTTGGAAAGCCAATCCACCAATCTTACTTATGAGAACCTCTATTTGACAGGAATGTATGGATGATGAAGTTGCATGAGCCCATTCTGGAAAGGTTGCTTTTTTGGTTTACAACTGAAGGATCCAATGGGAAGCCACCCTGGGGGAGTCTGGAAGTTGTATCCTAAAGAAACCTTTTTCAAATTGTGCGAATATTGTTTGCTTTGTTTTTCAGAAGGAAACCCATTGGCAACTTGTTTGAATTGATGGTTAAGATTAAACATGACTGATGTATTTGTGTGAATTATTATAAAATGCTTGATATTTTTTACTCCGTATTTCAACACCAGTCTTAACAATGAAGGAAAAATGCCATGTTCACCTTGTCATTTGAGCTATTGTAAGGACAATCAGGGAGCTAATATGGTGTAGTAGTTTGAGCATTTAACAATGACTCTGAAGAACAGGGTTTTAATCCTGCTCTTAGACATGGAAATCAATTGGATGACCTTGAGCAAGTCACACACTCTTAGTCTCAGAAAACCCAGTGATAGGTTAATTTCAGGATCACCATAAGTCAGAAATTATTTAAAGACAAACAAAAAGACTGCAAGAAGCAAACTACTCTTTTTAACAACTTTCCTGATAGCCATGGGTGATAAGGAGATTCATGTAGACCAATGAGAGAGACTATGTAGGTAGCATGAAGATGGGAAACTTCTTCATCCTTCCTCTATTGGTCCACTGGGTTTCTGTAAGGTTTGGAAGAAGGTAAGCCCATCCCTCAATTCTGCTTCTCAGCTTCTAAGCAATTTACTAGTCTAATAAGGATCACTTCACATGGCCCTTTTGGGCTGTGCCACTGCTCTGGCAATCGCTAGCAAAAGGCCCATGGTACCCCGCACACCCTCCCACCTTCCCCCATGATGGGAATGGGACAGTGTGCATTGGCACTCTGTCCCCATCAGATGGGAGAAAGGGCGGCAACATGCGTTGCCCCTCCACCCTTTCCCCCATCATATAGGGGAAAGGGGACAAAAATGTGGGTAGCTTTGTTGGAGCTGCCCAAAATACACTTTCCTCCCCACAGTGGTGGAGGAAGTGACTTTCGGCACTTCCGCCCCACTTTGGGAGGGATGTGGGCAGGGCCTGCTGTGCATCATGTGATGATGCACAGCAGGCCCCATCCTTGCCGTGCAACAAAGCGACAAAACGGGGAAAAGATGCCCCGTGTGAAGAGGTGGCACCAAGAAACTCCATCTCTGTGTTTCCATTATAATACTGGAAAGAATCATTCTGATCTCTGAAGCCAGCTCAGAAATACAGGAGTAAGAGGCCAGTAAGGGGAGGAGGGAATGTAACTTGTATGGCCTTATTTACAAGAGAACAGATGCAGCAGTAACTGTCATTTCCCCTTTAGGAACTATTTTTCAGGTGAGGAGCCAGAATTACTTTTCCAACTTAGAAGGGAGGACACCAGGTAAATGCTTGGGTTTGGCAGGCAAGGACTAGCCATGTCCCTCTTGTGTCATGTAAGCCAATTCATGGCCTCATAAGGAGCAGGAATACTCACTTAGCCTCTGAGAAATACAGAGGCAGAAGTGGCTAGATCAGACTTCCCCCCCCCCCTTTCACATGCAGCCTATAGCTGTAATCTGACTTTTCTGGGGAGCAACCAATCTGAGAAGGTCATAACTTAGTACATCTGGAAATTTGTGTGGAGCTGGGTGCCTGTTACATTAAAATATGTGGTAGCCTTTGGGGACAACATTCTTCCGGGTGAGTCTGTTTGAATTGGTTTGTGTAAGGATGTGCTTACTGCTAAATACTTCAAACTGCAATTAACAGCCTAGCTTGGATTGTTATGAGAACATGGTCTACCTCCTTCTCCTGAAAGTACTTCTTGTCTTCTGCGGAACAGACATTGTTTTCCCCAACTACAGCCTTCACGCATAGAGAGATTCTAATAAGTTGGACTTTGCTGTACTTTACATGAAAGTGGGATGGTTTTTATATCACTGTTTTAGTGTTCTGATGAGAACATTTTAAAAATACCACAATCAAACTCTGGTAGCAAGCAACATGGTCACTAGACATCAGCTATGGATATATAATGCCATATTAATTTTACAGGGGAAAAGAGAAAACCTTTCAGAAGCTGGAATGTCTCAGGTTCCAGGATAATAAAATGGTCTTCTGAAACATTGACTAGCATATTTTGGCTGTAATCCCCAGAAAATACCACAAACAAAATATTTGTGTAGCTTTTAAAATACTCTTGCTGAGTATTAAAAGCATCTGTTTGTGAGGAATGCATTGTAATTAAAAAACATTTGAAGCCTGATTTTTTAAAAAGAAAAATGGCTATGCTCTTCTTAAATTTAGCCTTGTTAATTGCTCAAGTGACAACTTGCCTGTTGTGTTACAGAAACATGACTTCATTCAGAGCAATATTTTGTCCAGCATGAACCACATGACAGGACCCAGAAGAATTCATGATATCATCAGCGTCATGATTTTAATTAGTACTAGGCAACAGGCTCTTGTTATTTCAGGTTTGGACATGGAAATGAAAATCTTTTGTTTCTTTCTGCCTATGCATTTTCCATCACTGAATATTCTAGAGAGAAGTCTACTTTTTTCCTCTGAATTTGCCAAGGCCAATGAGACAAAAAGTCAAAATGAGCCCCCATACTGAGGTTAAAAAATATTCAATTATCTACAAAACAATTATGTGGCTTTTTAATTGTAACCAGTTGCAGCATATTATCTAACTGTAGGTCTAATGCTGGAAGACACATTGCAGACTGCAACATGCATATTATATTTGAAGGCATCTAAATTTATAGCTGTCAATTCTGATGGCCCTCTTGAAGAAAGTTTCATTGAGTTTGCAAGGTTTACTTTAACAAAAAATAAAAAGATGAGCAGAGAGTAGCTACAGATTATTTAATTACAGATGACGTGCCCATTCTAAACTTATGCTTTCTTCAACATACAGGTGGGGGTACCATAGTGTGATGCCTCATGGGCCTTGTAGTCCTGCTCCCAGTGCCATCGTGGCTAATGAAGACGAAAACATGGGGTTTTTGCCGGCTCAGCAAGAGCCGGAATCTTTCCAGATGCCTGATGTTGATGTTTTTGCCCAAGAACCCATTAAAACAGACCTTGAGCAGCTCTCACCCCCTTTTGCTAGGAGACAGTCCTATACTGCAGACAGGGGAGTGAAAGAACAGGTTCGCAGGAGTTTGAGAATTGCAGCTAAACAAGACACTGATTAGCCATGTTTCCCCTGGGAAAATCTAGAGAGTCTCACATCTGGAGAAAGCTGGGTTTCGTTTCCTGTTCTCTAGGGAAAGAGAACGCTGGACACCTGCCTGGCAGGAAAACGGGGCCCAGATATAGGTGCCTGGCACGGTAGGTTCCGTGCGGAGTCAACAGAGCAGCTTCAGGAGTGATTTCGTGTTTCCAGCCTTGTGTGGACTTCGCAAAGTCCGCAACCCCAGTCTCCTTGCTTTGCCTAGCCAAGTATTCAAGTATTCAAGTATTGCCTTGCCTTGTTCCTAGCCACGGACCTTGTTCATAGAATCAAGTTTTGTTTCAGCCTTGTTGTGAATTTACCTTGGACCTTGAAAGACTCTGGACATTTCCCCACACTATTGCTTGGCAATAGTGTGTGTTTCGGTTTGCGGGATTCTCCTTTGAACTCTAATATCATTTATTGGACAAAATATTTCTGGACTATATTTGACCTCATTTGATAGGTCTGCTTCTGGACTATATTTTTTACTTGTTTTTATTATTCTTATATATTTCTTTAATAAAGATATTAGATAGTTATTGGCCTCCGTGTTTGGTTCTTGGTGCTCCGTTGCCTTGGGCGTGACACATAGCTATTAAAAAGTCTCTAGGACAGTGCTTTCCAAACTGGGTTGCGACACATTAGTACAGGCATCCTCAAACTCTGGTACTCCAGCTGTTTGGGCCTCCAACTCCCAGAATTCCTGACCACTGAAAAAGCTGACTAGGACTTGTGGGAGGCCCAAGCAGCTGGAACACCAGAGTTTGAGGTGGATTAATGTGTCATCTGCAGTGTCTAAGTGTGCCATGCAAATGTAACAAGAAACCTCTTGAGTCTGTGAAATAATCAATAAATAATATATATATATATATATATTAAAAAATGAAAGGTGTTCATGTTGAGTGTTACATTTCATTATTACAGTTTATGTATTTATCCATGCATCCTAAAAGGAGTTAGTTTAACCTCTAGTTTGCTAATAACACTGAATTACTGAGTTATGCATATCTACAAAGTATGTCACCAACACGAAATGTTTGGAAACCTCTGCTTTAGGGGAAAGTAATGATCATTATCATATCTGTGAGAAGAGGCCTCAGTTTGAGTTATGAATCTTTTGATGTTTCATATGAAAATATACGATTCTAGAAGCCTTCTGCCAAACAACAGATGAGTTCAAATCAAAACATGAAAGTAAGTTCCCAGGTACTCTCTTGACCTTTTGTGTCTCAGGGCCCAAATACACTGGGCAAAATGTGAAAAGAATTGGCATTTAAGATGCAGATTCCCTTTGCATTTTGCAGCCAGAGAGGGGTCCAAAACTCCACCAGTTTGGCTGGGGGGACCACACACCCACCCGAGCCAATCGATGATTGGCATGGGCAGGCAGGGACACGGTTAACCTTTCCTCCCTGCCCTCCCTTTTGCCCTGTACATAACATAACATTCAGGGAAGGCCCAGGTCTTTGGATGTATTTTTAAAATCTGGATTAAACCTGACAAAACAAATTTATTCCAGGTTTAACAGATTAGCGTGGTGCATAATTTGGATGCTCCAGGCTAACCCATTTCCTATGCCACATTATATGGCAATGTAGATGACATTCTCTACCTCCTCTGAACTTTTTTCAGGTGTTTGTTATCACTCCATTTCCCATTCTGTACTCTTCGTTGAGCTATCTATGTTCTCTGCCCTTTCACTCCTAGTGTGACACCCCTGGCTGCGAGAGCACTGGAAACCAACACACCGAGGCCAATAAACAATCTAATATCCTTATTAAGGAATTAAGAAATTAAAACAAAAACAAGCAGAAGGTATAGTTCATCAATAGACCTTTCAGGAAAGGTCAAATATAGTCCAGTAATATATTGTCCAATATATAATATTAGAGTTTAAAGTTTGTAATCCAAAAACCGAAACACACTCAAACTTCCAAGCAGTTTGAGTGGGGAAAACGTCCAAGTCTTTTGCTAGAGTTCAATGTAAGTCCAAGGCAAGGTATTGAAGACAAGGCTGGAAACACGGTGAGGCAAGGCAAGGAAACACGGCTAGGCAAGACACGGAAACACAGCCAGGCAAGGCACGGCTAGACTGGAAGGTAGTGGAACTAAACGTGGTCCACACTTGGCTGGAAGTGAAGTTGATCCTCCAACTGACACATTGACTCCGCACTGGCTAGCCAGCGCACAGAACTTTTAAAGAACTTCGAATCTTCCCTCAAAACAGGTGTCTCAAACGCTCTTTTCCCAAGGGAAAAGAGCTAGAACAACATCTTGGCCAGATGCAAACCTCCCTTAGAATTCTCAGGGGAAAATAGGTTAATCAGCAGATTCCTTAGCTGCTAATCGCGCGCTTCGTCTCCTGCCAGCTTTCTCCTGTCTGTTAGTTTCCACAAACATCCTTCGATCAAAGGGAGGGGAACTGGGAAGAGAAGACTCCGTTTCAAGGGTCTTTTTAATGAGCGTTGAAATAGAATTGTCAATAGGAAACATCTGGAACAGGGCAGAGTCTTGCTGAATCGGCACAAAACTTATTTCCTCATCACTGTGGTCCACAATGGAGTCAGGTTCATGGCCCAAGGGTCCATGGGACATCACACCTAGGTTCTCTTTCTGTCGAGTAATATATATCTTACAAGGAGAGAAATCCAGAAAGAAGAGGTAACAGCTAGTCCAATATCATCAACATCACATATCCAGGATTTACCAGGGAAACAGAGCAACTTTTTGCCTTCTTTCTAAAAACATGAAATTAGTTTACTAACAACTACTAAAAGTTTCATGACATCCCATGGTGAGATGCTCTGCTGCATGTAATCTTCAAACATGGAGAAGAGAGAGAAAGAGAGAGCTACAGAGTGCAAAATGGGGGACAAACAAACTGAGACTAACAGAATGGTAACTTATGCCAAAAATTCTGTGTTAAGTTCAGTAAGCAGGAAATTACATGAAAATAAGTTCTTGGAGAATTATGCAAACCAATGAACTAGATGCAATTGTATTTCTCTTCCCATCAAAAATCCACCTTAGAATAATTTTGAACTGAAATTTTGTCTTTTGAGAGGTGTTGGCGAGGAGCCCAAATTGATGACATGGCAGCCCCCTTGGTGATACAATACTGCCCCCTTCTTTTCCCACTCTGAAGATTGAAATGTATCCCACAACAGCCACTAACATACAGGCCAGGATATTACTCCCCCTCCCCCAATTTAGATTCTTTATCATCTTTAAAATTCAGCAAGATTCAAATACAATCAAACAATACAATAAATGAATAAATAAATGATAGCTTCCTTTAAAGGCTGCCAGGCAATAATGCTTGTCTACCACCCCAAAATGACTTTTGCTCTCAATATAGCCTATATTTATAGTGTTTTTGGGACACTTTTTCTTTTTAAAATAATATTTTAAAAACAAAAACAACATTCTGGCAAAGAGTTTAATCTTCTTGCTTAAATCACTCCTCACTCATCTATCATATACTGGTGATATGATGGAGATAATCCTACAACAGTACTTAATCAAAATATTTTAAAGCCATTCATGCAATGGAGGCACTTGCACAGAATAAAAATCCATAGTATTTGAAGGTAAATCATAGCATTACCTTAAAAATTCTGCCAACATCCTATTTGATTTCATCCGCACCTTCCTCCGATGGAACAAGAAACAAAAGATAATGGTATTATATGGTGTAATGCTCAGAATGTAAAGCATTGTAAATCCCATTGTGCCAGTTCTTTCATTCAATATGTACCTTTCTCTGCTTGTCCTCCTTTTCTTACGACAAGTTAGAATACAACCTGAATCCCTGACTGCTTGAACAAGAGAAAAAGCGACTGTATATGAACAGAGGGTATTGTTTTTCTCCCTTTCCTTTTAAACAAAAAGTAAGGCACTATTAGGAACGAATCAAAGCATAACTGACTTTATACTTTCTTGCTCTGAACAATAACATTGTATGGTATTGCTTCAGCTACTGCTGCTGTTTTGAAACTATCCATGTCCTAAGCCTAGATCAATAGAGAGCATCATTTTATAAATTTGAAAAGGAACTTTGAGTTTTGTCATCTCCAAAAGTCTTAAACTATTATTTTATAATGCATAATGCCTGCAGGTGCCCTTCTAAGATCTGGATCTTACTGAGGGAAGTCCGGCTCATACACATGTTAAGAGACAATCCTTCCCTGGAGAGCAAAAGCATACAAGAAAGACAAAGAAGAAGAGAAAAGAAATAGATGGAAGAAACACATACTAACTGAAATAAAGTAATCTAAAATCACCAGGTAGCCCATCTATTGTTTGTCTCAAATAATTTTATCATTTGAGTGTCAATCATTTGTTAAGTAAATTGATATTTTGCCAGAATACAGAGGTCCCATTTTACATATTAGCTTGAGCAGTGTGCTTGCTATACTCACTCTGGTTGCACCCACGTGGTTTACTGGTAAAATCTACCCTTATGATTAGAACAAAGTGGTGTAAAACAAGTGGATGCCTGGTGCTGGTACAGGAATAACCACCACATTTATTATGCTGTTCCATGGGTAACCACCTCCCGGCTATAAATATTGCTGATATCATCCTGTTTCTACTAAGATGTTCAGGTTCATGGGTCTTATAAAGAGGTGAATAGCTTGATTGCAACTACAAGCAGAACAAGATAAGGGACACGAGGAAGTCAACTGCAAGAAGTCTAGGAAAAAGTTCTGACTTTGCGAATCTCAAAATGTGAACTTTTCCTAGTTCAGCTTTGAGTCAAGATACAGTTTCACTTGAACTGGACTAATTTCAGAATAGGCTCTATAGCCTACAATCACAACTATATACTTATGTACAGAGTGGACCAAATGTTAGAAAGGGGTCCTCTATAATCTGTATAGAGCCCTTGGTAGCTCAGCAGATTAAACCTCTGAGCTGTTGAACTTGCTGTCTGAAATGTCAGTGGTTCAAATCCAGGGAGCCAACCTAGCAGTTCGGAAACATGCAAATGTAAGTAGATCAATGGGTATGGCTCCAGGAGGAAGGTAATGGTGCTCCATGAAGTCATGCTGGCCACATGACCTTGGAGGCATCTATTGGACAATGCCAGCTCTTTAGTTTAGAAATGGAGATGAGCACCACACCCCAGAGTCGGGTTGTTGTTGTTGTTATTCCAAAATATCCTTGAGGTGTTTTAAAAGTTTATTATGAATATTGTAAAATCTCATATAATTGTTATCCAATATGCCATTCTGTATAGTCCCATAGAAGTAACTTTTCCAAGCTCTGCTGAGAAGAAGAAAAGATAAAACTGAGAGAGTAATTTATTGTAACCTGAAGACATGAACAGAATGTTGAAAAACTCAGGATAAATGAAAGAAAGTACTCCTTTATATAGTGGTGGAATTCACAGTTTGATGGCTGCCATCTTGGAAGATTTTAAAGAGGGATCAAACAAACTGGCTTATGACAAGTCTATCTCTGGCTACTTGTCATGATGGTTGCTGCTGCTGTTATGTACTTTCAAGTCATTTCCTATTCATGATGACACTAAAGCAAAATTATAATGGGATTTTCTAGGGCTAAGAGTGTGTAATTCACCCAAAATTGCCCAATGAGCTTCCTTGACCAAGCGGGGAATTGAACGCAGTTCTCCAGAATCATAGTCCAATACGCAAATCACTACATCACACATACCTCTGTATCTTAGGTGATATATTTCTAAATTCAAGTTGCTGGGCTACAGAAGCATGAGATTACTGCTATGTTGTATCCTGTTAGTGAGATCTCTCTTACTATCTGCTTGAAACCTGTGAAAACATAGATCATTGGTCCAGTCTAGTGAAGCTGTTCTTCATATCAAAAAAATACCAACTTGAACACATTCATTTTCATATGATTTCATCTATAAATCAGTATTATTCTCCCCCAGTTTTACATATGAAATTTAATGGCCTACACTGGCAGCACTGAATGCTTAGTGCAAATAATATTGGTACTTTCTTCTGCTAAAACTACTCGACCTTTCATTCTCACCTTGTCAGTATCAGTGACTCTAAACTGGAAGACTGGAAACCACCCACTTTGTTCAACAAATGATATTACACAAGCCCACTTTTGGGCCTTGTCAGTCAAGGGAATGCTTGCTTCATGCTGCTGCTTGTGGATTCTTCTATTCATTGACATTTGTGCAGTTCAGCTGTTGCAGTCAGAACGAAGGGAAAAGGTATGCAAGACCTGTGTTTTAGGGGCACAGAGCAACAGAACAAGGGAGCTTAAGGTTATGAAATAACAGTATCAACCACAGAAAAGCAAGAAACCAGACAGCTCATCCCTCTGCTGAGAGAAATATACAAGGAAAACAGATGCAAGACTCAAGCACTACCATAAATAGCATGCACAGAATGATATATCAAAAGTAAAGAAAGATCAAAGTGATATTTCAGAAATAATGATCCTGATTAAGTTCTTAGATCCCTTACCTTTGCACTGCCTATGGCAGCAGCTACAAATGGGGGCTATCATTAGTCCTCCTAGAAGGAGGGAGAGAAGCCTAGAAATATTATGATGCTAAGCATCCTGACACAGGATGAGAGGGGACTGAAATAGGATGGACGAAAAGAACTCTGCCCCATTGCTCTCAACTTTGGTCATTGCTTAACCCACTCATCCTTCCTGGGGGTTAGTATAATCATCTCTCCACATTTGAAGCTTTGACTTTTGTAAATTTGATATTTTTATAGATATGATTAAAATGTTCTTTCTAGGAATCTCTAGATCCTCCTGGTTAATTTCTATGGTCAGTTTCCTCTGGTCATGCTGGAAAACCTCGAGATTTCTAGAGAGAACACCTTTCTTGGGACCTCATCACTTTAAGGCTGGGATTCACCATACACCATGGAGAATCTGGCAGGCCCTGCATGGAGAACCCATTGCCCTCTACCCCACATCACCTGGCTCCCCTCTTACCTCATCCGATGTGCGGAAGCATCACTACTCAGTTCCCCCGTTATTTCCTATTCAACATGGGAAACCTCCCATGTTGCCACCACTGCCTCCAGTGACACTGCCACTTCCCTTGAGGCACAGAGCCCCCCCCCCCCTGAAGTAGATCAGTCATGTGATGAGAGCCAATGGGCCTCCGTGTCTCAAGTGAAGTAGAAGTGTTGTAGTATGGGCAATTTATTTTGCCAGTCTCATGAGGTCGAAAGAATCTCTAGGTTCACCAGTGAGATTTTATAGTCAGCTTCTAGTGGAATTCAACTTTGGAAGATCTAGCATTTCCTAGAAAGTCGTTATCTCGGGTTAAACAAAAGATAATTGCTTTCTTCATGATTTCTCACTTCCATGGGGTCCTTTGACTCTAATCCCTTCAAATGTGGATGGCTGATTGTACAAGCTGTGACAAAGCATTTACTTTCCCTTTGGCATGATTACATAGCTTTGAGGCGTAGCAGTTAAGGTGGCCTTAAACTCCATTAATTCTGCAATCCAGATGCACCATCAATGATGCCAAGGGACAACATAAACTGTTCTGTCAGGCAGCAGGTCATGCTCCACACTGAGTGCTTTCTTCTCAGACTGATACATTATGGGTGAGATAACCAAAAAGAATGCTTGTGGTCCTGTCACAACTCTCCTACAACACCGTCATTATATGGGGAGGGAGAAATGATACTAACTAAAGTACTATGGCTTGGTATACTCTGTAAAAGCATGCTGGCTGCCTTCCTGTCTAGTACTTTTGGGGCAAAATTACCTCTGTCATCCCTGAAACCATGATATCAGGAAGCAAATGCTTCCGGTGTAGCATTTGCAAAATAAAATCAGTGGTTCTCTGTAATGGCTGCTTACCAGTTGCCTTGCTATTTTACAACATACTGATAAAAGAAAAAAGAAAACATTATGGCAAAACGGCATACTTTGTTGAAGGAGACAGATAAATGTTTCCATTATGTTTTTCCCTCTCAAGGCACCGACAGAGTGAAGGCAAAGACAAAGAGAAAATGAAGACAATGATGAAGAAGAAAGCAGCAGCTGTTTTATAGTAGCCCTCTTCTTTATGTTTCTTTGTGATTTGATATTGCAAATCAAAAGTGTGGGAAGGGGGAGGAATATTGTTTGTTATCTATTTGACCTGTTTCCTGCAGTGTCAATCTGATGAGAAAAATACAGACAAAGAGAGAGGTGGCTTGGGATAACATAAGAGATAGATTAACCCTATGTGGTTATCATCTAAGTGTCAATAACAAAATGTGAATGGGCTCCAGCATTGTTTCCCTTGAAATTTCCAGTCTCACACCTGTCATACCTCAAGATAACTATCCATCATGGAGTCAAAGTGGCAAGCAACTGTGTGGTCCTTTGATAAGTAACAGTGACACAATTTGTCTCTTTCTCTTCCCACAGATTTCAAGTAATGGGCTAACAGCAGGTTAAGGACAGCAGAAGAGTGGGTCTGAATGACTGTTCAAGCAACAAAGCAAGCACAGCTGCAAAAACAGCCTGTAAAACACTTGGTTTGAGATGAATATTGGAAGTAGCATGTAAAATTAAAACCAAATCAATCATAAAAAGCACTATTCATAAAAGAAAATTATTTTCCCATATATTGGAAACCCCTTTAATAGAGCGTGGTGGTTAAAAGCCAAGCCATAACCAAGGGAAGAACTGTTTCCAACGAGACAATATAAATTAATGTTTGGAAATAATACCAAACAGCTTGTCTCTTTTTCTGATCTTTCTTTCTTTTTCTTTCATTCTTTCTTTCTTCTTGGGGCAAAGGGAGAGAAGTCCAGTATCTTTCTTATAAGCTAGAAATTAGACTTTTTGTTTCAAAACAAAACTGCTTGTTATAATATTTATCATCTAAAAAGATTATCAGAGCAGTTTATAAATTGATAATTTCACAGTTGCCCATCATTAATTAACTCACTGATCAGGGAATAAGCCCTACTGATGTCACTGAGTTTTACCTCTGAGTAAATGTGTGGAGTCCATTGTAATCTATTTACAATAGGAATGTATATCTTCACTAAATCTCAAAGAAACAGCAAGTAATTTTAGTGATTTAGTAAAAGTCTGGGCAGTTTTCAAAGACAATTTGCCATTTGAAATTTATTTTGCACAATAGTCACATGTGGTTAGTTTTTTTATTGAAAGTATAATTTTCTTCACAGGAAAATATTTTATAAACAAAAAAAATTACTTTTATGTAGCGATATTGTTTGTGCAGAAAAAGTTGTTTCCTGTACAAAGCAATGAGATGAAAATTTTTGTCACTCTAAAGATTCTTGCCAGTTTAGGATTTTTCTCATCAGAAAAATCAGAAAAAAAAACTTTCAAATATATGAAATATTGTTTCTCCCCTCCCTCCCCTCTTACTTTACAATGATAGCTCCTGTGTATCAATTTCTTGGGGAAACTACATGAGATGGTGCAAACTACATCATATTTTATCAATCATAGTAGATGTCTTGGGCTTTTGTTTTATTTTTTCACTAAAGTGTGCATCATATTGAATGGTACAGGACTAACTTTCAGACTATAACTGTTTTCTTCAGCCATCAAACAAATATATCCAGACAGGCAGAGAAAAACCAACTTTGAAATTTCCATTGCTACCTTGATCTCTCCAAGGTATCTCAGAGTGGTCTTAGTCAAAATAATTTGTTTTTAGCATAAATTTGCTGTATAGTATGACCCCCAAAGTCATGAGTCTTGTATCTGTCATAAGTACCACTTTTGCACAATTTTGCCAAAAAAGGGGGTTTGAGTGGGGAAAACATGATTTTGATGCAAACTCCTTCAAATATTGTGTGAAAAAAATGTTTTCTGCAAACTATACTTTTTTACAAAAAAAATCCATAAATTATTTTTTTAACAAGAATCCAAAGTGGGAACTATAATCAAACATGCAGGAAAAACTGTCATAAGCAAGTCCAGCAGGGAGAAAAGGTTTGGCAAAAATGTTCAATAATGCAACTTGTGTATTTGTGTCTATTTATATCTCATCCTATTTCATCATCCACCATCAGTTGGGGAGCGCCTTCCCTCCAACTCCAACTGCCACTCAGTAGCTATAAAGTGAAGAGGGGGCAGCCAGATTTTAGGGGTGTGCACAACTCAAAAAAAAAACCTGCTTCATTTCTCTTAACAAAAATCACATGACCCCCATTTTGATTCCATTTTGATTTTAATAAAGTCATAAGGGTCAATGTCAAAACTATTCCAGAGTTCCAAAAATGTTTTTTTTTTGTTTTGTTTATTTGTTCCATCACTTCTGACTCTTCGTGGCCTCATGGACCAGACCACGCCAGAGCTTCTTGTCAGCCATTGCCACCCCAGCACCTTCAAGGTCAAGCCAGTCACTTCAAGGATAACATACATCCATCTTGCCCTTGGTCAGCCCCTCTTCCTTTTCCTTCCATTTTCACCAGCATCATTATCTTCTCCAAGCTTTCCTGTCTTCTCATTATTTGGCCAAAGTACTTCATCCCTCCCTCAGTTTTAGATCTATCGTTGTCTCCTTGAATTTTCTATGCAACAATGATGCAACATAACCAGGGCATCATTCCTCCCTCCCCCCCCCCCCAAGTTTCAGAAAGATAAGATATGCACATTCACTAATTTTTAGGGAATTTTAACCAACATAAACTTAACAGTACTATTTCACAGAAAGACCCCAGGGCCATCCAGTCCAACCCCCTTCTGCCAGGCAGGAAAAGCACAGTCAAAGCACCCCCAACAGATACCCATCCAGCCTTTGAAATAATAATAGGAAGCCTACTAGGTAAACTTTGGAGTTATTGCCTCTCAACCTTGCCTACCTCACAGGGTTGATTCAACTCCCAACAATCCCCTTTTATCTCAAACACAGGTTTTCCCTCACCCAAACTTTCAGGGTGGAGGAGGCGGCAGCACAAGGCAGTAAGCAAACTTCTGGGAAATGTAGCTTGGGAAGGTGAAGACCCCTGTATCAGAGAATTCAAAAGACCCCACCCTAAACTACATTTCCCAGAATTCTGCTCACTTCAGAAAACAGGGGCTGCCTGTGTTAAATCTCGATGTGATGGTCTCTGCCTGTCTTTCTCTAGCTAGCCATGTGCTGGAGGGGCTTCTTCCTTTCCTGGCCATCCAGCCATGCATTCCTCCCTTTCACCTACCCGGGGCCCCCTTGCTGCCCCCTTTGGGGAAAAAGCCCTGGGACCCTTTGGGGGAACCAAACCCAGCACTTTTGGGAGAGAAGCAGCGCCCGCAACAGAGACCTGGGGCCACTTACAAGAATTACATAACTCTTCTGAAAAATCATAGGTCAGTGTTTTGAATCTTAAGTTTTTTGCATGGGCCCCACTCAGTTTTCAAATTGCATCATATGATCAGATCTTATGAAATAGATCCAACATACAATGCACAAATGACTTTTTGCAAAACCCCATCAAATTACCAAAATGCAAAGCTAGATGTTACTTAGAGTTCACTATGTATAGTCTATGTCATTTCTTTGGGTTAATCTCCAGAGGAATACAGTACTTCTTCAGCCAATTTGGGAACCGTCTATTGGGGAGGTTACTTTTAATGGTGGCCTGCTCTCATGAAGTCAACTGAATCTATGCTATGTCACCTAAGCCTTCTAGAGCTCATACTGCCAGCAGGGCTAACTTTCTGCTATTGCTCTTTGAATAAAAATAGCTTTAAACACTTGGCTTGTTAACTGCTTTGTTACAACTCATGCAGTTCCTTAGAGGAAAAGATTCTATTAAGTATGGAGCAATCCCTGCTAAGAAACAAGAGCTTGATCGGTGCCTTGACATATGAAATAAAAGACAAATATGATCATATTCCCAAAGAAATGTCACTGACTCACATAAGTGGTTGTGACATCTTTGTGACAAATTACAAAGACAGTGTATCATAAGCATTGTGCAGCTTAGCACACACCTAGGACCATTTCTCGTTGTTCTGACAATATGAACATTAATAAGTTCTCCTTAGGGACTTCTATCATCACAGATTTCTGGACAACTTCTAACATCCATATTCTGATGGTTAATGAAATGCCTCAAAACATTCCTTCTTCTCCTTCAATTGTAAAACTCTTCCCTATATTGGAAATGTGTAGCAAATAAGTAGGAATACTCAGGGATCTGAGAAATCATTAATGCTGCATAATCATCATTTCTTTAAAAAAAAACTTTTTAAAACTTGGAAACAGCTAACCTCAACTTGGTGCATACTCTATGAATTGGACTATGGAGCTGGTTACAGCAAAAAGCTGCTGGCTAATATTATAGGAGACCTTTTCAAAACAGGGTATTTGTTGTTTATTGTGTGTCTTCAAGTTATATCCAAGTTATGGTGATCTAACATGAACTTATTAAAGAGTTTTCTGAGGCGAAGAGTATGTTACTCATGTGTCACCCAATGATTCTTGATGGCCCAGTGAGAGATCAAACCCTAGTCCAATGCTCATACCACTACATCACACTGTCTCTCAAAAATAGAGTATACTGCTGAGTAAATACAGGAGTCTTGGCCATGTGGATGGGCAATGAGCAGCAGATATATGGCATACTTTGCAAAACTACTATGTTGTTGTTTGCCTTTAAGGGATTTCTGAGATATGGTAAACCTAAATCAAGTCTATCATGGAGTTTCCTCAGCAAAATTCACTTGAAGGGGGTTGTCATTGGCTTCCTATGAAGCTGAGAAAGTCTAACTTGTCTAATCTCACTCAGTGAATTTTCATGGGTGAATGGGGATCCAAAGCCTGGTAATCCATAGTCTAGTCCAACCGTCAAACCATTACACCATGCTGCCTCTTGCATTAATTCAGTTTTCAACTAATTGGAGCACACTAATCACAAGGCTGCACTATTTTGCAAAATACCAGCTAGTGTATATCTTGTTCAATTTGGCTTGCATTGGGCTTTGGAAAAAATACTTTTTCTTGCTACCATAATTATCATTTTGCAGCACAGTTCTGTGGATGCTTCTTCAGAAGTCTCACTTGGTCCAATGGTACTATTTTTAGGGTGACCCTCGTGGCATTTTCTTGGTAAGTTTTAACAAGTTTTCAATTGCTTTCCTCTTAGGTTGAGAGAATGTGACTTGCCCAAGGTTTTTATGATTGTGTGAGATTAAAACAGAACATCTACATAGCAGTTTGTAATATGGAGTGTGTTATCAGGCAAATATGTGCAAGATTGCAGTATTTGCATGATTTCTATCATCCTTGTAGTGTTTTAAGCCACTACTGGGGCAGGGTAAAACTCTGTACTACTGTAACATTTTCCAGACAAATAAAAAGAGTTCAAAGGGCAACAAAATGACTTTTTAAGGTGTGATTTAATAATATAACCATTGCAGAGTTAATGCGGCCTGTGTTGCAGGAGCAAAAGCTCTAAGCAAGTCGCCTTTCTTTCTGTCTCTTTCTCTCTTTAAGCTTTATTTATAGCCTTGCAAAATACTTGCATTCACATAACCTGCCTTTGCAGACTTGCCAGAAGATTAATGATATCACAGTGTTCTTGAGAACAGAAATGTGTCTACCACAGTGTTGAATAATCTCTCCTTTCACACATTAAAAGTGAGATGAGGCCTACTTTAGAAAGCAAGGACAATGTGTCACACAGAGTCGGCTTACAGACATACCACGGTAGCTGTCCTGAATCACAAATTGCTTTTGCATGAGGTATTCTGATTATTAAAATGTAAAGCTTCGACAGTATAGCCTCCTGATCTCTGGACTGTCAGTTATATGAAATAGTGACTTTGAAGGGGTCCAGACTTTTTCACATGATCTGCTACTGAAAACCTGTATGTGTGAAAGAATGCAATCCATCCCACAGTTTGTCACTCTTTAGCCCTGTAACTCCCATTTGTTTGTTTTAATGGGAACATTTATATGCAATAAATGAGGTAAAGAAGTTACTTTGGGACTCTTTTTAGAGAGATAAAGTGAAGTAGAAATAAAACCATCACCATCATCATCTCCCCCATGGCTGGAGCCATCACAAACAGAGCAGAATTCCCAGAATCTTCCAGCTACATGGCTGAGGAATTTGGGGAGTTGTTGTTCAAAAATGAAAATTACCCAAATTCTTGCTCTAAAAATATGCAGATCTTCCAGTGAGTATGCTTCTTTTATTTAAAAAGATGATATACATTATAATTTGCCTGAGATAGATCTGTTTTCTGGTAGCATTTTCAGGTATCATCTAGACTTTCCCCTTTTTTGTTGGGCAGAAGAATTTTAGGGATGATTTCACAATTAGGTTGCTAAAGCTGGTGAGTGTTTTCCAAGTTTTATCACAGCTCTCATTCCCCTACTCTGTTGTCTTTGAAAGTGAGCCATGGATCCTTGTTTCTCTAACATGTTCATGCAAATACCTGGCTGTTGGAACAACAGCCAGCCTACTGTTTCCCTTTGGTACCTTCTTCTCCCCAAAATGCAGATGCTAAACATTTTTCAGTGTGTTTAGGTATGTGACCAGCAGGTACAGGTGGGCCTTTAACAATATGCAATAGTGTGGGAGGGGAAGACAGCTGGACTCTTTGATATGAGAGGATAAAAGTTACACAAATACAAGAGTGTTGCAATTTTCATCAGGGACATGTTGGAGGGTATTTTAAAAGCCCCACTTTCTGACCATTGATGGTCTACAGCAGTGATTACAAAAATACCTTCAGATATACAAGACCTTCAAATCTCCCAGCCCACATGAGTCCTAGGAATTATACTAGAGAAAGTTACTTTCCTGAGCTAAAGACTCAGGAAAGATCCAAATGCACACATACAATTCTACTGCTGATTCCAGGCAAGTAAAACTAGAGGGAAGGGAATGCGAGCAAATCCCCCCTCCCAATCTTCCCCCCAGGCTTATAGTGCATCTCATGTGATCAGCAGTCATATCCCTGATGGTTTCAATTTCAGATTATTTCCAGTCTATTTTTTTTCTTTTGGGCAGGTATAATTAGGTGGGAGCCTTGAGTTTTGGAAGAAGGCAAAACAGCAGCATTCTGGAGAAGTTTTGAGCTATGGATAAAAGAAGCTTCAATAGCCTCTGCCCTGTATTGTAAAATTGTAAAATGAGAATCAAATACTGTCCATTTCAATAAAAGTGCCAGAAATGAAGACACCAAGGATGGCTATGGATTACCTACTTTTAGTGGGTATATTTAAAAATTAATGCAAGATTTTTATGCATGAATGGACAACAGCTAAAGAATAAGTCCAGGTTATGCTGTGCTCATTGCAGAGGGAGGAATAGACTTTCAATCACAAATATATTTTGGACTTGTCTTGCATATGTAACAAAGTAGATGTTGTGGTTTGTGTTGTTATTACAAAGAACATGGATCAGTATGGATGAGAAACATTACAGATGAGTCACTGTTTTGTATTATGTAGAGGTGTGCATGATTCCTTTTTGTGATATGGGATTCAGGGAATTTTGGTGATCCAGTAGCTGGACCACTGAAAATGGACCAGATGGGAGGCAGCCAAGGCTCAGCCAGAATGGATTACAAGTAGCCGGATCTTTCAGCTAATTGGGCTGAGTGGCACTCTACCTGAGACGGAGACCATAGTGTGTGAGCAGTCTCTCAAATCAGGCAATAGCGAGCACCTGGCGGTGTTGGCTTCCCCTCTTCTTTCTTTCCTGGCAGCCTCCTCTATCCCTTCCTGAAGCTCATGCCCACCAGTGGGGTGCCTGCTTGAGGCAAATAAGGCTGGAAAGAGAGATGAGAAATAGGCAGGAAAGACTTCCCTAGGACTCTCCTCCAGAGAAGGGTCCACCAGGAACTCACTTTCCCAGCAGCAGTTTGCACAGTGCAGGCACTGAAGGAGCCTCTGTGCTTGTGATGAACCATGGGCCTTGTAGTCCTGCTCAGGACATTGTAATCCCTGATGAAGATGAAAACTTGGGTTTTTTACCTTCCCAGTCTGAACTGGATTCCTCTCAGCCAGATCCTTCCCAGGCAGATCTGGAAACCTTGCACCTGCAAGAAAGTTGTGCCCCAGAAGTATGTCAAACAACCCCAGAGCCTACTTCTCCCGTGTTCTTGCGCCGGGAGTTTTGTAAACAACAGAGAAGTTTGGATTCAGCTTCGCGCAGGAGTGCGAGGATAGCAGCTAAGAATGTTGCCAATTAACATTGGTTCTCGTGAGAATCTTTAAGGAGTTTAACATCTGGTCTCAGAGTTTAGCTTTCGTTTCTGATTCCCAGAGAACCGCTTTGGTGAGAAAGTTGGACTCTATATAGGTGTTTTGCCCGCGTAGCAACTTCGCGGAGTCAATTCGTCAGCCTACGGAGCGAGTTGTGTCTGGACAGCGCGCTCCGATTCAAGCCTCGCTTCAGCTCAAGCCTTGCCTTGCTATCCAGCCTTCGCCTTGCTTCCCAGCCTTTGTTTTCCTACGGACTTTGCCTTGTTTCCCAGGACTAATCCTTGCCTTGTTTCACGGATTTTACCAAGTTATTCCACGGACCTTGTTCTTGTTCTTAGTTACCTTGTTCCACGTTCAAGCCTTGTTTCAAGTATCAAGTTATTTCCTAGCCACGCTCAAGTTTTATGGACTAAGGACCTTGTCATCTCCCCTCACTTTGCTTGGCAAAGTGAGTGTTTCGGTTATTGGATTACAACTTTGGACCTTAATATTTCTTATTGGACATTGCTTTTTTGGACTAATTCTGACCTTTCCTGAAGGGTCTAATTCTGGACTATTTTCTATACTTGTTTTTATTAACTTTATATATTCCTTCAATAAAGATATTAGTTAGATTCTGGCCTCTGTGTATGGTTATTGGTGCCTCTGCCGCCTGGGTCGTGACAGTTTGACTCCGCCACCCATAAGCACCAACTAACCGAGGCCAGGATGTCTACCGGAGCCGCGCCGGCTGGACAGCCGCTCAGCTACACCATCAGCAAGGACGAAGTGGACCGCATCCGGGACAGACTCAACGCGCAGGATGGAGAAATAAAAGGGTTGAGGGAGCGCGGAGTTCGCCTCCCGGCCATGGCGTTGCCTACCAAGTTTTCTGGAGAAGCTGCTAAGGTTCATGTTTTCCGCCGCCAATGTCAAGCTTATCTAGAGGCCCGTGATGCCGAGTTTCCCCAAGAAGACATCAAGGTGGCGTGGGTCTACAGTCTTCTAGACGGACCAGCGGCTAGCTGGGCGACGGCCCTGTTTGATCAAGCCTCCCCCCACCTAAGTTCAGCACAACGCTTCTTGGATCACCTTAAGGAGACCTGGGGAATCGAGGACAATTTGGAGGCAGCCGGTCACAAACTCCGGCGCCTCCTTCAAGGAGACAGACCCATGTCTCAGTACATAGCCGAGTTCCGCGTGCTGGCCCACAACACCGGCTGGAACGATGTAGCCCTCAGAGGACAATTTCGGGAGGGTCTCAACATTGAAATGCTGGAAGAAATCTCCAAGGTGGATCCTCCCCAGACCCTCGAGGCACTCATTGATCAATGTTTACGGGCTGAAGTCATGATTGCCAACAGGAAACAATGGGTTCGAGGCCAGGGCGGTAGAGCCGGGGCAAAACCCCCCGCTCCCGCCAGTGTTCAGCCACGTCCGGTGTGGAGACCCCCGCCGCCAACCCCATACCCCAGAGGAGGCGAGGAGGTGCCGATGCAGTTGGGCAATGTGCGTCCCAGACTAGATGCCGCCGAGAAGGCCCGTCGTCAACGCTTGAACCTCTGCTGGTACTGCGGGAACGGGGGCCACTTCGCCAGAGAGTGCCCAGCCAAAGGGAAGCCTGCCGCCCGTCTTGCGGCGGCGTCCTCCACGGAGTCGAAGGCGTCTGAGCCGACTGGCACACAGCCGGCGGGGGAAGCCAACGACCGGGTGTAGAGAGGCTCGCCAACCCGGTCAAAAAATCCATCCAAGAGCCGCCAACCGGGGTCCTGTTCCTTCTCGTGGTCACATTATGGTCAGCAAAAAGGGGACCCGTCATGATCCACGCCATGATAGACTCTGGAGCTACCAACAATTTCATCGATAGAGAGTATGCCGACTCTCTGGGATTACAATATCATGATTTCAAGAATGCCCGTGTGGTGCAAGCCATAGACGGCCGTCCCCTCAAGACGGGCCCCGTAAGCCAGTGGTCGGAACCCACCAGGATGTGGATAAGGGAACATATGGAAGAGATTTCCTTCTTTGTTACCGAGGTTCCCCATTTCCCTGTGATTTTGGGAATTCCATGGCTGACACTCCACGACCCTAACATCTCCTGGTCCAACAGAGAACTGCAGTTTGCTTCACCGTACTGCCAAAACCATTGCCTCGTAGCCAAGGTATGCCATGCCACAGACTCCGAGCCCATCATCACCTTGCCAAAGAAGTACTCCGAGTATTGGGATGTATTCAATGAGAAAGAAGCCGAAAAATTACCCCCACATAGACCTTATGACTGTGCCATTGACTTGGTGGAGGGGGCCCCGATCCCGCGAGGGCATCTCTACTCCCTGACTGAACCAGAGCAAGAAGCTCTCAGGGAATTCTTAGAGACAAACCTTCGCAAGGGGTTCATCAGACCCTCTCAATCCCCAGCCGCCTCCCCAGTGATGTTTGTGAAGAAGAAGTCAGGGGAATTACGCTTGGTGGTGGACTACAGAGCATTGAACAATATCACCAAGCGGAACAGCTATCCCCTGCCCTTAATCTCGGATCTACTGGACCGACTTCGAGGAGCCAAGGTCTACACCAAGCTGGATCTTCGGGGGGCTTATAATCTAGTTCGCATCAGAGAAGGGGACGAGTGGAAGACCGCCTTCCAGACTAAATTCGGATTATTCGAGTCCCGAGTTATGAATTTCGGTTTATGCGGAGCTCCCGCAACGTTCCAGCATTTTGTCAACGATATTTTTCAGGACTATCTAGACAGATTCTTGATAATCTACCTGGACGATTTTTTGGTGTTTTCCAGATCACAATCAGAACATGAGAACCACGTCAAAATGGTGTTGCAACGGCTGCGGGATCATGGACTTTATGCCAAGCTAGAAAAATGCGCTTTTGATCTACAAGAGGTAGATTTCCTTGGCTACCGCATCTCGCCTCTAGGGCTTTCCATGGATCCAGCCAAAGTTTCAGCAGTATTGGAATGGCGGGCGCCAACTAACAAGAAAGAGGTGCAGCGTTTCTTGGGGTTCGCGAACTACTACCGCAAGTTCATTCCAGATTTTGCCCGCTGGTCCGACCCCATCACTAGCTGCATCCGTGGAAAGCAGCCTTTCCGCTGGACTGATCAAGCAGAGAAAGGGTTCCAGCAACTGAAGAAACTATTCACCTCCCAGCCAATTCTACAGCACCCAAATCCTGGAACCCCTTTTGTGGTGCAAGCGGACGCCTCTGATGTGGCAATTGGGGCTGTACTCTTACAACCGGTGGGAGATCACCTCCACCCCTGTGCCTTTTATTCTCGTCAACTAACCACACCAGAGAGGAATTACACCATTTGGGAAAAAGAACTACTGGCCATAAAGGCAGCCTTTGAAACTTGGAGACATTGGCTAGAAGGGGCCAAATTCCCCATTGAAGTCCACACTGATCATCGTAATCTAGAACATCTAAGAACTGCCCGCAAACTAAATCAGAGGCAGCAACGTTGGGCTTTATTCTTTGAACGTTTCAACTTCCAGATCCATTATGTGACCCCAGCTCAAACCAAGCAAGCAGACGCCCTGTCACGTAAACCGGAATACGCTGCAGGACGCAAGGAGACCTTTGAATCCCAACTGCTACAACCTGAGAACTTTGCCACGCTCACAGTGGGGAACACCAAATCCAGTCCCATTGGTTCAACTTCCCCTACTCCAGGACCCATCTGTGCTCAAGAAATCAGGGCTAGTCAGCAAGCAGATGCCTGGGCGCAGGACCAACTTCGCCAAGGTCTGCATTTTCCCTTTTCGCTTAAAGATGGGCTGCTCTGCTATAGAAATCATGTTTATATCCCACCCGGACCGGGCAGGGAAAAAGCGCTTCGTCTGTGTCATGACTGCAAACCAGCAGGACACTTCGGACTATTTAAAACCATGCATTTGATCCTAAGAGATTTTTGGTGGCCCAAGATCCGCAAGGATGTGGAAAAATATGTCAACACCTGCCCAGTATGCCAGCGCTCCAAGATACGAAGGGAGAAGCCCTCAGGGCTTTTGCACCCCCTTCCTACCCCATCTCGCCCATGGGAAATAATTTCCGCGGATTTCATCACTGACCTACCACCTTCCTGTGGATTCACCACGATCTTAGTGGTGGTGGACCTATTCACCAAGTTAGCCCATTTCATTCCCTGCGAAGGCCTCCCCACGGCCAAAGAAACTGCGGATCTATTTCTTCAGCATGTTTTCAGACTACATGGATTGCCCAAGAGTTTAGTCACAGACCGTGGATCTCAATTCACCTCTCGTTTTTGGAAGGCACTACAAAAACTACTGGGCATAGACTCTCGCTTATCTTCAGCTCATCATCCCCAAACAGATGGGCAAACGGAGCGCACCAATGCCACTTTGGAGCAGTATCTTCGCTGTTATGTAAACTACCAACAGGACAATTGGGCTTCTCTGTTACCACTGTCTGAGTTTGCCTACAATAATGGAGTTCAAGCTTCTACAAAAGAAACGCCGTTCTTTGCAAACTACGGTTTCCATCCACGTTTCTTTCCCCCTGTCATTGAAACTTCAGAAGTTCCCGCAGCAGAGGATTGGCTGCAGGAACTCACAGCGGTGCAACAACTTTTGCTCCAGCAACTGGACCAAGCCAAGGAGGACTATAAACGCCACGCTGACAAACACCGCCAGCCGGGCCCCGAAATCAAGGTAGGAGATCGGGTTTTTCTGTCCACTCGCTTTCTGCCCTCCCACCGCCCATGCCGGAAGTTAGATGCCCGCTTCATTGGCCCCTATCCAGTGGTGGCGCAATTAAACCCCGTGACTTTCAAACTCCAACTTCCGCGTTCAATGCGCATTCACCCAGTGTTTCACCGTTCCCTGCTCCTTCCGGCGGATGGTGTGCGTCCTGATACAGACCAACCGGCCCCCCCTCCTGTTTTGATGAATGGGGAGGAGGAGTTCGAGGTTGAGGACATTTTGGATTCTCGCTTTCATCGCCGCCGCCTACAATATCTCATTGACTGGGTGGGTTTTGGGCCTGAGGAACGCTCTTGGGAAGACGCCTCCACAGTCCATGCTCCTGATCTAACCCGTCGCTTCCATCTGACCTATCCCACCAAACCGCGACCTCGCGCCTCGGGGAGAGGACCCCAGTTTGGGAGGGGCCCTGAGGAGGGGGATAGTGTGATGAACCATGGGCCTTGTAGTCCTGCTCAGGACATTGTAATCCCTGATGAAGATGAAAACTTGGGTTTTTTACCTTCCCAGTCTGAACTGGATTCCTCTCAGCCAGATCCTTCCCAGGCAGATCTGGAAACCTTGCACCTGCAAGAAAGTTGTGCCCCAGAAGTATGTCAAACAACCCCAGAGCCTACTTCTCCCGTGTTCTTGCGCCGGGAGTTTTGTAAACAACAGAGAAGTTTGGATTCAGCTTCGCGCAGGAGTGCGAGGATAGCAGCTAAGAATGTTGCCAATTAACATTGGTTCTCGTGAGAATCTTTAAGGAGTTTAACATCTGGTCTCAGAGTTTAGCTTTCGTTTCTGATTCCCAGAGAACCGCTTTGGTGAGAAAGTTGGACTCTATATAGGTGTTTTGCCCGCGTAGCAACTTCGCGGAGTCAATTCGTCAGCCTACGGAGCGAGTTGTGTCTGGACAGCGCGCTCCGATTCAAGCCTCGCTTCAGCTCAAGCCTTGCCTTGCTATCCAGCCTTCGCCTTGCTTCCCAGCCTTTGTTTTCCTACGGACTTTGCCTTGTTTCCCAGGACTAATCCTTGCCTTGTTTCACGGATTTTACCAAGTTATTCCACGGACCTTGTTCTTGTTCTTAGTTACCTTGTTCCACGTTCAAGCCTTGTTTCAAGTATCAAGTTATTTCCTAGCCACGCTCAAGTTTTATGGACTAAGGACCTTGTCATCTCCCCTCACTTTGCTTGGCAAAGTGAGTGTTTCGGTTATTGGATTACAACTTTGGACCTTAATATTTCTTATTGGACATTGCTTTTTTGGACTAATTCTGACCTTTCCTGAAGGGTCTAATTCTGGACTATTTTCTATACTTGTTTTTATTAACTTTATATATTCCTTCAATAAAGATATTAGTTAGATTCTGGCCTCTGTGTATGGTTATTGGTGCCTCTGCCGCCTGGGTCGTGACAGTGCTCCCTCCTGGGGCATGATGGAAGTTGAGGTTTTTCCCTCTCACTGTGTGTTTCTCACATTTCTTACTCACTCAATCAGAGGACTGGTTGGCTGTATACAATATCCTCCCTTCTTGTGACACACACTGGTTGGGACTTCAGTTCCAAGAACTCCCTCTTGTGTTTTTTTAGATGTTATGGTAAAAAAAACTTTTTTAAAATCCCAAAAAATAGGGAAATTGGTAAAACATTCTGAAACTTAGCAGGCTTGCAGTTATAAATGTGGCCTACAAGTGAGGCAAGTTTCCTCCTGATAGACATAAAAATGACAGAGAAACAAGCCTCTACAGTTTCCCCATTGGTGCCAATTGATTGAATATCATGGGAACAAAAATGGCACCCCCCTCCGATTTCAGGAATTTCTCAGAAAACAGAATTTTGGGGGGGGGGGGGCTGAAAACAGACCAAAAATGGTACAATTTTGGAGTGTTGTACACACCCCTAGTGTTTAAAAGGAACAACAGAGCTATCCACTTTTGTGCTAAAGATGACCATCACTACCACTAATCAATGTATGCGGCCAAGAAAAACTTTTTTCCTCCCAGCACAATCTTTACCTGTGGGCTATTGATTTTAACTGAAAGCTCATTTTCTTTCTTTTTTGTCAGCACTGAGTCAATATACAAACTGGATAGACAAATGGCTGGGTTTCTGTTTGAAATAATAACAATAACAACAACAACAACAACTTCTTTATTTTTGTACCCTGCCTCCATCTCCATGAAACGATTTGGGGGTGGCTAACATGGGGCCAAGCCCAGGCAATTACAATAAAACAAAATAAAATACACACATGACACACGTCATCAACAGGTAAAAATACTAACACAGTAACATAATAAAACAGTCAAATATTAACAATAACCTAATAAAACATAATATAAAAACAGGACAGGAATTAAATGGGGGTGAACTGGGCCAAAGTACAAGGAGTGAACATTATAAACTCCATGGGTGAGGTAGATAAAGATAAAGTGCTGCATTTAGTGAAAGACTTGGGGTGGGATAGACGATGAAGTTATTCTCAACTGAGGGACAGATAAAGTACATCAGATAGACAATCGACACTGAGACAGGACTTGTCATGGGGATTAATTATTCATTCTTCAAAAGCACACTGGAAAAGCCAAGTTTTTTAAACTTTTCCTAAACGCTGACAGGAACATCAGCCTCCATGGAAGGAAGATCCCCAAGAGAGCTCAGGAGTCTGTCTGGATCCATAAGTCTCCTGGGGTGGATTATTTTAATCGGCCCACCACCCCTGCGGAAGCTCGGGGTCACAGTGAGTCTTAAACTGATCAGATGGTGGTCGGACCATGACAAAGGAATAATATTTTTCTCTTCCACTCTGACTGCTCCACCATCCACAACAAAAACCAGATCAAGTGACATAGGTGGTTCTTCAGTCCTTATCAGCAGATTTTTAAACACCTAGGGTATAGCACTTTGACATCATTTTAACTTTTTTAACTTCATGCTGTGGAATTCTAGAATAGCTGTTTGGTGATGGTCCTCAGGAATTTTTGCAAGCAGGTGTTAGAGCTCCCCAGTGGATCCTAAGTCTCTTGTGAATTGAATCATGATGTATAGAAAAGGATCAAAATGCTATAACTGTTTAGCAGTATAGTGCTGAAAATGTAACAAGAATACTCATCTAGATATAAGCTTTAATCCCGTAAAACAACATATTTAGCTCTGTTGCTGGTATCACATGTAATGCAACTCTGCACTAGAGTTGAGATTCTGCATCGTCAATGTAATTGATGAAATGCTGGTAATCACATCTAATGATACTACTCCCCCAAAACAACTACCTTTGCAGTGTAGTAGCACCCTGATCAAAGCACTAAAAAATATTGCAAACTAAGACACTGGAAGATGATTCCTGCAGTGCTCTTCTGGAGAGATTTCTTGGAGTTCTGCCATAGCTGCTTATCCCAGGGTTCCCCATGGCAGGGATAGTGTATATGTCATTTCTCACTGTCCTGATCTCCAGTGCCTTCAGCTGGGATGCTGCCAGATTGGAAAGACATGTTTGAGAGGAGGAGGTCATGTTCAGTCTTGCTTACAATCTCATAACTGCATAACCAGATGTCAGCCTAGGTTGCAAAGTGCCATAATACCACTTGTATTTTCATAGTAAACTGACCACATTCAAACAAATTCTGCAAGATTGATGAACTAGGCTGTACATAGCATTTCACTCATACCTTCAACCTGCTTAGTAATTCCATGTTGGGGAACTGGCTGAAGGACGATGAACAGAATTTGGAAATATCTGTTGGATTGCAGAATCACAGGTGAAATAAAGGCTTCAGCTCCCAGGAATGCTCATCCATCATGGACACTGGTGACTATAGGAGCTGCAGGATCAAAATCTGCTCCCTCTGCAGTTCACAGGAATTGCCCCATGAGATTTTAATTAAAATACAAAGGTTTGCTTCACACAACTACTTTTTCATCTACTTTTCCATATATCTAGATATGACAAGCTCTCAAGGATGCTAAACAGAATATACAAGAGTAAAGTGAAAAGCTGTGATTTGGAAATGCACACATAAAGTGCCATTTGTTTATATGAATTAGTTAACTCCTGAGACTCTGTTGTTATTAATATATCCCTACTAGGGATGTAATTCTTTGCTAATTTTCTTCTCAAAGGAAGCAACTAGTAATTTTAGCAATTTTCTTTGTGCTTCAAAATACTTTTGCAAATTGCTCAGTTTTTAAAGATTATTAGCAGTTTGGAACTTATCTTATGCAAAACTTTGCATGTGGAATTATTCACAGAAAACAGCACTTATTGTGCGAAGAACAGCATTTTCTGCTGTTTCTTGTGTCAAAATACTGCTTAACATATAAAAAAATCCTTCTGATTCAGGAGTCCGAGTCCGAGAGGAGATTGGATTGCTACTTTTCTTTTTCACATTTTAAGGGGTATCATTAAAGAATATTATTGTTTGCAATTTTTACTGTACAAATGTGATTTTGAATCTCTATGTTTTGTGTTCTGGGGGCAGGGAGAGCTTATAATTTCCAAAAAGAGACATACAACCACATCATATGGTCTAATTTGCCCATCGTCGATTTCTCTACATTTTTGCCATGGAGCTCATTACATGATGTACACCTACTTCTGGCAGGACTCTGTGACAAAAGGAAAGAGGAAATGATGTACCTTGCCACTACAGCAACACGGGAAGCTTCCCGTGTTGCATTTGCAACAATGGTTGGAAGCTGGGTGGCAGAAGCTTCCCCCCATGGTATGGGGACAAAAGTAAGTCAGGTGATGTGGGGCATGAGTCGACAGGTTATCCACACCCCCTTCCGGGACCCCACAAATTTGCCGCAATGTGTGGCAAATCCCAACGTTAATGTGATATACATTAGTTTGGATATCAGGTTTATCAAAGCAAGTAGGTTTAGTTCTGCTATTTCCCAGTGAGTAGTTCTGATATACAGAATGTATCTTTCTACCTATAAGTGATGCCTCCTGTTTTCCCCCGATTCTCTTTACCAGTGGTAATGGTTCTGTCTCTTTATGCAATGCATTGCTACTACAATTACATGTACAGCTCCATCCATGCATTTCCCAGCAGCCAGCATACTGGGGTCCCTAACAGACAATACAATTTTAGCACTTTAATTCCACTTTCTCCTCCAACATCCATCAACCACCAACTACCTGAGCAACCTCTCAGAACTACTACTGAATGCTCGCAACTTGAGGTAGAATACTACATGTAAGGATCCTCCAAGGACATAAATAAGACAGCAGAGGATCAAGATATACCGTATTTTTCGCTTTATAAGACACACTCCCCCCCCCCCCAAAATAGAGGGGAAAAGTCAGTGCGTCTTATAAACGCAATATGACCTCACGATGACGTCATGCAGTCGCCCAGGCAGACACGTGTCGACGCGGCCACGCCTCCAGGCGTTCCCACGAGCCATGCGCTCAAGACGGCTTTAAGGCCTGCCTCCCATTACATTTTCCCTCCGGAAATGTGAGGGGAAGCCTCGAAAAGCCCACTTCCACACAGCCAGCGCTCCTCATACCCCCTCATGGAGACATATTTGCACGTGAATGTCTGAATAAATGCCCGAAAGGTGTTCTTTCGAGGGCTGTCCCGTTCTCCCCCGGGTCCTCACCATCCTGAGGGTCGTCTTCGGGGTCTTGCGAGGCGCCGTGAAGCGGGTTCAGGAGCCGCTCCAGCTCCTCCGCCAAGGGCGCCGCCATCTTCCCTGGCCTGGCTTCTCTTCCACCTCGCCGGCTGCGAGACTTCATTTCCCAGAAGCCCTCATCATTGCAGAGCGCAGCCGAGGCTTTTGGGAGTTGAAGTTCGCGTGCTCTGAGGCGAGCCAATGAGGAGAGAGAGCCGTTGTGAAACTGGGGGGGGGGGGAGAAGGGTAAGGCACAGTATAGGGGCAATCCTAATGCTGCTGTTGACTGTTTGGTAATGTCTACATATTACATGTTATTTTATTAAAATGTTCTAGGTCATCTTTTAGTTCAAATTATTTTTCCCCATTTTCCTCCTCTGAAAACTAGGTGTGTCTTATCATCTGGTGCGTCTTATAAAGCGAAAAATACGGTACTACCTAAAGCAAACAGAGGGAACTCCAGGATTACCTGAAGAAGGTCTACCTGAAGAAGGTCACCGAAACTGGATGCATACCCGGGAGACCAGTCGTTGCTATTGACATGGAACTTTGATTTACTTTGAATGAGTTACTATTGATATGGAACTTTGATTTACTTTGAATGATCGATTTTGAAGAAGAGTATTACAAACCTTGAGAACATTGTCAAGATTATATTTGTTAAAATTGGACATTGAAATATGTACTTATCTGTACAATTGGAATATGTAAACTGATATTACAATCATAATATATGTGATTACATCACTTGAGGAAATATAGAACTATAACTAACTTTATAGTATATTATATACCATACTTTTCCTTTTTTTCCTTTTTGCTGTATATAATAGACATCTGTGCATATAGCAGCAGGGTTATAACCTTGCCAGACTGTGTGCATCGATGGAAGAGGTAATACTATATATCTCAACTCAAATTTCTGGATGGTACCTACCATATTAACTGAACTGACAGACCCTGTGGGAAATTGGAGTGCATAGCCCTAAATACAAAAAACAGGACATAGCCCAAACTTGTAGCCAGTGTAGAGATCTACAGGGAGAAGAAACATTTGATTTAAGAAAATTAAAATAACCTGGACAGCACTGTTTTGAATTAAGGCCAGAAGCAGAAGGGCAAAAAGGCAAACCCACCAGTAGGATCAAGCCATGCCATAACCAAAGCCTGGATAAGTCGATGGACAATTTCTACAGTCAATAACCTATGGATTCTTCTTTGTTCCACTGCACTAGGACATCATATTCTCTCATCCAGAGTCAATCCCTCTGCAATTGAGTATAATATATTTATGCAAAGTTGTATTTCACCATGTTTATATTACCACTTTTTTCCCAAGATGGTAACATCTTGTAAAAATTTGCAGAATCAGTGTTATTCAAGAAGCAACATTCATTGGCTGAAGAAGACTTTCCTCCAGACCGTTATGGAGAGAGTAAAACCAACAGCTGAAATATGAATATGAATGAAAACAAAAAGTCTTGTGGCAACATAAACACTAGTGAATTTAATTTGTTAGCCTTCATGGTGATTAAAAGAATAATGCCTCCAGCCTACTTCAGCTGATGTAATAGGAATAGTTCCTATTATATCAGATGAAGTAGACTGTAGTCCATGATTTTGACATTCACCATGAAGACTAGCATCATGAAATCTTCTTGATTTGCTTTTGACCTGTTTTTCCAGAATGGTGAAAAGGCTGCAATTGGTTATATTGTCTGTCTTTGGCTGGCTGTACAACAAAAAGAATAAAAGATGCATGCAAACTTACGCCTATGCTCACTTATGCCTACAACATAACTTATGACTGGAACATAACAAATCACCCATTTTATTCTCTCTCTAAAAGAACACTGATAACAGACGACCACTCTCAGAACTCCCCAGTCAGTATGACCATTGGCTATTCCTCCTGCAGTCAACCATACTTTTCCAAGTTCTGCTCACAAGTTGTGCAAACCCGCAATGCAGATTTTTTCAGAGAATAATTTCATCACCAGCTGAGAATTTTGATACGAGAAAAAATCCATCCCATAAATAAGTAGGATGTTAGTTGATGGATGGTAACAGTTGTTTAAACTTTCAGATGTGTATCTTTGGCAGTATATCTATCTGGCCTACTCCAGCCTGAAATAGATTTGAAACAGACACATCTTGGGGTTTTTATTTTTTATTTGGGGGGGGGGGGGTTGCCTGAGGACTACTTGCTGTGATTGACTGCCAGAACCACAGTAGGATGGAGGTGAAGCTGGGAGATCCCAGCAGCAACTAGAACAGAATGATTTCCTTTGACAAATGTTATGTGAATTACATTTTTGAGCCACCAGACCCACTGTTTTTCTCTGTGGTAGATGTAGCACATGGTTTGGAGTGAGTCTCCCATTTATAGCCTTCATGGTTGCCAACACAAAACTTGAAAAGTTTGGCACCTCAGAGTTCAAAACAAGGCAAAAAGAAGTGCCAGAGCTATATACATCTCACTCCTTTATGCTTTTGTGTTTAAACCCATTTTCATATTTTAGATGAAATGCTATGTATGTGACAGAAATATGAACTAACAGGTTCCAAAAGTGACACTTTTGACAGCATTCACAGCTCTGAAAGCTGTTCATGGTTGCTTAGTTTAAAAAGTAAGAGTGGCTAAGAGGTTTCTTGTCCAGAGACACGCTTCAGACCACAAGCCTGTGACGCATTTACAATTAAGTAATGATGTTCCATTAGTTATTTTGCTGTTAACACATTTCACCACAGAATTGTTCTCTGAGCTGCCTCCTCATGTGTGCCCTTGTGATAAATTTTATCAGTGCTCAGCTGGACAGTTTTATACTCTGCAGCTGCATAGTGGCTTTTTATCTAGGTTGGCACCCCCCAAAACACCAGCATATCCCTGACTTAATTTATATTGTGGCATTTCTGTCAGTAGATGTAAAGTCAGCAGTTTGTGTTCCCTGAGGAAGTTTATAGGGAAGCAAGAGCTTAGCTGCAGAGTAAAGGAAAGATGGGATAAAAGTAATACAAATTGTAATTAAGAAGTATTAGCAGCTATCTACTGCTAAACAACAAATAAAATGTAGTGTTTGTTTTCTTGCCAGTCTATTTTCTCAGATTCTTCATGTTATGCATTTGTTATAGCAGCTCTGGTGACAGTGCTCTGTTAGCTTTTGGAAGAGCATCTAAACCATTGTTTCTGCATTATTTCTCTCTGTTTTAAATAAAAATGTATGGAGTTTAAGACTTGATACGAAAGGGACTGCTGACATGAACAGATAACAGAAGTGCAATTCCATCTATTTCAGTGTAAATAAGGTTTGTGTTTGACTGTTTTCAATTGTACAATATTTTGGCTATTGCTAACTTTCCATTTTCTTGTGTATTGTTAATATATATTTTAAATTATCCCCCCCCCCCCCTGCTCAATATGTGCTTCTGCCTCAATCACTGGATTATCTTCCACATGAACTCTCACACGGATATAGCTTCTTGAAAGTATGGTTGAAAGCAAGGTAAGGTCTACTGAAATAACCCATAATATCATCTGATATTTTTAAGGTATTGCCCTTTGACAAAAAGCAAGCATTTTGAGGTGGTTAAATTGAAGGCATCAACAATGCTTTCCTAAAATTCATATTTTACATCCAAAATGCTAGTCTGACTTCATTGTGGCTCAGTCTAGAAAGCTTTATGTATACTGTAAATACAAACAAATGTGTAAAGAAATGGGAACTACCTGGCCTGCCTTATAATGTCTGTTCTGTTTTTTACATACATAAAAATGAGATAATTTAAATTTTTATTGTCTTCTTTTCCCAATGGTAAAGTTTGCAACAAATGTCTTCAGAGTTCTTCCAACAAAGCGGAGGAAAATCACAGTGTAAAACCCAGTATTATTGATGTTTCATTCTAGAATTACTGTCTAATTAAATCTAAATTAGATACAGGCTAAGCATTACTTATCCAGAATTCCAAAATCCGAAATACTCCAAAATTTGAAATTGTTCACATGGATGCACCTCTGTTTTTTGAAGGCTCAATGCACACTTGTCTCGAACACAAAATTATTTAAAATATTATATAAAATTACCCTCAGACTATATGTAAAGATGTATGTATATGAAAAATAAGTGAATTTTGTGTTTAGATTTGTGTCCCATCTCCAAGACATCCCATTATGCACATATATGCACATACATAGCTTTAAAAATCTGGAAAAATACAAAGCCCAAAAGATTTCTCTTCCCAAGCATTCCAAATAAGGAAGATTCCTCCTGTGACACAGACTGCATCTTCACCTGATCTGACTCTGTATCCTGATCTATAGGCATTCAGGCTATTGTCTATGACCCGATGCCAGATATTCACCCCTTGCCAAGCAGTCATTATTCTGGTGGTGACCCTAATCTTTGACTTAAGTTTATACTGAAGTGCATTCTACTTCAGATATAGATTAGTTACACTGGCTTCCCTTGCATTTGAGACAAACATTGATTTATTCATTGGCTTATTTTCTTACTTTTATCTGGACATTCTTCAAATATAGGGATTCAAGTCAACTAACAACAGTCATGACACAAAACAATTAAAACAGAACAAACGCATTAAAATTACATTTAAAAAAATTAAAGTATCATCAAATCATAGGATGAAAGGCAATTAGATTCCCAAGACAAATCCAGAGAATTAGAAATAAAGTAACTTTTGCCCCATCCACACTGTCATATAATTTCAGTTTCATAATGCAGGTTATGTGCATTATATGGCAGTGTAGACTCATATAGTAAGTTCAATGCAGTTAAACTGCATTATGAAACTGCATTATATGGCAGTGTAAATGGGGCCTTTAAACAGTTTTGGAGAAAGAACACTACTTATAGTTCTATTTATGAAGCATGTTTTGCATGCACTTTGATGATTGGGCACAAAAGTTTCCTTGGGGGGACTACAACTCCCAAAATTCCCAGCCAACATGCCTGGGAATATGCAACGTGATGAAAGAAACCATAGCGTCATTCATTCCTCATTCCCTAAACAATGCTAGTGCTTGTTCTTGATCATTTTGTGTGTGTGTGTGTGTGTGAGATTTCTCATTTGCAAGTCATGTTTACCTTTCAGACTATAATAGCTCTGAAGAAGAATGCTTAAATACATATAATATTAGTACCAAAATGTATATTTAACTTGGTAAATATGTTTTTAAATTCCTCACTATTTGGCCAATCCTAAATATGTATTTACACAAATCTACTTTCTATGTTTACCCAAATGATTGGAAGAGTCTCTTGGGCAAATCATTCTGGGTTTATCACCTTCCTTGAAAGTTTATTTTTATTTTCTCTTGGAAAAATATTTTAACTTTAATAGCATTTGTGGGGCAGATTGCCCCCTGTTTGCAATGTTACTCTCTGTATCTGTAATGCAAGGGTGGGCAGGAAATGTCTTACTATATTCCAAGAAATCAACAAGGGCATATGAATGATGCCCAACTATTTCACAAAAGTAGCAACAAAATGTTCTCTTTCCCCATCTGCCTTCTTGCCATCCTCCTGAAAATGAAGAAACTTTGAGATTACAAGGAGGGGATGTTTGGATGGAATGTGAGCTTCGTTCAGTTTGGGTGTTTAGAGCACATCTTTCTTTCAGATTGTAAGTGCATGTCTTTTGCAATAGGATCCTGTTGATAACTTTGAGTGCATGTACACTGCAGAAAAAATGTTGTTTGACACCTCTTTAACTGCCATAGCTCCATGCTACAAGATTATGGGAGTTGCCATTTGGTGTACACTCTTTGGCATAGAAGGCTAAAGACCTTGAAAACCTCTAATGCCTAACATTCCATAACATTGAGTCATGGTAGTTGAAGTGATGTCAATTGGGAGGACCTTGTCTCTGCTCCATTGCACACTCAAGATCGTTTGGTGGGAACACAGGAGAGGGCCTTTTTGGTGGCTGCTCCTGGGCTGTGTAACTCCCTCCCAAGAGAAACCAGGATGGCCCCATCCCTACTCACCTTTCTTTGCCAGAGGGCATTTGGAGAAGAATGAGGGGCATTGTGATGACTCATGGGCCTTGTAGTCCTGCTCAGGACATTGTAATTCCTGATGAAGATGAAAACTTGGGTTTTTTACCTTCCCAGTCTGAACTGGATTCCTCTCAGCCAGATCTTTCCCAGGCAGATCTGGGAACCTTGCACCTGCAAGAAAGTTGTCTCCCAGAAGTATGTCAAACAAGCCCAGAGCCTACTTCTCCCGTATTCTTGCGCCGGGAGTTTTGTAAACAACAGAGAAGTTTAGATTCAGCTTCGCGCAGGAGTGCGAGGATTGCAGCTAAGAATGTGGCCAATTAAGACTGCTTCTCGTGAGAATCTTTGGGGAGTCTCACATCTGGTCTCAGAGTTAGCTTTCGGTTCTGATTCCCAGAGAACTGCTTCGGCGGGAAGCTAGACTCTATTTAGGTGTTTTACCCGCGTAGTAACTTCGCGGAGTCAATTCGTCAGCCTACGGAGCGAGTTGTGTCTGGACAGCGCGCTCCGGTTCAAGCCTCGCTCCTGCTCAAGCCTTGCCTTGCTATCCAGCCTTCGCCTCGCTTCCCAGCCTTTGTTTATCTACGGACTTTGCCTTGTTTCCCAGGATCAATCCTTGCCTTGTTCCACGGATTTATCAAGTTATTCCACGGACCTTGTTCTTGTTCTTAGTTACCTTGTTCCACGTTCAAGCCTTGTTTCAAGTATCAAGTTATTTCCTAGCCTCGCTCAAGTTTCATGGACTAAAGGACCTTGTCATCTCCCCTCACTTTGCTTGGCAAAGTGAGTGTTTCGGTTATTGGATTACAACTTTGGACCTTAATATTTCTTATTGGACATTGCTTTTTTGGACTAATTCTGACCTTTCCTGAAAGGTCTAATTCTGGACTATTTTCTACACTTGTTTTTATTAACTTTATATATTCCTACAATAAAGATATTAGATAGATTCTGGCCTCTGTGTATGGTTATTGGTGCTCTGCAGCCTGGGTCGTGACAGTTTGACTCCGCCACCCTAAGCACCAATTAACCTCGGCCAGAATGTCTACCGGAACCGTACCTGGGCCGAGCGGCCAGCCGATTACCTACACCATCGACAAGGAAGAGGTGGACCGAATCCGTGATAAGCTCAATGCACAGGATGGAGAAATAAGGGGTTTGAAGGAACGCGGAGTTCGTCTTCCGGCCATGGCGTTGCCAACCAAGTTTACTGGAGAAGCTTCTAAGGTTCATGTCTTCCGTCGCCAATGTCAAGCTTATCTGGAGGCCCGTGCTGCCGAGTTTCCCCAAGAAGACATCAAAGTGGCATGGGTTTACAGTCTTCTAGACGGGCCAGCGGCCAGCTGGGCGACGGCACTGTTCGACCAAGCCTCTCCACACCTAAGATCAGCGCAACACTTCTTGGACCACCTCAAGGAGACTTGGGGAATCGAGGACAATTTGGAGGCAGCCGGTCACAAACTCCGTCGCCTTTTCCAAGGAGACAGACCTATGTCTCAGTATATAGCCGAGTTCCGAGTGCTGGCCCACAACACCGGCTGGAACGATGTAGCCCTCAGGGGACAATTCCGGGAGGGTCTCAACATTGAAATGCTGGAAGAAATCTCCAAGGTGGATCCTCCCCAGACCCTCGAGGCACTCATTGATCAATGTTTACGGGCTGAAGTCATGATTGCCAACAGGAAACAGTGGGTTCGAGGCCAGGGCAGTAGAGCCGGGGCAAAACCCCCCGCTCCCGCCAGCGTTCAGCCACGTCCGGTGTGGAGACCCCCACCGCCAACCCCATACCCCAGAGGAGGCGAGGAGGTGCCGATGCAGTTGGGCAATGTGCGTCCCAGACTAGATGCCGCCGAGAAGGCCCGTCGTCAACGCTTAAACCTCTGCTGGTACTGCGGGAACGGGGGCCACTTCGCCAGAGAGTGCCCAGCCAAAGGGAAGCCTGCCGCCCGTCTTGCGGCGGCGTCCTCCACGGAGACGAAGGCGTCTGAGCCGACTGGCACACAGCCGGCGGGGGAAGCCAACGACCGGGTGTAGAGGGGCTCGCCAACCCGGTCAAAAAATCCATCCAAGAGCCGCCAACCGGGGTCCTGTTCCTTCTCGTGGTCACATTATGGTCAGCAAAAAGGGGACCCGTCATGATCCACGCCATGATAGACTCTGGAGCTACCAACAATTTCATCGATAGAGAGTATGCCGACTCTCTGGGATTACAATATCATGATTTCAAGAATGCCCGTGTGGTGCAAGCCATAGACGGCCGTCCCCTCAAGACGGGCCCCGTAAGTCAGTGGTCGGAACCCACCAGGATGTGGATAAGGGAACATATGGAAGAGATTTCCTTCTTTGTTACCGAGGTTCCCCATTTCCCTGTGATTTTGGGAATTCCATGGCTGACTCTCCACGACCCTAACATCTCCTGGTCCAACAGAGAACTGCAGTTTGCTTCACCGTACTGCCAAAACCATTGCCTCGTAGCCAAGGTATGCCATGCCACAGACACCGAGCCCATCATCACCTTGCCAAAGAAGTACTCCGAGTATTGGGATGTATTCAATGAGAAAGAAGCCGAAAAATTACCCCCACATAGACCTTATGACTGTGCCATTGACTTGGTGGAGGGGGCCCCGATCCCGCGAGGGCATCTCTACTCCCTGACTGAACCAGAGCAAGAAGCTCTCAGGGAATTCCTAGAGACAAACCTTCGCAAGGGATTCATCAGACCCTCTCAATCCCCAGCCGCCTCCCCAGTGATGTTTGTGAAGAAGAAGTCAGGGGAACTATGCCTGGTGGTGGACTACAGAGCATTGAACAATATCACCAAGCGGAACAGCTATCCCCTGCCTTTAATCTCGGATCTACTGGATCGGCTTCGAGGAGCCAAGGTTTACACCAAGCTGGATCTTCGGGGGGCTTACAACTTAGTTCGCATCAGGGAAGGGGACGAGTGGAAGACCGCCTTCCAGACCAAATTCGGATTATTTGAGTCCCGAGTTATGAATTTCGGTTTATGCGGAGCCCCCGCAACGTTCCAGCATTTTGTCAATGACATTTTTCAGGACTATCTAGACAGGTTCTTGATAATCTACCTGGACGACTTTTTGGTGTTTTCCAGATCACAATCAGAACATGAGAACCACGTCAAAATGGTGTTACAACGATTGCGGGATCACGGACTTTATGCCAAGCTGGAAAAATGCGCTTTTGATCTACAAGAGGTAGATTTCCTTGGTTACCGCATCTCGCCTCTAGGGCTTTCCATGGATCCAGCCAAAGTTTCAGCAGTATTGGAATGGCGGGAGCCAACTAACAAGAAAGAGGTGCAGCGTTTCTTGGGGTTCGCGAACTACTACCGCAAGTTCATTCCAGATTTTGCCCGCTGGTCCGACCCCATCACTAGCTGCATCCGTGGAAAGCAGCCTTTCCGCTGGACTGATCAAGCAGAGAAAGGGTTCCAGCAACTAAAGAAACTATTCACCTCCCAGCCAATTCTACAGCACCCAAATCCTGGAACCCCTTTTGTGGTGCAAGCGGACGCCTCTGATGTGGCAATTGGGGCTGTACTCTTACAACCGGTGGGAGATCACCTCCACCCCTGTGCCTTTTATTCTCGTCAACTAACCACACCAGAGAGGAATTACACCATTTGGGAAAAAGAACTACTGGCCATAAAGGCAGCCTTTGAAACTTGGAGACATTGGCTAGAAGGGGCCAAATTTCCCATTGAAGTCCACACTGATCATCGTAATCTAGAACATCTAAGAACTGCCCGCAAACTAAATCAGAGGCAGCAACGTTGGGCTTTATTCTTTGAACGTTTCAACTTCCAGATCCATTATGTGACCCCAGCCCAAACCAAGCAAGCAGACGCCCTGTCACGTAAACCGGAATACGCTGCAGGACGCAAGGAGACCTTTGAATCCCAACTGCTACAACCTGAGAACTTTGCCACGCTCACGGTGGGGAACACCAAATCCATTCCCATTGGTTCAACTTCCCCTACTCCAGGACCCATCTGTGCTCAAGAAATCAGGGCTAGTCAGCAAGCAGATGCCTGGGCGCAGGACCAACTTCGCCAAGGTCTGCATTTCCCCTTTTCGCTTAAAGATGGGCTGCTCTGCTATAGAAATCATGTTTATATCCCACCCGGACCGGGCAGGGAAAAAGCGCTTCGTCTGTGTCATGACTGCAAACCAGCAGGACACTTCGGACTATTTAAAACTATGCATTTGATCCTAAGGGATTTTTGGTGGCCCAAGATCCGCAAGGATGTGGAAAAATATGTCAACACCTGCCCAGTATGCCAGCGCTCCAAGATACGAAGGGAGAAGCCCTCAGGGCTTTTACACCCCCTTCCTACCCCATCTCGCCCATGGGAAATAATTTCCGCGGATTTCATCACTGACCTACCACCTTCCTGTGGGTTCACCACGATCTTAGTGGTGGTGGACCTATTCACCAAGTTAGCCCATTTCATTCCCTGCGAAGGCCTCCCCACGGCCAAGGAAACTGCGGATTTATTTCTTCAACATGTCTTCAGACTACATGGATTGCCCAAGAGTTTAGTCACAGACCGTGGATCTCAATTCACCTCTCGTTTTTGGAAGGCACTACAAAAACTATTGGGCATAGACTCTCGCTTATCTTCAGCTCATCATCCCCAAACAGATGGGCAAACGGAGCGCACCAATGCCACTTTGGAGCAGTATCTTCGCTGTTATGTAAACTATCAACAGGACAATTGGGCTTCTCTGTTACCACTGTCTGAGTTTGCCTACAACAATGGAGTTCAAGCTTCTACAAAAGAAACGCCGTTCTTTGCAAACTACGGCTTCCATCCACGTTTCTTTCCCCCTGTCATTGAAACTTCAGAGGTTCCCGCAGCAGAGGATTGGCTGCAGGAACTCACAGCGGTGCAACAACTTTTGCTCCAGCAACTGGACCAAGCCAAGGAGGACTATAAACGCCACGCTGACAAACATCGCCAGCCGGGCCCCGAAATCAAGGTAGGAGATCGGGTTTTCCTGTCCACTCGCTTTCTGCCCTCCCACCGCCCTTGCCGGAAGTTAGATGCCCGTTTCATTGGCCCCTATCCAGTGGTGGCGCAATTAAACCCCGTGACTTTCAAACTCCAACTTCCGCGTTCAATGCGCATTCATCCAGTGTTTCACCGTTCCCTGCTCCTTCCGGCGGATGGTGTGCGTCCTGATACAGACCAACCGGCCCCCCCTCCTGTTTTGATGAATGGGGAGGAGGAGTTCGAGGTTGAGGACATTTTGGATTCTCGCTTTCACCGCCGCCGCCTACAATATCTCATTGACTGGGTGGGTTTTGGCCCTGAGGAACGCTCTTGGGAAGACGCCTCCACAGTCCATGCTCCTGATCTAACCCGTCGCTTTCATCAGACCTATCCCGCCAAGCCGCGACCTCGCGCCTCGGGGAGAGGGCCCCAGTTTGGGAGGGGCCTTGAGGAGGGGGATAGTGTGATGACTCATGGGCCTTGTAGTCCTGCTCAGGACATTGTAATTCCTGATGAAGATGAAAACTTGGGTTTTTTACCTTCCCAGTCTGAACTGGATTCCTCTCAGCCAGATCTTTCCCAGGCAGATCTGGGAACCTTGCACCTGCAAGAAAGTTGTCTCCCAGAAGTATGTCAAACAAGCCCAGAGCCTACTTCTCCCGTATTCTTGCGCCGGGAGTTTTGTAAACAACAGAGAAGTTTAGATTCAGCTTCGCGCAGGAGTGCGAGGATTGCAGCTAAGAATGTGGCCAATTAAGACTGCTTCTCGTGAGAATCTTTGGGGAGTCTCACATCTGGTCTCAGAGTTAGCTTTCGGTTCTGATTCCCAGAGAACTGCTTCGGCGGGAAGCTAGACTCTATTTAGGTGTTTTACCCGCGTAGTAACTTCGCGGAGTCAATTCGTCAGCCTACGGAGCGAGTTGTGTCTGGACAGCGCGCTCCGGTTCAAGCCTCGCTCCTGCTCAAGCCTTGCCTTGCTATCCAGCCTTCGCCTCGCTTCCCAGCCTTTGTTTATCTACGGACTTTGCCTTGTTTCCCAGGATCAATCCTTGCCTTGTTCCACGGATTTATCAAGTTATTCCACGGACCTTGTTCTTGTTCTTAGTTACCTTGTTCCACGTTCAAGCCTTGTTTCAAGTATCAAGTTATTTCCTAGCCTCGCTCAAGTTTCATGGACTAAAGGACCTTGTCATCTCCCCTCACTTTGCTTGGCAAAGTGAGTGTTTCGGTTATTGGATTACAACTTTGGACCTTAATATTTCTTATTGGACATTGCTTTTTTGGACTAATTCTGACCTTTCCTGAAAGGTCTAATTCTGGACTATTTTCTACACTTGTTTTTATTAACTTTATATATTCCTACAATAAAGATATTAGATAGATTCTGGCCTCTGTGTATGGTTATTGGTGCTCTGCAGCCTGGGTCGTGACAGGCATGCTGCAAGGGAGGCTTTGGGTAGGATTCTAGGGGGGTGGGAATTGTGAGTTTTAAATGTAATTCTAATCGTATTTATTGTATTTTAATTGTACTTGAACCTTAATTTACACAGTGCTATTTAATTAGGGTGTTTGTTTGTTTTGTTTTGTTTTTTTAAAAAAATGGATTTGCTTTGTTTGAAACTGTGACCAGATTGTGTGGCTATTAGCCATTTTGAGTCCCCATGGCGAGAAAGGCATGATATAAATAAAATAAATAAAAATATATAATTATTCTACATTGAAGATGCACCCTTACTGGATTCTAGTTTTAAAAGCACATACAAAATAGATCCTGCAAAGTAAAGTCTGACCACTACTGCTCTGATGGAAACACATTGAAAGCAAGTGCTTTTTTCCTGAATTACTGTCATGCATACCATCACCCATACTCAGAGCCGGCCCTAGGTATTTTTCAAGTGTAGGTGAACAGAATTTTGGCACACCCCCCCCCCCCAAACCAATCACTGAAAAATAAAAGCGTTGGATAAGCGAAAATGTTGGATAATAAGGAGGGATTAAGGAAAAACCTATTAAACAGCAAATTACATTAAGATTTTACAAATTAAGCACCAAAAACATCATGTTTTACAATAAATCAACAGAAAAAGCAGTCTCAACTGCACCCCCGTATGTTTGGCGCCCGAAGCGACCGCTTAATTCGCCTCATTGTTGGACTGGCTCTGCCCATACTCAATATGTCAGTTTAAGACAGCAAAAAATTGAAGAAATTATGGGAACCTCTTCTAAGTATCGTTGTAAAAGGTTTCAATTGTAAGTATATGTGCAATTGTTTAAAATGTTTAGAATTGTTTAAGAGCTGTTTCAAACTACTTCTTGTCCACACCCTGTCCTGTTGTAAGATGGGATATAAATATTTTGAACAACAAATTGGCATGTACACATACAACCTGGTATATTTCCCTTGAGAAATTAGCTGTTGGGTTTGTTGGGCCACAGATATTAGGTGTGTTCTTGCTGTGTTCCTCAGGCACTATG